>NC_081427.1:28504852-28826380 GCF_949786415.1 Peromyscus eremicus
ACAGAATTTATAGTCAGCAGTGCTAGTTTGTGTTTTGCCTGTGGTCGGCTTATGAACACATGCACACGAGCATACACACACACACACACACACACACACACACACACACACACACACCCCTCTACCTACAACCACGTTTCTCTACAGATGACTAAAGGATAGCACAGCCAACCCCAAATCCCAAGGGTCTACTTCTAACATTTCCAGACTTTGTCCTTCTTTTGCTCTTTGTCCTTACACGGCAATGTCCCTACGCCCTTTTAGAACTCGTGTGTTTTTTGGTTGACCACTGTGGATTTACCCCCACGGCCCCCGAACTTGCTAGGTAAGTGCTCTTCCACTGAGATGTATTTGAAGTCCTCTTTTTTCATTTTTCACTTTGAGACAAGTTCTCACTAAGTTGCCCAGGCTGCCCTTGACAGAAATTGCTCTTAGGCCAGACTTTGAGCTTGGTGACTCTTTTGCTTCAGTCTCTGGAGCAGCTTGGATCATGTGTTACCATGCCCACTGTATCCTAGCTTCTTGCAAATGATTTTGGAACAAGAGAAGATTTGATACCAATTACTTCAGCAGGTCACTGTACAAATCCCTTCAGGTCATTGTCCCTGGTTGAAAGTCTAGATCATATTCCTATGACCTTTTGGTTGTCAGTTGCCATCCCCCGCTGTGAGGTATCTGATCACTGGGTAGAAGGAATGCAGCTTTACAATGAATACAATTTTTAGTGCATTTTAAATCCTGACTTTTGGGTATTTTGCTAGATCTGCCCGACTTCATTAAAAAACAACTGGGGTGTGAAACTTCCTTTGCCAAAATGTTGATTAAAATTTCAAGTCAAGTTAATGATTTAATACAATAGCTGACCCAACATTCGAAACGTAGTCTCCTGTTTAAATTAAAAAAGAAAGCTGGGCCTGGGACCGGACTGTAGCTCTGGAGTAGAGCGCTTGCCTAGCATGTGTGAGACTCTGGGTTCAATCTTTAGCATTGTCAAAATCAAAAGGTGAATTATAATAATGACCATGATTCAGCCCCTTTTCAATTTGTAGCTTTGAATAGCCAACAACCTAAACCATTTCTCTCAAGCCATTTCAGCCCAGTTTATTAAAAAAAAAAATGGTGCATTACATTGCTTAATACTTCATAAGATGTAAAAGACATGGGTTCTCAACATTAGACAAAACTGCTAGCCTGGCCAATGGGTTGCTAGTGTAGGGTCCATAGGTTTGCACTGATACAGCTACATTTTCTTACTGGTTTTGTTTAGACTAAAAATTACCCTCCTGATATCTGTTGGATGTGGTTCAAAATCCATATGGAATTTAATTGGTGACTTAGTTATGGCCTATTTGAAGCAACCAAATCACAAATTGAGTTCAAGGGCACCAGCCACCAGGGCAGCTCTTTCACAAATTTATCTGAGTATATAACAGGCACTGGGCATGGCTCAGTCAACCCAGACTCAGGCCTGACTCAAAGTTATCTTAGCTAACTTTTGTAATGAAAGAAATACATGAAGTGCTTAGTGGTGTCTGGCATCTAACAAATGTTCCATAAACACAATTTGTTTCTGAGTGGTATGTTAAATGCTGTGGCATGGTCTAAGATACAAACCTACTTCTCTGCTCTCAAAAAAGTTGTCGAACATTAGTTACTTCATGTGATTGTCCTCAAACCACAGGCTCTTGGAAGTCCTTGTTGAAAGTATCACCCTCACATAACACAGAACAGATAATAAGGATTACAGTTAGATTAGTACCACCTTCCCTAGCCACTGTAGCAGCACACACATTACATATGTCGAGGTCTTGCCTCTTCATCCCATGGGACCAGCCACCAGACTCTGCCTCTGAGTGCTATGCATACTTTATCAGAACCCATGAGAATGCACTTTTCCCTATGACAGTCACAACTGGCTGCAGAAGACATAAGCAAAGGTTTATGATTTACGCATGAAGGCTAGCCAAAGTTCACTACCTTTGGTGGTATCTGATGACTTACTGGGGTATTCGTACCCAAGGGGCTGTTTTCAACACCAGAAAACTCTCACTACTAACTCCTCACTTATCTATCTCAATATCAAAAAAATGTGAGAGTTACTGCAGTTAGCATCAGAAATAGATTTTTAGTGAAATTATTGACATTCAAGTACCTTGGATTATCTAAAATATTTTAGGAGTGCCTCCTAGTCTTGCACAAATGGACAGAAGAATCTGGCAAGGCACACGGTCTGTACCCAAGTTCAGTGTTCAATGTCCAATGTTTTTTACTGAAGGTCCAGTGTCCATTAGTGAACAGAAGAATTCCTAGCTACTAACTGACTACACAGAACACTGCCTGAAGAATACTGTTTCATCTAAGCAAACTTGGTAGGAAAGATGTAATCAGATTACTAAAAGGAAAGAAAGTTTGGAATATCATATTAACTATTTCATGCTTGTTTGCACATAAATATTTGCTTAATAAGTGCCTGTCCACTCAAAAGAGCTTGGCCTAAGACTTACTTTTTTTTAACACAACAATGCAACTGTCAGGGTGTGGTGATATCGTGTTCCCCAAAATATTGTGCACCCTAATAAACTTATCTGGGGTCAGAGAACAGAACAGCCACTAGATACAGAGGTTAGAAAAATGCCGGGCGGTGGTGGCGCACGCCTTTAATCCCAGCACTCGGGAGGCAGAGCCAGGCGGATCTCTGTGAGTTCGAGGCCAGCCTGGGCTACCAAGTGAGTTCCAGGAAAGGCGCAAAGCTACACAGAGAAACCCTGTCTCAAAAAAAAAAAAAAAAAAAAAAAAGAAAATGGTGGCACACACACACCTTTAATCCTAGCATTCCTAAGGCAGAGATCCATCTGGATCTCTGTGAGTTTAAAGCCACACTGGAAACAGCCAGGCATGGTGACTCACACCTTTAATCCCAGGAAGTGATGACAGAAAGCAGAAAGGTATATAAGATGTGAAAACCAGAAACTAGAAGCTTTTGGTGGTTAAGTTTTTAGGGTTTTGAGCAGCAGTTCAGCTGAGATTCATTCTGGATGCTTCCAGTCTGAGGAAACAGGATCAGCTGAGAAGTTGGCCAGGTGAGGTTAGCTGTGGCCTGTTCGGTCTCTCTGATCTTCCAGTGTTCACCCCAATACTTGGCTCCTGGTTTGTTTTATTAATAAGACTCTTTAAGATTCATGCTACATCGAGGCATAACAATTTTTACCCCATCTCTAACTTTTTGGTGGTTACCTCTCTACAAAAATGCCAAAGCTATAAATGACCAAAAAGCCCAAATTAGTGTGTAGTCACTCCCATCTCATGCAGAGCCAAAACCAAAGATCTTATATAAGTGCTCTTCATCCCTTTTCTCAGCTTTCACTGGATCCTTAACACTCACCTAAGCCAACTCAGGCTTCTTTTGGTCCTTCCAAAGCACTGGTACCCAGTGACCCACGGCAGCCACAAACAGCAGATGAGAACATGTTAGAAAGGAAAATTCTCAGTCCTATCAATCCCTACAGACATTCTACTTGGAAAGTCACCACTTAGAAACTTCTAGCAACTGTGCTCATTTGATTGTTGGTTGGTTAGTTTTTGAGACAAAGTCTTGCTTTATAGCCCAGACTAGCCTGGAATTTGCAATCCTGCCTCTGGTTCTCAAGTGCTAGGTACAACCCCAAGTTTGGGAACCACCAACTCACACACTGTTTTATAACAACCCCCAAGTTATTCTCCGACACTGTTGTGAGTATTCTGTTTTGTGTTTTATGGTTTTAACCCTGTACCATGCTTAACTCATAATAGGAATTTATCATAGGTGTGTAGATAGTCATCCCTTGTACATGAAGGGAACCATGGAGTGACGTTGCACTAAAGCAAGCAAGTCAAGAACCAAAATCGCACGCGGAGTCTAACTCATGAGCCTCCCTACCTGTGCTTTTGCACCAAACTAAACCCGGAGGCTGTGCCCCCAGTGTTACACAGCTTTCTCCCTCACGTCCTGCAGGTCTCTCTGCACATTCCTCTTCCCTAATGAGGCCTGCCTGATTTCTTAATGAGCACCCTCCACGATGACACTCCCCGTCCTTTCTACTCAAGTTTTCTCCATCTGTAGTATAACCACTTACACTATGTATTTTATTTCTTTCCTTCATTGTCTGCCCTTCAGCCTGTTAGAAAGTGGTGTTGCGTGGGCAGGAAGTTCTGAGAGCTTTGCCCTCTAGTACCTTAACATGGTACTTCAAGCCAGAGGTTCAGAAAACACCTATTTAATAGAATGAATGGATCACTTCATGAGTTTAAGCAAGAGGAAGAACTTTAGAGCTGGGGGGCGGGCGGGAAGCTCATGAAATAGTCCATTTTTGCTGTTTACTATAAGAATGTTTATAAGATACCATGGGTTTAACAGAAAAACTGAATTTTGAGGAAAGGGAAACCATTGACTCTAAATGATGTTCGATGTCAGACAGGGGCCTAAAAAAGCAAAATGCTAAGGTCTCTCCCTAGCTATTTTTTGGGGGTTCAGGGGATCAAATTTAATGCTTTGTTCATGCTTATCACACCACTACTCTCTACCCCTAGCCCAAGCTGTGAGATAGTGATTTTTTATCATATTTCAATTTATCTGTCTTAATCTCTTTAATTTGCTAATTTTATGTCACTGTGCTATTAATATAGAAGCTCTCAGCTCAGGGATCATTTAAACCACAAAGTAGTGCTAATTACTAAGCTCATGGAGGCTAACGACTCCCATTTCATACTGAAGGCTTGCTAGTTCCTGAGCCGAGCTGTGGCTACAATGCCAACAGGCCACTGTTATGTTCTTGCTTCTTCGGCAAGTAGTTAAAATTCACCAAGACACTCCAGTCCCTTCATTATCTGCTGAAGTGGACAAAAGAGGCCTGGAGGCAACTCAAGAGAGCTAAGCCTCCCAAGCAATCTCACACTTAAGAGCACAGAAGGATAAATCACATACAATAAAATGCATGGGTTAAGTTTTGACAACTGTGTATCCTCAAGTAACCAAACCTCCATTCTGATGTAAGACATGTCCACTACCCAAGAAGTTCCTTCATGTCCTGTTTGAAAACTTTCCCTACCGTGGGAACAACTGTTGTGATTTCTGTCACCATGGCCCAGTTTTGTTTCAGAATTTCATGTAATTAGACTAAAACATCATATACTTTTTGGTGTTTGGTTTGTTTTGACTCAAAATAGCATTCTCCAGGACTCACCTTCATGGTTGAGTATTTCAGTGATCCATTCCTTTCTACTAAATGGTATTCCAGCCTATGACTACACACAGTGTGCTTATCTATGTACAGCCATTTATAAATAAAATCTTCTATGGGTGTGCACTCATTTCATACTTCCCAATGGAAGTGATGGTTCATAGGGCTAACTTTAAAAACAAAACAAGACAAAACAAAACAAAAAAACTCGACTAACTCAGTTTTCAAACTGGTTAAGCCACTTCACAGCAATGCACAAGAGTTCTCCACATCTTTTTTCAAACATTGTATTGTCAGTAGTTGATATTTTAGTCACCATGGTTACATCAGTCATCTTTCCATACTGTGACAAGATATCTTCAGTAACCCATTTAGAAAGAGGAGAAATGTATTCTGGCTCACAGTCAGGAAGTTTAAGTTCGTGGTTTGTTCATCCTATTGTTCTGGGCCCGTGGTGGCACAGCAGTGGGAGAGCATAGAAGAGCAAAGCCACTAAGTTCATGGTCAGAAAGTTTAAAGAGGAGAGAAAAAGGCAGAAGACCCATTAACCCCAAGGGCCTCACAACCATGAGGTTTGCTAATGGGCCTCACTTACTCCAACGCCTCCAGGAGTGCCACACCTGCTAAGTAGCCTTTAACACATAGACCTGTGATGACGTCCCAAATTCAAACTATGGCACTCACAGATGCACAGTGATGCCTTGTGATGGATTTATTCTGTATTGCTTTAAGACAGAACAATGTTGAGCATTTTTAATGTACTTATTGGCAATTTTGTTTTAGAAGTATGTGTCAGACCATTGGCCCACATTTTAAATCAAATTATTTTTCTTGAGTTGTAAGAGTGCTGTATGAATACATGACACAATCATTTTTTCCCAGTTTCCCTTATTCATAGTATCTTTTTAGTAACAGATATTTTCAATGTTGGTAATCTAATTTATATACTTTTATAGCTTAGTGATTTTCATGCCTGCCATCAAAAACTGTCCATTCCAATAGTAGGGATATTTTCTTACACTTTCACCTAAAAATTTTATACACTTAGCTTTTGTGTTTTAGTCACACCCCATCTCAAACTAGCTTTTGTGGAAAAATGGGTTTTGAAATTTGTTTTTAGTGATATGTCTTTGTATTTGTTTTAGAGTTGTTACAGAAAAGACTACCTTTTCTCCTATTAGAGTTATTTGGGCTCTTTGTCAAAGACCAGCCCTATATCTGGTTTTTGACAGCAGGTGAAGGCGCTTGCTGCCAAGCCTGATGACACGAGTTCAATTCCAACCACCGGGTGGAAGGAGAGAACTGACGTCCACCAGTCGTCCTCCGACCTCCACATGGGAGCCATGACGCATGCATGCTCATACGCATAACACACACACACACACACACACACACACATACACAAACTAAACAAACACAAAATTTTAAAATGTATTAATTGATAGATACCCAATTCTGCCCCCAAGAATTTGTTTTTCTATCCTTAAACCAATATTACACCATCTAGAAATCCAGAATCAGAAGTTGTCAACTTCACTTGTCTTCTTCAAGATTTATTAGCTAGTCTGGATTCTTTATATTGCTTTATAAATTTTAAGCCAGCTTGTCAAGTAAAAAAAAAAAAGCTGCTGGAATTACAATGAGCATGCATTGATTCCATAAATCAGTGTGGGGGAAGGTTGGTTCCTTAATAATATCAAACCCTCCAACTCATGAGTTCAAGATCTCTCTCTCTCTCTCTGTCTCTGTCTCTGTGTGTGTGTGTGTGTGTGTGTGTGTGTGTGTGTGTGTGTGTGTGTGTGTAGACTTACTCCCTTGAAACAGGGTCTCTCACAAAGCTAGGTTGGTAGCCAGAAAACCCAGGGGTACTCCTTTCTTTGCCCACCACAGTACTAGTGCTACAAGTACACCTATAAGCCACACCGCCACTTTTTATGTGGGTGCTAGGGTCTGAACTCAGTGCTCATATTTTCACACCAAACCCTCTTACCATTCAGCCATCTCTCCAGTCCCCAAGGATAGATATTTTCTTATAATTCAGTGAGCTATTGCTTCACTTGCCCGTGTTTAAGTGCACAGACTTTACGCATATTTTGTTGGCTTAATATGCAAGTGTATATATTGTAATATTTTGAACACACACACGCACACGCACACACACACACACACACTATATATATATATATATATATATATATATATATGTTAAAATTTAGTTTGTTGTGTGTTGACTTGATATTCTTGATTCTCTTTGGGATTTTTCTATCAGTCATCTCTAAATAAAGGCACTTTCTCTCTAATATGTAAGCCTTTTATTTCTCCTATAGAAACTTAGCACACTGGCTAGACTCTTGAGCATCGTGTTGACTAGAAGTGGTAATGGTGAGTGCTCTCAGTTCTTTGGGAGGCATGTTTTTTGTCTTCTACTATCCAACAGCATTAATTGTTGATATTTGCTTATCTTATAAATGTACTGCTGTCATCAGGTTCAGAAAGCTCAACTCTATTCTATATTTTGATTTTCACTTTTTCAATTAGTGTTGAATTTTTTTGTCCCTCTGCTTTTTTTAAAAAGTGCTAATGATACCCTCTCTAGCACTCATGGTATTAGTAATAAGTTTTGTAGTTTTTCATTAGTTAGAATATTATCAATTTATTGTTTTTAAACAAACAACTTTTGAGAACCAAGGATGTACAGACTACCACCTTGATGCTTTATTCTCAAGACTAGAAAAACAAATGACATTTGTTTATTTGTTTTTCTTAAATATACATTCAAATATGTAATTAATATGGCCTTGGGCAACTGTGGCTTTTTTTAAAATGTGGTAAAATGTACTTGCTACAATGTTTATCCTTATGGCAAGCAGTCAGTTCAGAAGAAATAATGATATTGATACTGATGTTCAGTCCACCTCCTGAACTCTTTTTACCTTACAAAATAGAAACTGTATCATTAAGCCATCACTTACCACCACCATCCATCAGGGAAGTTTATTAAGATAAGGATTCCCAACACTAGGTACAAGCTTGAACACAAGAGTCAAATAGTTTTCAGGCCTAAAACTCCCTTTCCAAATTCTTTAAAAGCAACCCATACCTATCTCTATCAATTTGTGGCTATAAATGCAAGTAATACTGCAAAGCTAGAACAAAAGTAATTCGAGTCTCTGCAAGACTCCTTTCGGTTGCAGAGAAACGGAAGTAAGTGTAGATCTTCCACCTTTGGTCTGAGTCCATTTGACTGTGTGTCATTCATATGATGTCACACTGTGTCGTTCATATGACGTCACACTGTGACGTCCAGATGACGTCACACTGTGTGTCACTCATATGACGTCACACTGTGTGTGCAGCATCAGTGCTTCAGAACCACAAAGGAAAGTACAAATCTATTAGGAGAACCATAACAGTGTTTACTGATGACCTCACCTAAAAGAAATTATATATTTATAATCATGCAGTAACTATTGAAGTCCCTCTTTGTGCAGGTATGTTTATTTCATTTAGTTCATAAGTTCCCTAGGTAATAAATGAAGGACATTCATACACAGCTACAGGAAACATTTGAAGAAAATAGCACATCTACAATAATCCAAATGTTATGTGTATTTTATGGTTTTGAATCTATCCAAAGGGTTGAAAAATATTTGCTCCGTTCTTAATATCTAATTCCTCAGAAAACCCACATTTGAAAGTAACCTTAGGAGAAAAATGTGTTTGCGTCCTCAGTGTCTGATACTCACCTACTCCATGGTAGGTATTTTTTTTAAACATTTTTTTTTTTCGAGACAAGGTTTCTCTGTGTAGCTCTGTGCCTTTCCTGGATCTTGCTCTGTAGACCAGGCTGGCCTCAAACTCACAGAGATCTGCCTGGCTCTGCCTCTCGAGTGCTGGGATTAAAGGCATGCGCCACCACCACCCGGTCATGGTAGGTATTAATTAAAATGTGTTGATTATGAATTCAAAGCTGAGAGTGTTGGTCTCTATTCCTTTTTTGTATATTTTTCTTTTTTTGAAAGTTTTATACAACATATTCTAATTTTGCTTTCCCTTCCCCCAAATCCTCCCAGTTTCTCCACACCTCCCCTTCACATCCTTTCTGTTTCTCACTAGAAAATAGGCATCTTGGGATGTCTTGCAATTCTTGACTTTTAAGAAACAGAATAAGTTATGTTGAGAATAAAGCACAACCAGAAAATTACCAAACCAAATAGGATACATTAAATATATGTGTTCTTTGTCCTAGTCCTTTCACAGAACTTCACAAGCTGTGAATTTCCTGAGTGATAAGTGTGCTTTTTTATGTGAATAAAGTGATCAATAGTAGACCCTCAGATATCTTTTAAGGGTAGGGCTGGCCACGTCAAGAAGACTAAGCCTATGGTTGGGGGTTGAACTACTCAGCTCCTGCCCACCCAAGGGATGTAGAGAAGGGCTGGTAACTGAGTTTAGTCACATGATCAATGGCATCATCAATCACACTACATAATGAATCTCATATAAAAACTTTAGACACTGACTAGTGAAGTCTCCTGGCTGATGAATATATCAATATATGGGAGTAAAGCCACACCCTGACTCCATAGAGACCAGTTCCTATGCTTATAATCCTCCCAGACCTTGAGTCTGGTCTCTAACCTGGTTAATCATCCACATCCTCCGTAATGAAATAGTGATCACAAGCAGAGCAACACAGAACTCTGTGAGCCGTCCCAGGGAATTATCAAGTCTGGGAGAGTGTTGGGAAATTTTGAATTTGTAGTTGAGCTGGCAGAGGTGTAAGCAGCTTGCAGACTCCTGACATTAGTGATGGGTGTCTGGAACCGGGCATCCTTGTGAGCTTATGTGATTAACTTGTGGAGTCTTTGCTAACTCTCCATAATGTCAGAATTGGATTGAATCACAGGATCCTCAAAGAATTGATGTCAGAAAAGTGGTATCAAAACACACAAAGAAAATCAAGAGGCATTCCAAGGCATTTTGAATACTTGTGGGAAAGTTTCTTTGATAGGAACCTATGAAAGAAGATCAAATATTGTAATACTAAAGCACACACTTTGTAAAACAATTATATAAAACAAAAAATAACATTTAAAATCACCCTTAATTATTATATAACCATAGAAAAGTAATTTAACCTTGAAGAGTCTTTCTACACATCTTTAAAGTGAGGTAATACACTGATTTTTAGTAGACCATGTTTTGTGCCAACTTGGCTGGACTACAGTACCAAGACAGTTGATCAACATGTCTAAAGTGCTTTGAGTGACATTAAAATGTGTGGTTAAGTAAATGGCTCTCCACAATGTGAGCAGGCTTCCCCCAGTCAGCTTAAGGCTTGAATAAAACAAAAGATTGCTCTCCCCTGAACAACAAGGGACAGACATTAACTGGAATATCATCAGTCTCTGCTTAAGCTCAAGCTTATACCTGGACTTGCCAGTATCCATAATTTTCCTCTCTCTCACTAGTGCACTATTTTGTATGTTTGCTGCATGCATCAAATGGGAACATATATGAAGTCATTTGTAAATTTTAAAGTGCTAGAAAACACAAGGATGGTTGTTTGCTTAATATCTGTAATTCATAATGAACCTCACAGATATAAACATTAGTATTTACCAGTGTGATTGATATTACAGATAAATCGATTAAAATTAGCATAGAAGAAGCTGTGAGACAAAAGGAAGAAGAAAGAGGAAGGTGCTCAATTTCTGTTCTGGACAAATGTAGGGTCTTTGCCATTGAGAATCAAGTTGGGGTGGCAGGAAACTGCAGCTGAATTGGCTTAGCTCATTTATCTACCCTGCATCTGACACAATACTTTGCACAGTTGCTGCCTAAATAGTCAAAGAATAAATAACTTTTATCTCTGCAGTCATCCAAAACAGTACATTTTCATGAATGACTAGATAGAAAGACTCAGTTAACCAGAGTTAAAATAGAATACATTCGCACACTGTATGGAGGGCTAGAAATACGAATGTATACTAACGCTGGTCATGCTTCAGTGGAGTTACATGTTAGTAAATCATAGTCCACACAATAGATGAGAGAGCTAGAAAGTCAACCTGGCTGAAGTGAGGCCACAGGCATGGACTCTCAGGTAGCTGGTGTACAAATCTGTAGCCAGGCGTCACTCTGACGCAATGGCTTTGCTTCCTTGGACCTTTGCTGAACTTTGCATAATAGCAAGGTGCAAACACAGCTTTTGGGCAGAAAAGCCACTGCAACCACACCGAATGGGCAGTTTACACCCCCAGACTGCAATCCATGTAAACTTGCAGGTTCTGGGAACTGGAACCGCATTCAACAGTGTTACTTGTCAGTTCAGACCTCTAAATGACATTCCTTGTGGCACTCAGTGGCCAGTCTGGGCTTCATTAGAGTGCCTCACAACTTTACGGATTATGGTATTTTTTGTGGGCAGATATTTTGAGAGCTGGCCACAGAAGAATATGGTTGCTTTCAAAACATTCCGAGTAAAGAGCTTCAGGCTGAGAAAACAGGAACAGGCTGCTAGTCTTCTTGGTATTTTGGGAAGTGTGTCATCGTAATGATATTTCCAGCCTTCTCTGGATAAGGCCAGGAAAGGAGAAACCATTAAGGCAGCCTTCCTTAAATTAAAACAACAGTGGGATATTATTTTCTACTTATAAAATTGGAAACAAATTTTAGAATTAATGCCCAGGACTACTGAGAACATACTTTCATTCATTACTGGAGAGTGGAAAACCACTTGGCCAGAAAAAAAAATGTTTAAAAATTCCAAAAATCTTTTAAACACATCATTCTCTAAGAATTTATCCAAAGAAAATAATCATCTGTGCACAGATGCTATGACTAACTTATATTTATTTAACAATGTTAATTTTAGTGAAAAATGTCTAACATTGACCACTAAACTAACACCCTAGAGAGCATATAATGACATGAGAATTTGGGCATCATATACTGTTAATTAAAAGACAGTTTACAGAGTACTATGTGTCAAATAAGTCTATATTTTTATTTTTAAAAGCAAGCAAAGTAACAATCCACGTACAAACACTGAAAAAAGGCTAAACTGCCTAGTAAAATATTCATAGCACCTATCTTTAGGTAGTAAGTCACAGGTCATTTTTTTTTTTTTTACTGATTTCTTTAGGTTCCTCTCACCAACTTTTCTATTATGAATATTATATCTAAATGAGGAGAGGTAAGGTCTTAAACATTTCAAGTAAAAATAAAGCAACAAATAAAGACATGGACAAAACCATGATAAACTAAGATTTTCTAGTAACAGAGGAGCAATGTGTATAGTGCTGTCTAAGGCTATTGGTTCAAAACTATTTATTTTAACCTGGATGGTGTAGCATGTTCTCAAATGTTTGCACTGTAGTCATTTTGCAGGAAGCCTCTCCTAGCCATGCTATATTAAGCCCTGTGTGGCATGAGATCACTTGGCTCAGCTCAGGATTCTGGCAGGGAGGTGGCTTGAGACATTCACTGAATGTTAGCACACAGATGCCACCTTGAACATGGGAGGTTTCAGTTCATTAGCTGCTGCTGTCTATGAGAGTGAAATCCAAAGCTGAGTCTACAGGGAAATAAATGAGGGGCTCTTGTGCCGTATATCCTAGACCCATCACAGACTGCCTCTGGAGTGGGGGGTGATGATGTCATCAGTACACAGGCTTTTCCCACAAGTGTCTTCTGCCGTCCTTAACAATGAACTGGGGTAATAGTTGGTCTATTCCTGTCAATCATCTGCTGGTTGGGTAGTCAATCTGAAATGCTTTTAGAGATTAGTCATGGAAAAGCTATGAGGTATGGAAGTTAGATGCTCATCAAGTGAAATGCCACACTGTCTATTCCAGCTCTTTTGGGACTATAAAACAATGAGTGTCAAAAATATGTATTTCCACAAATGAATGAGTCAGAGTTTCACAAAAAAAGCTAGATTCAAACAAAGTCCTTACCAGTGGTTAGGACATGGGAAATAGTGCCAGGCTAGCAAAACTGTTCTCCACATACACTCTGTCATACTCTACACAGCTGACAACGGCTAGAAGTTTCAGTACACATTTCCAAGGAATATGTATTCTTGATAATCTTCTAACCATTGATAATCCTTCAAATCAACAGTGAGTCCATGTTAACCCACTGTCCAGCCTCACTATTATTTGTCACCGAAGAGTTTAAAAAACACTTTTTTTTGGGGGGGGGGGGTTTCAAGACAGGGTTTCTCTGTGTAGCTTTGCTCCTTTCCTGGAACTCACTCTGTAGCCCAGGCTGGCCTCGAACTCACAGAGATCCGCCTGGCTCTGCCTCCCGAGTGCTGGGACTAAAGGCATGCACCACCACCGCCCGGCTAAAGAGATGGCTCAGCTGTTAAAGACTAGGCTCACAACCAAAAATATAAAAAACATGTTTTAATCAGAGCTTCCCAAGTGCTTCCCCAACCCTCCCTTTTCCCAGACAGGCAAATGGCCAGAAAGTCACAGAACACAGGACGTAGCTGTCTAGACCCACCTTGCTGTTGCTGGTCCTCCTGCACCTTCAGCTGACACGTGCCCAAACCGGTGAGCAGGTGGCTGTCGTCTTCCCTTTGTGTGGTAGACATGGCACCAACAATCTGGCTGTGGCTCGGGGATCACTAGGGCATTTTGTCTTAGCTAGTCATCTAAAACGGCCTCCAGAAGTCACTTGGAAAGAACACAGAGGCACACGCAGATCTCACCTCGCATGTAAAACATTTACTCCTCGAAGAACATGACGGAGTTTCCCCTGGTTAAGAACCCTGCAGTAAAGATTTACCAGTGTTACGTCTCCTGCCTACAAAGATGCCAATTTATTTGGCTAGAAACAAGACTTCGTTCTTTGCTTCAAAACATTCTGAAAACTTTCTCCTTTTATAATGTAAAATCCTACGAAGAAACTATCTCTCCCGGTCAGTTTTAGCCATTTTCGCTTTCCTCTCTGATCTGGAGTCCAGTCTCTCACGCACAGAGAGAACTGCTGGAGAAACCCACTGCACAGGAGGAAAGTACTGCAGGATTAAGTCAAGGTTTCTCTGCTTGGTCAGTTTACCCTGAGACAGCTGGATGTGCACCGTTCTTAAGGGAGGCTGCAGGGGGAGGAGCCGAGAGAACTAGCTAATTAGCATAAAGAGACAGGCAAGAAGACAAGGCCTTCTGATTGCTTTAACGTAGTGAGCAAGGCAGGGATCGTAAAGAAGCCCTGAGAGTGGGGTAATTAACCATCTGACTTCTGCTGCTCTGTGGTTAAAGCACAAGCCCAAAGCGGGGCTTGAGTGGCGTGGATATCCTCGGGCACATGTGAAATGGAAAAGGTACGGCTGGGGCTGGTCATGAGCTCATGGAAATGTACTGCTGCAGCTCCTGGATTCTGTAAACAGCTCTGAGGCTCCAGGCGAGGACAGTTATGGGGCCAAAGCAACTATTTAGAGTTCTGCAAGAAAAAATAAACATACGAAGCACTACCCAGAACCTTACCTTTGCTTCCCAGTACAGCCTCCATTGCTGAGGCTGCTCGCGAGCTTTCTTGGGAGTTGCAGTTCACCCCAAACACCTTAGATTCAAGGAAGTCCCAGTGAATGCCTTAGGTCCTGTCCTGCAGCATTCACTCCTCGTAGAGTCAGAAAGTAGGTAACAGGCAGAATCAAGCAGGCCAGAGCTGTCTGGATGCTGAGACTTTCTGCTCATATTTGGAAACTGATATTAAACACCCTAATAAGGTTACTTCCTCATGATATCTGGGGGCAGGGGAATTATGTCTCTTGCTGTTGTTTTGGTTTTTTATAATGAAGGAATTCATAATTTCCCAAGCATATGCTGGTTCCTAAAAACTCATGAAATATACGATTTCTCTTTTTTAAATTCCTATGACTAATAAAAGTGAAACTTTTGTACTATATTTTGTTTTTTAGTTGGTAGAGTGGTCATGAAGATAGAGACATGGAGATGCAGATTCCTGGGCCCAGCTGCACAACCTGGGCTATAAGGTCAAGTATGGAATCTATATACACACACATGCACCCGCACATGCATGCACACACATGCACATGCATGCAGAGGAAGACACTTTTACACACACACACACACACACACACACACACACACACACACACACGTATTTCTTAATTCTTCTGTTCCAGATAAAGAAGTGGGGCTGTTAAACAGAGCTGGTTTTCACCTTCTTTGACTGACTACAGCTTTCCTGTAGGCCTGTTTCAAGTGTGACCATGTTAGAGAACAGGGCAGATGCTGAGGACCCTTAAGGGTCTGCTTTGGGTATCACTGTGCAGTCCTGGGCAGTGGCCCTGTGACTAATCATCTGCATCAAGTCTGAGCTCTTGCCCTGAATGTTGTTACACTTCTGCTCTTGTGGGGTTGGGTTTCTAGACCCCACTGGAGTGAACCCAGCGTGGCTGAACTCTATGTGACAGGAGTGAATAAAGCATCCCAGAGACACAGAGTGGGCATTTCCCTCACAGCCGCCCCTCTTACTCACTTTTTATGAACACCCATCCAGTTACAATCGTGCTTTGCTGTGCTTTTTGCTTATACGGAAAAGCAAGACACTGGGATGGCAAAGTTGCTTAGGTCAAGAAACAGAATAATCATTGGTGTTTTATTTACAATTTGATTAAATAATATGTTGTCACACCATAAAGGTTGTTTTCCTTTTCTGTGACTCCCTCACTTTAAAGAATAACACTGATTGTGTGTGTGTGTGTGTGTGTGTGTGTGTGTGTGTGTGTGTGTGGCGTGTGGCATGTATGTGGGTGCACATGCCCGTGCACGCATATGTGGAGGCCAGAGCTTGATTTCAAATGTCTTCTCCTGTTACTGTCAACCTTATATTTTGAGACAGGTTCTCTCAGTGAACCTTAGACTCACTGTATTGGCTACACTGGCTGGCCCGCAAGCCACAGGGATCCATCTCTCCTTGCCTCCAGCGCTGACATTATAGGTGCGTTTGGCCAGGACCAGGTGAAGATCCAAACTCAAGCTGCAATGTTTGTGCAGCAAGGACTTACCGTGGGAGCATTCCCTCAGACCCCCACAGACTTCTTTCTCTATCTTCCTTCTCTATCCTACCTTTTCTTCCTTCCTGGAAACCTGCATCTTTGTGCTCTCCAAATGGGTAGGGTGGAGTGGTGTGTTGTTACAGCTAAGTAGCCTGTTAGCTCCCACTGTCACGGGAGATACTTGGAAATTTGGTATCTTATGATTAGAGTTGACAGTACAATTGAACACTATAAGTAGTACAGAGTTCACCGGAGAATTCTCTCCTCTTAATTGAACCATGTTTACAAAGCAGAAATGCATTCATTCGGCATTAGCCCTCAGGTAGGTTACTTGTTGAATTCGTAGCTTGCCTTACTTCAAATACACTTGCAATAGCAAGTCTATGGATACATTATTAGTTTTAGTTTTGAGAATTCCATACAATGAGTTTTGACCTTACCCACCCTCTCCCCCGCCTTCTTTCACATCCACCCCTTCCCTACCCACCCAACGTTTCCTCTTTTGTCCCCACCACATGCTGTTTGTGCTGCCATGTATACTATTGGGTGTGTGGCTTTCCAGTGTGGCATGGTCAACCAAGTGCTGGCAATGCTCTCGATTCTCCCTCTCCCAGCAGCCCTCAGCTGTCCGTAGTTCTTTGGCTATGAGTGGGACTTATGTCAACCTTCCCCTATGAGCGCTGAGATTTGGTCTGGCTTGAGATCACTCTGCTGTGAATTCACATGGCCGCCTGCCCTGTACTGTCCACAAGACACTGTTTCCTAGTATTCCTTCACCACCTCTGGCTCTAAACAGCCTCTGAAGAAAGGTGTCACGTGACAAAAAGCCATAGTATGGCATTTGTCATTTTCACCCTAAAAGGACAGGATAAAATACTGCTAACAGATTGTAAGGATGAAAGCCAGAGAACCTGGTCTGGCCTCAATAGGATCTGCTAAAACCAGGAATGTTTGAAAGACTATTATAGTTGAGGAACAATGGATTACTGCTGAGGCTTTAGGCTTCCCATTGATTTTAAAGAACAGAACCCTTGTTCCTTTATGTAAGCCAATAGGTAGTTTCCTCTCAGATCATTCATCTTTAACACACTGACCACAGACACTGTGGATGATAATTCTGAGTTTCAGGATCTTACAGTGGCATATGCCATAAAAGAAAATAGCCATGAAAGTGGGCTGTGTCTAGCTAGAGTCATGTTACTCTAAGTTTTTAGCTCATAGAGTGTCCTAAGTAATACAGTTGGCTGGATTCCCACTGTCATCTGTGAACACATGGCTTTACTAGACACAGTTTTGCTAGAATACCTATTATCCAGAAGCTCATCAGGCTTCACTGGTATGACTCCAAACTCCTACTTATGAAAGGTGCTCGCTGTTCAGAAATCTCTCACACTCCATAGACACTGGCAGTTCAAAGCAATGTCTGTTCTGTGGCTGGTGAGCACCACTCTGGCTGCTGAAGGGCTCCCTCTGGAGGTCAGCAGAATCCAAGACTGGGTAGCTAAATCACCTCATCCTCGGGATACCTGAGATCCACAGGATTTCAAGTCCAGTTTTTGTGAGTTTAGGAAATGTTTATGGTCTGTATCTGTGAGGTGGGAAAGCTCCCTCATCGTCCTCCTATGGGTGAAATTGCTGTGTGGTGAGATTTAACCTCCCGTAGCTTTACACTTTGTCTATCTTTATCTCAAATTTATCAAAGTCAAAATAAAACAAGATAAAAACCAGAGTTCGGGGTGGGGGTGAGAAGCTGTTTTATTTTTATTGTTTTAGGGGAAAATATACCCCAAATTTGTTCTAGTGCCATAATGTCCACCTTCCAGGAAGGATAAGCTGATTCCCGGAGTCTGACTATTGTCTACAGGTGCTGAAGTCCACTGCCACCATGATGAATGAATGAGTTGGGACAGAACAGAGCGATTTAAAGGTAAATATGCAAATAAACCTTCATAAAAGAAAACTTTTGTTATTCCATATAAGTTTACATTAATAGGAATAAAATGCAAATCAAGTGATGTTCCCCCTCCCTTCATAACTCCTTTCCTTATTGGGTGATTTGGGTTTTTTGGTTCCATCTACGTCCCCTTCCTTCTCTGTCTCTATTTCTCCTCATACTCAGTTTCTTCTATGGTAACCATGTTGAGTTTAGAATGATTTTAATGTATTAAAAATGAAATTAATTTGCATTTCTCTGGTGGCTGGTGTGGTTTTTCATAGCCTTGTTGGCCATTTGTAATCCATTTTTTGAGAACTGTTCATTTCACTAGCTCATTTACTGATTGAGTTGCTTCATTTCTTGCTGTTTAATTATTTTGAGTTCTTTGTATGTTCTTGGTAGTAATTCTGTCAAGTGTATAGCTAGTAAAGATTTTCTCCTATTCTTTAGGCTGCCTCTTGATTCAATTACCTGTTTCCTTTGCTGAGCAAAACGAAAATCATGATAAGATTTCATCTTCCTCCAGTTAGAATGGTGGTATTTGAGAAAGCCAACAACACACACTCAAAAAGGAACCATGACACATTGCTGGTGGGAATGTAAACTGGTTCAGCCACTATGGACATCGACATGCAGGTTCCTGAAAAACTGAAAATAAATTCACCATATGACTCAGTTCTTCCACTCCTGGGTATTTACCTAAAAGATATCAAGTCCACAGATCTCAGAAATATGTGTACATCAGTATTAATTTTAACACTATTCACAATAAAGTGAATGAAACAAACTACGTGCCCAACAACAAAAGAGTGGACAAAAAAAATATGACATGTATGACAGAATTTTGCTCATCTATAAGAGAACAAAGTTACATCACTTGCAGGAAACAGATACAATTGGAGATAATCATAGTAACTGAATTAAGCCATTCCTAAAAAAATTGTCATATATGTACATATGACATAAATACAGAATCAGAACTTCCAGGAACAAAGAGAATGGACAGGGAAGAAAGGGAAGGTGCAGAGATATGGAGGAATGTGCTCAGCATATAATGTGTGCTTGTGTGGAAGTGTCCTTATGCAATGCAGTGCCAGGCATAATGAATATATACAATGAACATTTTTAAATGAAACTATTTTCTATCTGAGTCTTGCTTCAAGATTGTATAAACAATAGGTGAGATGAAATTGGCCATAATTGGTAATTATTCAATCTAAATGATGATTTCCTAGGGATCTAATGTGCCCTCTCCCCACACAAATAAGTAAATGTAAAAAAAAATAAGAAAAATAAATAAATGACTATGGCCAAAACTTTGAAGAAGTCTGAGGCACATTCAAGAGCCCTAACCATAAAAAAAAAAAAAAACAGAAAAGAAGAATAGGACGAAGTACAGAAGCATGGAAAGTATACTCTATGAAATTATAGAAGAAAATTCCCTAAGCTTAAAAGGGGAAATTATGTAATTGTATTATATTCTCAAAATATTATTTAAAAAAGCCAAACACCCCAAAGCAAGAAGCATTTAGGAATCCAAATAGAAATGATCAAAGAAGAGTCACTCCATGAAATATCGCAATCAAAATGTCAAAAATACAAAGTGAAGAAACAATATTAAAAGCTCTAAGGGAAAAGTGTCAATTTGCCTATAAAAGTGAAGACATTAGGATAACATCACATTGCTTGGGTTTTAGGTTGACAACCTACTAAAATCCAGAAAAGTATAGCATGATATATTTCAAACCTTTAGAGTAAATAATAGCCGAACTACTTATACTCAGTAAAGCTATCTCTTTAAATTGATGGAAAAAGTTGGAAGTGGTGGTCTGCAATCCCAGCACTAGAGAGGCAGAAGCAAGCAGATCTCTATGAGTTCAAGGCCAGCTGGTCTACAGAGCAAGTTCCAGGATAGCCAGAGCTGTTATACAAAGAAACTTTGTCTCAAAAACAAACAAACAAGCAAGCAAACAAAAAACCAACCAACCAAACAACAACAACAAAAACCAAATAAATAGATAGAGAAATAAGAACACGCCAAGGCAAGCAAAAACTAAGGCAATTCGTGGCAACCAAACCAGCTCCATGAAAAATTCTTAAAGGAACTCTAGACACTGAGAAAGAGAGAAGGTAATCACATTCACAAGTGTAGGAGAATACAATTCAAGATAAGAGGGATAGATAAACAAAGGAGAGTTAGGAAGGAACACTTCCTGTCCAGCACAGCAAACCGTAAAACCCCTAGCATCAACAAGAGGAGAAGAAAACTAACAGTACCATGACCACCTCAAACCAACAAAACCACATGAATTAGCAGTACCAATTGGACTTGATGAGAGAGAGAGAGAGAGAGAGAGAGAGAGAGAGAGAGAGAGAGAGAGAGAGAGAGAGAGAGAGAGAGAGGAGAGGAGAGAGAGAGAGAGAGAGAGAGAGAGAGAGAGAGAGAGAGAGAGAGAGAGAGAGAGAGAGAGAAGCTAGAATAGAAGCTGGGTGGATAGGGAAAGGGGGGGTGAATCTGGGAAGAGTTGAGGGAGGGAGTAAACCCGATCAACACACATACAAAATTCTCAATGAATGAATACAATTTAAAATGAAAATAAATAAAATTTACTTCAAAACACTTCACATTTTATATCAATATAACTACCTTTTAATCTTCAGTCTTCCTGCCTCTACCTCCCAAATGTTGGGATTATAAGTATATACCATGCTTAAATTCAGTAATCTTTGATAATTTGATGATACTTGGCTTCACATGTTTTTCTAATCAATGTTCTTTGAGTGTATTTGTCAAGACATTAGGATACCTTTCACTTAGCTACTTGTTGGCTTGATTTAGCGCTCTTAAATTAGGGCTGGCTATATAGCTCAGTGGTAAAGTACCTGTCTAGAATTCATGAAGTTTTGTATTTGATCCCCACCCCTAAGTGGAGAGGGGAGGATCACTTAAATATATAGACTTAAGATGTATGCCTCCATTGTCCCAAACCTCATAAAGATTGGATAAGCATGAAAAAGCCCCCACCAGCAGAGGCTCAGGATAGACAACCACCATACTGAAAATGGATAAAGCAGAAGGCTGTCCCAGGATGCCCGAGGGATCAGACGGATTCTGAGCTGGAATGAAGACACCCACAGACCAGACTGGATGACATCCGCAGCTGGAGTCATCCTTTAGGAGAACTTCCTAAAGCCGGGTCTTCCACTTTCTCCCACTCACTGGCCTTCTGTGGTCAGTCAGCTCGCTGGCTCTTTTCCCTCCATCCCTTGAAGTCCAGGGAGACTTGAGAAGGGAGTTTTGAACTGGATAGTCATTGAAATTAAAATATTAAATTTGACTACAGATATATGAAATTAGACCAGTGCTAACCAAAGTGTGGTTTACTTTTTCAGCAGGATAGCAAGAGCAGGGCTTGGAAAAGAGAACTGGAAAACCACAGCAAAATAAAGATATGGCCTTTTATTCATATCTTCCTTATTTGAAGAAAATAGGGCACTTTGAATCTGATACTGACCAAGGGAAAGAGATGGAGGTTATTATTTCATTAGCCTGAAGCACTGATCTATGATTTCTGTACAGAATTACCCAAGAGCTTCAAAATATCGGTTTCAATGATATATATATATATATATATATATATATATATATATATATATATATATATATATATATCGGTTTCTTCACCTCCATATAGACTGAGTCTGAAGCTGGCAAGTGGCTTAGCATTCATGTTTTAAAAGTAGCTCAGGTGACTCTAATGGCCATCCGTGGTTTTAACTCATGGGGTAGGCGTCTGGTTGGTCATTTCTTTGACGGTTTTGTGTCTGTGTTCTCAGCTTTGGGAATACTCACCACTTTCTTCTACTGATTAGGCCTTTGGCTTCAGGTACTTCACAGCAGCTTTTTCTTTTTCTTTTTCTGCTGAGGAGTGTGTGACAGCCCCATCAATGACCTGGGAAAATAACCTGTATTAAAGCCAATTAGTTGCACTGTTTCCATTTTAATGAAGTAGATCAATTATTGGAAAAGGGCTAGACTGGAAAATTCCTGAGCCTGGCAGACCAGCAGCCTCAGGCTATTATATGGTCAGGTACAAATCCACTCATTCATTCAACAAACAGATATTAGACACTAAATATGTTTTAGAATCTGGAAATAAAAATGATGAATATGAACTTGAATCCAAGCTTCAAACTCTTGTTGTTGTTTTTGGTCATCCCAGAAATTAATGGTTCTTAGCTAGCTAGAGTTTACTAGTTCTTAGTTTGGCATTTCAAATACTGTTTTGTAGACTTTGAAATTTGATGGACTAGTAATTTTTTTAGTTGAGTGAACTACCAATTTTTAATTTTTCAACTTAGACAACCAAACGAACGTCTTTTAAACACAAACAACAGCATGTAGACCGTCTTACTACAGTAAGTCACCATTTAATAATAGTTTCATGAAAAATTCTGCAAATCTTAAAATTTGAAGCCAGATTACTACCTACCTGTATCTCTCTCACAGTATGTGGATTATTCCCAAGTAAATGTGTTAGTGCATATTGCAAGTCACATTAGTAGCCAGTATGTAGAAGAAAGACCAGATTTGTCCCCATAGAAGCCTCTTAAGCCACCAACAAGAAAAGACACTTAACAGTGTTTTCAGTGTAACAAAGATGACTAACTCCTGAAAAACAGAAAGGAAATGGGGGACAGCCCTAAGATTTCTCTTGTCTCAAGAGCAATTCAAGTCTACAGAAAAAGGATGGAACCCATGTAGATCTTGGAATAATCTGGGATGATAGAGCTAAAAGTTCAGGATGAACAAGGTTACTGGAGTCCACAGGAAAGAACACTGATCAAGAAAGAGCTGTGTAGACAGATCTATCTGAATACCTGCCATTTCTTCTATGATTTTAGCTGATAGGCACATCATGAAACTACCCCAGGCCAGGAGTAAAATCACCTGGAATGGGGAGAGGTTAGGATATCTGGCAGTCACACAGGGTCAAAATAGTGCTCATACCCAGAATTCACAATGGGAAACCTCATTATTCCTGTTTCTAAAAATGAACAGAGCATCAGTGAACTGTTAGACAGGTCTGGTGGTGACATTAATATTCATATATTATATATATATTTATACATGTAATATATTACATATAATATATTATAATAACCATTATAAACCCACAAATTCAAGTACAACATTCATAAAGACTATGCCAAGACACATATAATCCAATAGTTCAAAACCAGTCACAAAGGGGGAATCTTAAAAGAAGTAAGAGAGAAATATACACAGAGGAGCACTGATAAGCTTAATAGATTCTATATCATAAAAAATGCAGATAAGAAGACAAGTCTCATTCATGATGATTTTAAAATCTTTAACAAATTACAAATAGGAAATTTCTTAATTTTACAGAGAAAATGAATCTGCAGCCTATATCTACCTCCTACTTAATGATGGAAGAACAAATTATTTCCCCTTAAGAAACACGCAAAAGGCTATGTGTTTCAACAGTTCGATTAAAAATACATTGTATGAAATTCACAAGAAGTAATAAAAACGCTATTTTAAAAATCACATGGGATGTTCTGGTCAGTGCAATAAGACAAGAAAAAGAATAAAATTACCCAGACTGAAAAAGTAGAAGTAAACTAATTTTTTCAGATGATACAACCATCCTATGTAGAAAATGTGTGCAATCTCTACATGAATAAGTGAGTTTTGCAAAGTGGTAGAATTTTAAGTTGGTATGGAAATTGCATTGTACTTCTATATACTAGCCACAAAAAGGCCAAAGGAAGCAAGACAATACCGTTGGCAATAGTGTCAAGAAAGATGAAGGCTTTGTGGAAAAATCTGACAAACTATCTGAGTGATCAAAACTACAAAGACCTTGATTAGAAAAATTGAGGACCTACGTGACGGAGAAACACACTGTGTTCATAAGAAAGAAGACACAATTCTAGCCTCAAGTCTGTCCACATTTAATTTTAGCCGGAAAATTATTGACTTTTTAGAAGGAAATTAGTGGTTTCAACAAATATAATTGTACAGGTTGACGAATGTGTGGAAATCAGAAGGATATAGAATAGCCAAACTTATTTTGAGAAAGAACAAAATTAGAGAACTAATATTACTTGGTGAAGATTCATTATAGTTGTAAGAACTGAAACAGGGAAAGACCATCACCAGTGTGGATAACTAGATCTGTGTATACTATAAGTTATCCTGAAATAATCTAGCACATATATACACAAAGGATTTGGAAAAATGCAAAGGCAGCTCCCAGTAGAGAAAATAATGGCATCTTGGTCAGTTTGGCTGCTGCTGACCAGAAGCAGGAAGTATATAGATAAATAAAAATAAATAAAAATATTAAGTTGTAGTGATAAAGGAAAGTTGCTCAAAAATACTACTCAATAAATTTTTATTTCATCTGCAAAGTTTTCTCACACACTTTCTCAAAGTTTGAGAGATACGTTCCAGAAGAGGCAATGCCAACACAATTACAAAATCTATGAAGACAGAGTTTTTGAATAAATCACTGCTGTGTTTTATAAAGTTCACTTTTCAATAAATATTATCACTTTGATGTTTACTCTGACCAAATTCAGTCACGAAGGCATTCAAGCAAAGCTATTTTCTAGTTTAGTTTCCCTTGGGATATGTTTTGATACAAAAATTGTTTATCAAATTGTGCTCATTCCAGAAATTAGAAAACAAAGCTTACCTTGCAATGGTCTTCTTAATATTTTTGCAGCTGTCCCTCTTAGAACTTACTGCCTGTAGCTTGGAATAACATCTTTCCTGGTTAGGGAATCCTGAGGTGTTGGACTTGGTGTTTGCTTATATAATCTTGTATTCAAAATATATATTTGGGGGCTCTTAGGAAATCCGAGGTGACAGCAGTCAGTAGAACAAAGGGAGCCCCTGCCCTTTGGAGGTTATATCAAATGATGAGTTTCCAACGATAAACATTGGAACATGGCAGCAGCGGAGTAGTGCTTATTCATTCAACTTGTAAGAGATGTGTGAGTCAATCTAAGTCACTGCACCATACACCACACACCACACACCACACACCACACACCACACACCACACACCACACACCACACACCATACACCATACACCATAGGCTGGACAGGTAGAACAACATCTGTTTGTGATAGTTCTGGAGGCTGGTAGTCGAACATCAAGTGCTTCTGACGTCTGGTGAGACTGGCTGGTTTGCAGAGAGCGGTGTTCTCACTTAGTCTTCATACACGAGAGACCAAAAAAAACATCAGACACAGAAAAACAAACACCATGTGTTCTCTCTTATACATGGATTCTAGCTTCAAATCCTTAGATTTGTGTGTTGAACTCGGAGTGCCTGTAGAAGCCAGGAAACTAGAAAGAGTTCATGGTGGGCTTAAAGGAAGGGTAGAACATGGGCCATATGAAAGGGGTGAGGAGAATAATGGAGGATGATTCAATGGGAAAGGGGATGGGAAATATACATCATGTGGGTATTAGAAGAGAAATGTGGAGAGAAAGACAGAGAGAGAGAGAGAGAGAGAGAGAGAGAGAGAGAGAGAGAGTCAGTCAGTCTTCTCTAATGGTGGCCTCTCATAGATTACCCCTCACAACAAGTGGGGACAAAAGCGGGGCTCACTAAGGAGTGAACACAAGCTAGACAAAGAATGTCCCATCACCAACACTCATCTATGGATCCTGAGGCCTCTGCTCTGAAGACAGACTGTCAAGAGCAGACCCAGTGAGAGCCCTGAGAGCTTGACAATCAGATAGAAGAATGCTGAACAAAGCCTGAGGGAGCATTGAACTGGATGAAAATGGATAATGAGTAAAAATAACAATGCTGCATTTTCTGAATACATGCTCGAAAGAGAGAATGTTTCAACAAACAGATGCTGAAACTATTTACAATGTTGTTTGAGTTTTCTACATTGTCCTGATTCAGGTTTCCTGCTGCTGGGTAAATACACCAGTTAGTCTAAACAATGTACACACAGAGATAAACACACAACATGCTATGAACCACACTTACACAGCACTGCTTGGTGACTAATTCATACTTGATAAAGGATAAGTTCTGTCATGAATTATTTTAAACCCAAAATAGAAAGAGACCCTATTCAGTTATGGAAAGGGCTTGCAATGACTATTGATAAGAGGTGTTTTACACGTGTTGGTTAATTCTGCCTGAATTAGATATAATCTATTGATTCTGGTTACCTTCCCAGTGGGAAGAAGGGCCACAGAGATGGAAGAGGAAGTGGAGAAGAGGAAGTGGAGCTCCCAGCAGTAGTTCTGTCTTTGAGATGCTAGCTGCTTTTTAGAAGGGAAATTTGACCAAGGATGTACTTGCACTGTATTGCATTTTACATTTTCAAAGAGATGCAATCTTTTTATGTGCAGTTCCTGGCACACAGGTAGTATTTAATAAACGGTAATTACTTCTGCTATTACCACTGTAATCTTTTACATCATAACTGGTTTGAGAGTATCTGTCAAACTGGTTTGAGAGTATCTGTCAAAGAGGCTCTATGGAGTCCATTCCCGAATTCTTGGGAATTTGGTTAGGCAGCAGGATGGCCCCAACTCTCTTCAGTATATTAAACATTGCTCTAGGCATCTGAGTAGACACCCTGTGCTTCTAACTCATGGTCTGTACTTTAGTTGTCATGGTGGTTTGAATAGGCTTATATATTTGAATGCTTAGTCACCAAGGAGTGGCACTATTTGAAAGGTTTAGAAGGATTAAGAGGTGTGGCCTTGTTGGAGGAAGTATGTCACTGTGGATAGGCTTTGAGGTTTCAAAAGCTCATGCCAAGCCCAGAGTCTCTCTCTCTCTTTCTCTCTCTCTCTCTCTCTCTCTCTCTCTCTCTCTCTCTCTCTCTCTCTCTCTCTCTCGCGCGCACGCGCGCGCGCGCGCTCTCTCTCTGCTTGCAGATCAAGATGTAGCTCTCAACTACTTCTCCAGCACATTGCCTATCTGTGCCATGCTCTCTGCCATGATAATGGACTAAGTCTCTGAAACTGTAAGCAAACCACCAATTCAACGCTTTCTTCTTATAAGAGTTACCTTGATCATGGTGTCTCTTCACAACAATAGAAAAATGACTAAGAGGTGTACTGCCTGCATTTTCCCAGTGGAAGTTTCTAGTATGTTCTACTAATAGAGTGGCTTATCTGGAGCATTTTTCACTCCATGAAACCTTTTCTCTCTTCACCAATTTTTCTCTAGGAAAGAGAGACAAATTCATGAGGCAGATGGTCTGTGTTGGGAAAACCATAAAATTAGGCAGTAGCTAGGCAAGGCTATTGGGTATTTTGTGCCTGACTGAAATCAAGAAACCAGACTGATGAAACCATTGTATCAAGAGCACAACAGGGAGAGCTCCAGGCTCCCGAGATAAATGGCTTTCAATAGTAGAGTGAATACAAAGAAGAGTTACATTACCTGATGGATGAAAAAAATACACTGACACTAACAGTTATTGAACTCAGGTACATTCTCAGATGCCCCCCAACAGCCTTCTGGGGTGAAAATTTCCCCAAATTTGAGGAGATTAAGTAGCTTGCAAACCTGCATAATGTCTAAATGTGTCTGAACTCAGTCTCATGAAGCTTCAGCCCTGTTCATAACTTTGTGCTAACTGTCTCAATGATGTCTCTACCCAAAGGAATAATAGACAGTGGTTGAACAGAGTTTTGTGTTGCCTGAAAGGGTAGAGGCTGAATCACAAGGTGAGGCAAAAGGAGGCAGTTTGCATTCAACATTAAGAATTTTGAGCCACCAGAGGTAGCCAAATAAAGATGGAGGGGTTAGCTAACATACACGACAATATGACCTGGGCCTAGGGCCACTCACTAAAAGCACAGATCTGTGCTCTGTGCTGAACACTCATGCATCAACTGAGAGTTGGGTCTGTGTTCTGTGCTGAGCATTCATGATCCAGCTGAGATGCTGGACTTGTTGGGTTTTCAGGCCTTCCCAGCACTACAAATCTACACTTCGGTGATTCTGGATGACCTGTTGCAGAAGGTATCATATCTCAAACAAGACTGGTGCATCTCAGAAACTTCAGGAGCACTCTCTCCCACACAATTCCCATGCACCCTCCTGGGTTAAGCTTTCCCTCCTTCACAACTTCCCAAGGGGGACACCTGGTCACCCTGTTTAGAATCTCCTTTTCACCACCTCTGCTTGACCCCCACTTCCCTCCCTCTGCTTCATGTTCTCTTCCACATTCAACACACATGATTTTATAAAACACATCATTAATATATTATTTTGTGTCTCCCTACTCTGGTTTGACGAGGTCAAGAAGACTTTTCTTCTGCAACTTAGTATCTGGAATATTGTAGAATCAATAAATACTTATTAATGAGTTAGTAGAACAAGGTTGGGAACTCAGGCTCCACTTACACCCAGGTGAGTGACTTTGAAGAAAATACTCCATAGTTCTGGTTGTCCATATTCTCTCAGTTCTCTATGTAAAAAAAAAAAAAAAAAAAAAAAAAAAGTAAGTATAATTTAAAAATTCAACTGAATGGTTTGTTCTTTGCCTTAAAAACTTGGCCAAATAATTCTAAATAAACATGGATATAAATGTAAAAAGAAAAGATGCCAACCATTCCTTTTGAAGCACACTTGGTTCTTTATGCAGCTGGACCACTGGGCTGAGGCTTGTTCCATTCAGATACTTTTCTGTTCGGGGAACCCTTCATTATTGGAAACACCATCGACAAGCAAATCTAGCAACCAGCATATGCTTACACACTACATCTATGAACCTTCATGCTGGGGATTTTCCACTGTGTGGTTACTGCCTAAGGGAAAATTTCAGAGCAGCAGGAAAAAGATTGATGGTTTGCTCCTGATATTGTGAAAGTCATGTTGATTGGCATTCCCAATACACCAGACACACAGAGCTAGGATGATTGTTTGATTTTTCTTCATCCACATACATTTTGTAAGTTTTATTATTTTTGAATATACTCATACGGCTTCTCATGAATATGTGGGAGGGATGTTATATGTACTATGGGAAAATACACAGTCACTAAATAATTGATTGTTTGATAATATTTAATGTGTACCGTATTTAGTGAAACAAATATGTATACTTAACTAATATAGTATTTCTGAAGAGTAAAAAACCTCAAGAAACTATAAAAATAAAAAACTATAAAAAATAACCCCAAAACAAACAGAAGGAAGAAAATAAGAGCATAGCTCAGTAAAACTGAAAACAGGAAAAGAAGAGAATTTGGCAAGATGGCTCAGTGGGTTGAGGTGCTGAGCCCCAAGCTTGATGACAAGAGTTCCGTCCCTGAGCCCCACCTGGTGCAGGAGGAGAACTGACTCCTGCTTGTTGTCCTCGATCCCCAATTGGTAGAAACCATGGCCCTTGAGCACCAGCCCCACTCACACACAGAAAGGAATGCACACACTCATGCACAAAATGAGTAAATCTAATAAAAATTTAAAAACAAAACATAGAAATACAGTGAATCAAAGAGTTGATGTCATTATTCCCATTTGAGCCTTTATATCTCTGTGTTCTGTCTCTCCTCTGTGGAAATTCTCCCATGGCCCCTTTCCTGACCTCTATGGTATTCCAAAAGAAATATACATATCTGAAAATTCAAAGCTATTATCCCCAAATGAGATGAAACATGCAACATTTTTCACCCATTTGCTGTAGAATTTCATGATTTCATTTGTCTTAGCTGAATAATATCCCACTGTGTAAATGTACCACATTTCATTATGGATATCTAGGTTGTTTCCACTTCCTATCCATTGTGAATAGAGCAGCAGTGAACACAGATGAGCAGGCACCTCTGTGGTACAATACAGATTCCCTTGTATAAATGCTCAGGAGTGGAGTAGCTGGATCACAGGGTATATCTATTTCTAGCCTTTTGAAGAACTTCCACACTGATTTACATTGTGGCTACACCAATTCACATTCTACCAATAATAATAAAGGATCCTCTTTCAACACATCCTCACAGTATGTGTTCTCATTTGTTTTGTAAGATAAAATTTCAAACAATTTTAACTTGAATATGTCTGATTGATAAGATATTGAACACTTAAAATATTCCTTAGCCATTCATATTTCTTCTTTTGAGAACTATACTGTCTAGTTTTTGTCAACATTTTGTCAAAAGTCCTGTGGATGTCTACTACCAAAAAGTTTCATAAAATATATACATATGCACACACATATAAAGAGTTTAAATGGAGTTACCCTATAATAGGGCAACAATATCCTGAAAGATAATATAAACTAATAAACAGCTTAGTATCAATCTCTTTTGGAGTTGCTCGCCAGTGAGGTCCCACATACCCCCAACATTTGCCAATGCTCCTGGTTACCCTACAGAACTTGACAGTAAGACCCTATTGTAGAAGACACCATACATTTGAGTCATAGGACACATAGAAAACAAGCTGGAACTTGCCTCAAAGTTTCATCCATAATGATTGGCCTTTGTAGTGCTAGAAGGAGCTATTCATGCTACCAGAGGAAAAGTAATCATTAATCTTACTGAGCTATGAGAGCTGCAAGCTACAATCATGACTGGCAAGACAAGGCAAGTCCACTAGTACAATAAAGGCATGGATGTAATGGGAGGAATCAATCACTTTCTGATTGTACTTAAGACCCACTCCACAAGATGGGCCTAATACCTGATAGTATTATTAGCCCAAGAACCTGTGGCTAGATAGACAGATCATAGGCTCCAGGAGAGAGAATATACTACTACTATTATTTTGTTAAATGAACATATAATTAAACTTACTCCTGATGTCTTTTTGTTACATCCATAAGTTAATGCCTCTCTCAACCTTCATCAGAGAAGCATCTATTTGTGGTAGACGGTGATTAACACAGAGACCCACACCTGGTCAGGCATAGAGAATAAGAGACTCTAGAATGCTCATTCATAAATGGAGTATCTGCATCACATTCCTTCCCCCAAAACTCATAGATTGTTTTGGAAGAGAGAGTGGAAAGATGAAAGATTATCCATCGCCAGAGGTGGTAGGGAAGTATGAGGAAACAGTGGTTTCTACATGTAGCAGAACAGATATACATATGAAACCACAGCAGTTAAGACGGCAGGCACAAGACATGCAAGCTCAAGGTAGACAAAATGCCAGCATCAAGTGGGGATGTGAACATGAAATTCTGGCCCTAAGCTAAAGAGCTATTGACAATTGACAACTGCTGGAAAGGGAGTCAGTTTTCTTTAAGGGTATGTCCCCTGATAGGTCAACCACACTTTAGTTGATGGTCACACACCCTAGAGTATATAAACAGCACAAACTGTACTTGATAGGCGAGAGAGAGAGAGAGAGAGAGAGAGAGAGAGAGAGAGAGAGAGAGAGAGAGAGAGAGAGAGAGAACACATTATAGGGTGGGAAGAAAAGGGAGGGGGGGACCCTGGGAGGAGTTGGGAGATGGGATGTATATTGTCAAAATACATTGTACAAAATTCTCAAAGAACTAACAAAAATTGTAGGAAAATAGTTGGTGCTCTGAAAAGGCCAATAAATCTGACAAACTCTAAGAAGACTGACGAAAAGAGAAAATAGAAATTGTTGGTGCTCAAAATAAAGATGGCGATGTAACTGCAGACCCTGTGGAGGTTGGAAGGATAACTGGGAAATGCTGTTCACAACTCTGTGCAGAAATTCTTACAGCTTGGTTGACATGGATCAGTTCCTTGTAAAGCAAAAGTAAAGACAGCTCACTCAACATGAAAGATACCATTTGAATAGGCTCGACACTGTTAAGGAAATTGAGTTCATAATTTCAAAACTCACAAAATAGAAATATTCATGCCCAGAGGGCTTCAATGGAGAATTCCACCAAATGTTTAAGACAAATTTACTATGTATCCTATATGAACTCTTCTAGAAAACTGAAGAAGGTCCTTTCTCTAATGCCCAGGGTTGGGTATATTATTAAATTGGATAATATTGGGTTATTTTTTAGTAATCAAGATCCACCGTTCCTGAGTATCTGGTGGTATTTTTCTGCCTCTCTAAGCTTGGTAATTTTATAAATATCTGTTGAGTAAATTTTCCCATCGAGGCATAATTACAGAGTGTTTTTAGTGAATTTGCTGGTTGAATGAATAATAGTTCTTATAATGTTGTCTAAGGTTATGCCTATAACTACATCTGGGTGTCAGTCAGCTCACAGATACAACATCTGCATTCTTCTCCATGTGGCATCTCAGTATGGCCAGCCCCAGCTTCCTCACAAAATAATAGTCTCAAAGCCAACATCCCAATGTGGTTTAATTGCATGCCTGGCATTTTAGCTGGAATGGCCACAGTAGCTTGGGGCTGGCCATATGCTGGCTTGCTGCCCTCCATCAAGATAGCTAGATTCCTTACACAGTGTCCCAAGACTTCCATCAAACAAAAGCTGTTAATTCTTCAAGTCTAGACTAGGCTTGTACCACACTTACCACATTCTACTAGATAAATAAATTTGCAGTGTCAGCCACACCAAAGGGAGTGAGAAATAAACGCCATCTCTCAAATGAATGAAAGTACAGAATTTGTTACCACCTTTAATATACTGTGGTTCTAAATTATTTATATTCTTTCCATGTGCAAAGTACATCATCCTTTCCCAAGATCCTCAAAAGCTTCATCCTCTGATGACATCTGACCAGGCTTAAAAGCCAGTATTTCATCATTCGAATCAGGTCCAGATCTGAATGCAGCTCCAAAATTACCATTCCCTGAGTACAGCCACTATGCATGAGGCACCAACCGACTTCTGAATTAAAAAGGCAAGCTATGTGCCTTCCCAAAGCTCAGCATAGGACGAAGGCACAAGTGAAAATGAACAGTAGTACACATTCACATTCACATAGTGACGGAAGAGCAGTCCAGAACAGTCACTGGTCCATAGTAATTTTTAAATCTACTTGGACAAAGGATGTAATGCTAATGCTGCAATGCTGGTATTTCTAGATTAGAGCCAATTTCTTCACTCCCATTTCACTCTTCGGCTCATGTTTATGTTGTTCTTGGTGGCTCTTGTTTCTACCCTCTTTTTTAAATTTATTTTTATTTCACATGCATTGGTGTATTGCCTGCATATTTATCTGTGTGGGGGTATTGAATCCCCTAGAACTGGAGTTACAGACAGTTGTGGCCTGTACTGTGGGTGCTGGGAATTGAACCCGGGTCCTCTGGAAGAACAGCGTGTGCTCTTAACTGCTGAGCTATCTCTCCAGCCCCTTGTTTCTACCCCCTTTATCTTGTTTTTAGGCTCACCCACCCATCACCAAAACACCCCTCACAAAGAAAACCCCCCTCCTCTTCCATAAAACAGGGCCCACTTTTCTGGTTCTGTAGCTGAGTAGATGTACTTGCTTGGTTGTTGCTCATGTAAAGTTCTGTTTTATCTTGTACTGCTACACTATGTCTTGCTCACATTTTTAAAAAGATTCATTTATTTTATTTTTATGTGTGTGTCTGCCTACATGTATGTATGTGCACTACCTGTGTGCCTAGTACCTGAGGTCAGAAGAGGGTGACAGATACCCTGGAACCGGAGTTACACAGGTTGTGAACCACCATGTGAGTACTGGGAACTGAATTTGGGTTCACTACAAGAATGACAAATATTCTTAACTGCTGAGCCATTTCTACGTTTCCCTTTGCTATCTCTTTCAGTCCGGGATAGTGGTGCTCTTGTTAAAACTTCTCTTTTGCGTGTTTTGGCACATTAAGTTCTTAATTCACTTCATTAAGTGGAAATCAGAGGCATAAATTCCCTCGATACAACTGTCTTTTTAAAAACTGCACGTCAGGGTACTGTGGAGAAATGTTTTGAAGTTTTTGAATCTAACATTCTTAAGACCTGTGAAGTTTTAACAAAGGGGTGTATACCACAAACCAATGTTGATCTTTATTGGGAACTCTGAATGTGGCCTTTGCCTGGAGACCAGTCCCTTTGCCTCCTTAAGTAGACGTAGCCTTGTTTCTATCTAGTGGATCCAGTGAATCCATGGGTTGAAACCTTTCCTCTTTATTCTGTTTCTAAAAGGAAGAACTTTCTCCTGCAGTTGGCTTCTGTCCTCCCCCCCTTTAGCAGGGGCCACTCGAAGAAGCCAAGTTTCACTTTGAGTGTTTCCACTGAACGTTTCCTTAGCCAGATCTATACATGCACTAATAAGCTGCCATAGCCAACAGTGTGGTCAAAGAACTCGGCATTGCAGAGTAGGAGTTTTGCCTCCTCTGACTTCTAATAGCAAGTCCTCACTACTTTCTCAGCCTCCATGATGATCAGTCTCTGCCACTCTCATGGCCTCAGACAAACTCATCCAAAGCTAGCTGCACATGGTCTACACTTTTATTTTCTATTTCAGTTACATTTGTTGTGTAACAAACATCTCTACAGCTCATTGGCTAAAGTGAAAACTGTGTTGTTTCTGACAATTCTGCAGTCTGCCTGGGTCAGTCATGAGTTTGCATTTACTAGAGGCTAATCCAGGGCTGTTGGCTATGATGCCTTAGTTTTATTCCTCACAGCCAATATGAGCTTCCTTACACACACACACACACACACACACACACACACACACACACACACACACATCACTCTTTAAGATGTCTGGAACAACCATACATATCATTTTCCCTGTGGTCTCCACAGCAAGGCATCTGGACCACTTTATAAAGTGGCTAAATCCTATGAGGGAACAAAGACAGAAGATGCTGACATCCTTAAAGCCTAAGCCTATGACTAGCACAGTAGAACTTTTACTGTATTTATTGATCAAAGAAGGACTCAAGGCCAGCCCGGGAACCAGGGGGAAAGGAAAATTGATGTTAACTTCTGATAAAAGGAGTGCCAAGAAGTGATTGATTAAACAACATCACTGTTTCTCCTAATTATTAGTTCAAAGGGGATTTTACTATAAGTGGGAGGTCTTATTTAGTAAAATGGAGATAACCATAAATAGAATCTTGTCTCGGACAGCAAGTAGAGTCAATTGGGCTGCTTTTAAAAGCTACCCTGTATGTTCAGCCACACACTCATTCACACACACACACACACACACACACACACACACACACACACACACGGACAGTGATTGTGTTAAATCACAGAAAAAGACTAAGTACTAACAAAGAGTTTGAAAACACTAAGATGTTGTGATAGCCTAGGACTCTTGGCTCTGTGAAATAGAACAAATGATCATGGAAATATTTTTCTTGGCATTTTAATGGCTGATCTGCATAAATAACTTTGAAGCTGTGATTACTTAACAGGAGGCAAGACCTGCCTTCCAACATCACCAGGGTGTTTCTCTGTTTATGCAGAGCCTCTGACCATGTTGTAGAACTGAAGTACACTAATTATCTTCTCCATTTACCCCAAGAGCAACACATGTCTCTACAGGGCAGATCAAGAGACCCTTTCCTGCCTCTGTGGTTGATGCTTCACAAGACTCAGTGTCCGGCTTCTTTCCCTACCACTATAGGTCTTCACAGGGCTCCATGTCTGAGTAGGCTCCAAGCTTACCTTGCAAAGGACTCAATGCCAACTCATTCCTGTGAGCAAGGACTTCAATAGGCAAAGTTTTCAAAAACCTTATTCACAAAGGGCAGTACAATGCATTTAGTAGTCAAAGAATCTAGGCAGGGATGCTTTGTTATGTGGATACTTCCTCAAATTAAAGGTCCAGATTTGATTATTTCTCACCCCCCCCATGCCAAGTTAGGTCAGTTAAGAAGAAACATGTGCATTTCAGCCAGGTGAGTTCTTCAGAAATAAGGACTATGTACAACATTCACATAGATCATCATCTGAGGGGTCCTGTATATGAAATGCTAGTCTATCTACATCTCCCCACTTCCTTTGTCATTCCAGAGTCTCTGGCAATCTGAGTTCTACTTGTGCTATTTCACCCAATCCCTGTCAAATCAGTGGCCTGTTTGATTAAGTTAAATTAATTAATTTATCTAAATACTTTACTCCCTGCCTATGCTGACCAAGTGTGCTGTTTTCTTTCAGCATTCATTCTGGCTTACTCTTCAATTTGGGTTGTGCTAGATGTTTGACTTTAGTTCTTCTATAGTGTACTTTCCCTACTATTATTATACTTTTTAATGATTGACAGCTACTATGATTCCTAAACCTTTCTCCCAGGCCAAGAGGGGACCACATTTGTGCTCAATTATTACATACTTTACAGCTAACAAGTATTTTAAATTTTGTATTAGTCCTTTGAGAGTTATGCACACTGTGCTTTAATCATATTTACCCCTTCCTTCAACTCTTCCCAGATCTCATCCCTCTTCCCTATCCACTAACTCAATATCATTTTTTAAAACCTCTCAAGATCAGCTTATGCCACCCAAATGTTTTTGAATGAGTGACCTTCCACTGGAGAGTGATTGACTTATCAGGAGCACTCTTGGAGAAAACTGTCTCTCTCTCCCAGCAGCTCTCGATTGCTGGTATCTTTATGGCTTTGGGAACCAACTCCTTCCTCCATGCTAGGATTTGGTTTAGCTTAGGCTTTCACAGATCGTGTGCATGCTGTTGCAACCACTGTGAATTCATATCTGAGGGATGAAATGGCATCAGCGATAATAAAAAAACAACAGTGTAAAGAATGGTAGTAGAGGGTCTTAGTACAACATAGGAGTTTTGCTGCAAGTTCTCCCAGACCTGCATATATTGTTTCAGGGGCTGTGGCTTGGAAAAATACTTGTTAAGGAAGTAAAATTTCAGTTCTAAATAGAACATGTGTATCTCATGCTTTTCCTCCCAAGGTTCAGGGATTATGCTGATAAGGACATAGAAAGAGTGTAAGAGCCAGGGGCAGTGGGTGACTACATGGGAGCAGTGCCTTCTGGCCACACCTACGAAGAAAAGTGACTCTTCTGCCCACCCTCTGCCATGAGTCTGAGCTCATCAACAGCATTATCCCTCTGGGTTAGGGTAGCATGTCACCAGAGCAGGGCCACAACGAAGGATGAAGCAATTGAGCTCCTGCTTCCTCCCCTATAATCCTGCTGGGTGCTTTTGACTGGTTTGAATCCCACCTGCATCAGATGGGGTCAGGATAGTTACTTATGCTGAAGAGAAGACAGCATTAGCTAGAGGTACCTTCCATGAACAACCTTCAACTAGCCTCACCCAGCAGATTCATCCCGTGAAGTTCCGGATCTGCTCATTTTACAGACTCTCAAGAACTGCCCACCCACAGCCCATCCCCAGCTATGGACACTCTACCAGTGGGTAGCTCTCTGATTAAATAATTGAAGATCTCTATGTTCTCAAACAGCTTGCAAGTAGCTGAGAAAGAGTGAGGTGAAAGGCAGGTTGCACTAGCTGTGTGGACAGAAGTGATACAAGCATGTCAACCAGAGGTAAAGCGACTCCAGCCCAGAAATCCCTGAGAAAAAAAATCCTCACTCTCCATCCCACTCCCGCCTTATTCCCCCCACAGTTAACATGTTCTGAGCTCTAACCCAAAGCTGAACATCCTTTGCATAATATATTTTTAAATCTTCCAGTCCTGCATGAGAGGTATTATTCCATCCATTTGTTGATAGGACTGAGATTCAATGATGCCCAGAACTTCTTAATTTTTCATCAGCTAGTGAGGACTCGAGTTAGAATTCAGACCTGTGTTTTGACTGACTGAACTCCAAATAATAATCTATGTACTATAAGCCTAGAGTCATTCTGCTACGACCTACTGAGAAAATGGTGGACTGAGCAACCTTCTGGTCAGAAAGTCGTGTAGGAGGTCTCAGTTTCCTGTTGGTAAATAACATAAAATTTCCACCATCTGTGTATTTTTCCACTTAAGGAGGCATCGTATTTAACCTGGGTCAAACGGCAGTTTACTCACAGCCCGAGGAAATTCTAGAAATTAACGACTACAGTTCGTCTGAGCTCAGCTCATAATTATGTAAGCTCATTTCTGAGCATACCAGTAACTTTCCACTTGAGTCTAGATAGGAAGTAGCCCTCCATCTCCTCAAACACAATGTATGTTATTTTTACAGGGTCAGTCAGAGGATGCAAAATGATAGCAAATGCCACAAAGCTTCTTCTTCCCATATTAACCCCAGACACACCCTTCATCTTTTAACCAAGATTTCCTAAAGAATTTAGACTTCACAGATGCTCGAGCTGGAGGTGTGCATTTTATTCACTGTGTTTCTCTAACATCTACTACAGTGCCTGGTAATTTACAGGCACCCAGAAAGCATTTACTAGATGAGTTAATGGATGTATTTATGGATAAATGAATGAAATATGTACTTGAAATGTGAAGGAGCCAAGGCCCCACCCTCTGATAGGACATAAGCAGGGAAAATTTTTCCAGAAGTGCAGTTGGAGTCCCCATGAGCCTCCATGTCATTTTTCGTGTGGCTTACTCTGTTTTTTCCCTAAACAGCTTCCCCGCAACTGGATTTACTGACACAGCTACATCATGCTTCCAGGATTAACCTCACCCTGACTAAGTCTTGAGCTAATCATGTTGGGGACAGACAGTGTATCAGAAACTTATGTCTCCCACCTTAAAGAGGCCTGAGACGGGACAAAGTCCCCAAGGTAGGAATCCAAGAGTGAAAGCTTAGAAGCTTATACTAATAAAATGAAATTTTACAAGAGGGCCGGATAGAAATGTTTTCTTCCCCAAATGCTTAGAGCAAGAGTCTAAATGATGGAGCAGGGGGTTATGACTGAGCTGTCCTAGCCTCCCTACCAGCTAAGGATTTGTTCCCAGAGAGTGAGATGATCTTTCCAGTGCTAAAATCACCCGACACCCCTGATTATGGCCATAGGCTCTGGAGAAACGAACAAGCAAGGAAACGTTGTCCCGGACACTCCTGTGCCCCCCCAGGTCTCAGGTTGGTGTCCGAGAGCAACAGTCTTAGGCAGTTGCAAGAAAAATTGCCTCTGCTGTTCATAATGCGATCTGAAAGACGAGATCTGCGGTCTCCTGCCCTCCCTATACACATGTATAGTGGGTCTCAAGAAGGAATAGCAGGGATTTGGAGGATGCCACATAATTCGTTGTGCTCAGGACCTATGTGCCTCTGGCATGGGATAGGAAGCAGGTGGGGGTGGGGACCCAAGAGGGTTAGGTGGCCATGGAAGATTCTAGAAAATGGTGAGATGGCAACAGCTTCAGTATTCAGCCGTCTTTTCAACTCACTACGCCACAGTACATTACTCCGCAGGAGTCTCTGGAGACTTGGCCACTTCCGACTACACCCATAGCGTCTCTAACATTGTCAAATTGGGGTTAGTTTCGTAGTATTATTTGAGGATTCCAAAAAAGAGCCCCTTGTGTCACAGATGTCTTATCACTGGAGGGACTCCTTTGTGCTGAGGAATTCTCCAGAAAACATTATCTGCCAGGCTTGTTTACAGGAGACATCCTGGGTCCACTCTCTTCTTCCACCACATCCGCCACCTGCCAGTAAACAGGGCTGGCTTTCACCCAGTGGTGCCCCACAACAGACAGGCTTTTTCTGCTCTATTGCTCAAAGAGTTGGCACGCCCTGTTTTTGCTACCATTCTCGGAACAGTACAATTGATCTGTCAAGGTGAATCTCTCACTCACACTTTGTTTCTTCTCTTGGTCCCCTTCCCATCTGAGGGGCACAGTGACCTTTGCCCTTTTTCCTTCCCGCTCTAAACTTTGTTCTGAAATGCATATGATCTCGTAGGGATGGGGGCCAAACGTGAAAAACAAAGATGCAAAAAACCAAAACCTTTTCCTGAGACTCTTTCTTCTCCTTTAAACACACCACAGACTTAGTAATTGGGGAGAGATAAGGTGTGGATGTTGTGTTCTTTGATATGTCTGCTTCCCTTCGAATATTTCCATTGCGGCATTTACCTGTTCGTTAGGTTGTAAATGCTTATCAATGATTACTATGTGGCCCTTCCTAGACAAACAGAAAAGAAAGCATTTTTGTAGCAAGTTAAGGTCAAATTATAGGGGTCTGAACAGCAATCAAGGGGAGAAAACAGTCTTTAAACCAGAGAGATATTTCCAACGTGATGAGGAACAGGTTTTGCTGAGGGTTTGGGTGCAGTTTTGGTTGGTCCCTCTGTCCCTTCAGCTGTCAGAGCGGTCATTCTTGTTCAGAATTATTGCTATTATTACAGGCATTTATTCATAAGCATACAATACATGTACAGGGCACAGACATAAAAGGATTCAACGGGTGAATGAATAGAAGGTGCCCTCCCATCTGTTCCCTGCTCGCTGACCACACCCCGTTCCTCCCTGCAGGATGCATTGCAAGGGAAGATGTATTTCCTAAGTGCCGTCCTTCCAGAAATGTCTGTCTTTTCAAAAGTAGAGAGGGAGTCATTTGAAGGTAGGGTTTTGTTGTTGTTGTTGTTGTTATTTCTTTGTTTATTTTTCAAAGATATCTAACACTCACATGAATCCAAAATTAACAAACTTAAAAGGTAAGCTTGCTACCTTCTCCACAGCTCCTGCCCCACCCACCAGCTCATCCCCGCACTCCACTAGGTCACCACTGATTTAGCCTCTTGTGAACCATTGCAGGGTTATTAAAGGCACATGACATCAAAAACAGCTTCTATTTTTTTCCTCCCAAAGCAGATATTCAGTTTAAGACTCCATAAAAATAACAGGAGGGATTATTTGTAAAATAATGGAATTAACCATATGCAGTCTTTGAAGCAATTAACTAACTTTGCAGTTTGTTGTTGTATACAGCAGACAACACACAGTTCAATTTATCCACAGGACTTCGGGATATTGAGAGCCCATTAAAAAGGGATTCCCCCTTTTAAAGTACCTAAAAATGAACATCACTTGCATTTCTATGAGCCTGGATAGAAGCCCAGATAATCAGAATAGCCACCAATGGAACATACAAGGAGTTACGCTACACAGCATAACACAGTAGGTGCTTCCTGTGATATAGGTCAGCCTGTGATATGCTGGGAACAGGGCAATTTGTCACCTACATCTACTCTAAGATTTTTCCCACCACAAGGTAAACTTTCTAGACAACTGTGACTTTGGATGGAAAAAGGAAACTACACTCAGCCCTGTAGTTTTGAGGGTACCCCATAGCATGTTGGGAGGTCACCCTGGAGAAGCACGTGTTCCTTGTAAGCTCAGGATTCCAGCTGTGTCCAAGCTGTTTTTGTTCCTGCTGTTTCTTGTTCTCTGTATGTGGCCTGATTTTAAAGTCCTAGCCTCCCCTTAAAGTCTAATTCAAGAATTCCCTGAAACAGCTCAGATCTCCTGTTTGAATGGGTTTCTTCCTCACCTGGCCACTTAACACTTCTATAACGCCATCACACTCTGCCCAAGGTTGTCTTCTAGCTCTGGTTGTAAATACATTTACCTTTCCATAAGACTGTAAAGCCATCAGTGAGCTTGGTTATTTGTCTCTGAAGTTCTTCCCATAACTTAGCAGAGTGCCAAGCATAAAGTGGGATCTCGAGAAGTAATTAGACGACAGGATCGATTATTTGGTGTAATCTTTATCCTTAATGAAACTGGGTGATTTGGGGTGTTGGGGGAGAGGAGAAGTGATAGAAAAAATTCTTTTAGTAAGTACCCCAAACCCCAATAACAAGCTTTCCATTTGGACAATGTAGTGGTTAAGAACTCCATTTTAGGGAGTGGAGAGATGGCTCAGTGGTTAAGAACATTTACTGTTCTTCCAGAGGACAAAAATTTGGTTCCCAGCACCTATGTAACTTCAGCTCTAGGGTATCTAGCACGTTCTTTTGGCCTCTATGGACAATGCATACATATACACATACACATGTACATTATATACACATACGTAATTTACAAGGACAAACACACATTTAAAAAAGAAAAGGAAGGGAAGGAAGGACAGAAGAAAAACGAAAGAAAGAAAGGAAGAAAGAAAGAAAGAAAGGAAGGAAGGAAGGAAGGAAGGAAGAAAGAAAGACAAAAAGAAAGAAAGAAAAAGAAAGAAGTCCATTTTTGGCCTTTATATGACCTGGACTCATATCCAAGAGCTGATCTTGTAATCCTTTGATCTCAAGCAAGCCATTGACCCTTCTAAACTCCATTTTCTCAAATGTAAAGCAAGGCTGAAGATAATACCTTGTACCTTACAAAGTACTCAATAAAGCACTGTCATCTCTTCTAGTTTTTATTGGGGTGGTGGCTGTTGTTATCACCTGTGTGGTTACAAAATGTTGACACTAAGGGCCCAAACCAGGAACTCTTTGAATCAAAGTTCCTACTCCCGAGCTGCTATCTATTTGAAAGTAGGGAAATTCAGAAGCCACTAATGAAACCCTCATGAGCCTTAGAGTCTTACCAGGTAATCAGACTGAATAATGATGTTGACAATTTTATCTAGTCTCTTCGCCAGTTCAGAAAATACTCTCTTTTCTAAGTGGACACAGATACTAAGCATCAAGGGACACATGCTCTGGCTTGCTTACAACTGTACGTTGGTGTTCTTAAAATGTAACTTTAAAAAGCTGTCCAGTTATCTCATTATAATCTCAATAGCAATAAAGCTTAATTATTAGAAGAGGAAGTTTTTCAACTCAAAGCAAGCAGAGGGAGCACTCAGAAACAGAAAGATGTGGAAAATTTACAGTTCCTAAGGCAAAGTTCATAGGCAGACTGCAGCTACCATAAAGCCTTGCTCACGTTCAGGAGGCAGGGGGTTAACAAGTAGAAACTGACTTCAGCCTGCTGGAAATTTCCACTCTTTGCTTTGGTGTGGAAGGGGTGATACAGCGGCTGCGCGAGGAGTGCTCTCTCTGTGAATGCAAGAAGTGTGTGTGTGTGTGTGTGTGTGTGTGTGTGTGTGTGTGATGTCCCTTGACCATTCCTTTGTAATGCTGCCTCACGTTGTTTTCCTACAACTTCCTACAATCTTCCAGGGTTCTCTGGAGTCACCAGGAAGCCTTCTCCTGGTTTGTTTATTGTATAATCTGTGTCCTACTGTGCATGGCCCCATTCCTCTATCTGACGTATTAATATTCCATTGCAAAAGCAATACTAATGATAATTGCTAAGGAAAGAACTGTTTAGAAAAGTCTAACAAATATATTGACTTATGTAAACAAAATAAATATTAATGCAGGTAATTAGAAAGACGGAAGTTCAAAGCCTTAGGGACCCCAAAGCAGCACTTGAGCTAACCCCCTCATTTTATTGTGATGATGGAACTGAGGAGTTGCAGAACTAATTAGAAAACATGGCTTTAGTCTAAGATCTTGTAGTCAGTCACATAATAGACATGGCTACACGCTACAGTAATGGCCTTCAAAGTAAGTAACTGAGGGACCCCTCTTCCTTAAGTTATCATGTTTAGGAAATGAAAATACCAATATGGCATTTTAAGTTCTATTTGTGAACCAGCCTCACTAAAACTAATGTTGCATATTTCTGTGCAAACATGGACAAAATGAGTTGACATGCCTCACTGTGTGTCTGCCTTTCCCCTAGGACATTGCAGACTCTGAGAGGGTCACCACCAAATCACATCTGTGTGCTTATCACAGAGAATAGGAGAGCTGTGCATCTAGGGACTGCAAGAGTCTGTTCCAGGACTAATGGAAACACCAGTTTGAGAAAAAACTGTAAAAAAGGAAATTTTTCTAAAGAAAGGAGAATGGCACAAGAATAGAATCCAGATGATGGATTCTTGCTCTGCTGGGGTTGCCATCTTGGTTGGTCTTTGGAGATTTTGTGAAGTGTCATATTTTTCTACTATTTTTCCATGGGCAGCTATGAATCATCTAGACCTTTCTGTGTTACTTTACTAATGGGGCTCCCTGAAGTTGAGTAGATGGGAGGAGGTAGTTCCAGGGCCATCCTTGTAGCACATCCAGGACAGTTCCAGAGCAGAAGCACATGGCAGCCAGTGTAATCTGCATGGTCTTGAGCGAACATTCCAGATTCTGTCTGAAGCCACCACCAGCTTGCCTCCATATCTGGTCAGGACGCTTAGTTGTGTTATAAGAAATGATTGCTGTTGTGGTTTGGCAATGAAGCATCCCCTTAAAAGTTGAATTGTTGAAGATTTGGTTCCAGCTGCTGGTACCGTTGAGAGGCAACTGGATCATGAGTGCATTAACTTTGCTAGAGTATTGGCATATTAATGAGTTCATAACTAAATAGGTTATTAGGCAGTGGGCCTGTTTGGAAAAAGTAGGTCACTAAGGGCAGAGTTTTAAAGGTATCCTCTCTCTCTCTCTCTTTCTTCTTCTTCTTCTTCTTCTTCTTCTTCTTCTTCTTCTTCTTCTTCTCCTCCTCCTCCTCCTCCTCCTCCTCCTCCTCCTCCTCCTCCTCCTCTCCCTCTCCTCTTCCTCCTCTTTTCTCCCTCCCTCCAATTCTTCACTTTTCTGTGGTGCATAGATTTCTTCCATTTTGCCTCCAGCAATGAAGGTTAACATAACTGTGATCTGGAATTGCAAATGAATGCACAATTTGTCTTTTCAAGGCCTTCCCAGATCTCTTACCAACCAATGGAACACCCACCACCACCATCACCACCTCCAAGGTACCTCAAATCCCTCCCATTACAGACTCACTTTCTAAAATTAAGTTTATCCCAAATATTTAGAAGAAAACCAAACTGAGCAAACCTTATTTATCCACTCAACTACAAAGTCTGCAAGTGACCAGACCAGAGATTCAAATGATTTTCTCAGGTCTCTATCTCTGCTTCAGTCTAGACTGATCTCATCTTCTGTGTTATCCCAATAAACTTGGGCTTTCTCTCTGTGGGAGGGCAACTGGCATTGACAGAACAAGTTACTGACCTGGAAGGAAGTGATTCTATATCTGCTTGTAGATAGAGTTTTTCATCAGGACTGCTGGCTCCCCAGTAACCACACAGAGACTTAATATAAATTGTAAATGCTTGGCCAATAGCTTAGGCTTGTTACTAAACTAGCTCTTACAACTTAAAATAACCCATATTTCTTATCTATGCTCTACCACATGGCAGTACCTTTTTTCAGCATGGCATGTTCATCTTGCTTCTCTCAGTGCCAGGAGGAAGTGACTCCTGACTCCACCTTTCTTCTTCTCAGAGTTCTCTCTGCATAAAAATCCTGCCTAGCTACTGGCCAGTCAGCTTTTTATTAACAATGAGAGCAATAAATATTCGCAGTGTACAAAAAGATTGTTCCACAGCATCTATTTTCTTCCTCAAAACCCCAGGGAAGGGCTCAAATACTTCTGTTTTGCACCAGACACCCAGTCTATGAAGCAACTCTTACACCAATTCCACAAAATACTAGGATGTCATCTCACTTTTGTGGTTGTGGACAGGCTTTTGGATCCATCAAATTCACAGCATTAAACAGATAGCATGCACTCAGCTGAAGAATTTTAAGAGGGTACAATAATGAGAGCATATACAATGGTCTGGTGGAGATCAAGGAAGCCAACCATGGAGCACTAAGACCAACAAGAACAGGAATTCAGAAGGGCCAGTGATACAAGTGATTCCTAGAAAGACGAGAGGTAGCCAAACAGAAAGCCCTCTTGATAGAAGCCATGCCTTTCAGTAGAACACAGCCAACTGTCTCCCAAACAACAGAGCAGTCACCCTTGAGAAATACTCCTAACTCATTCTATTTCTCCAATCACTGACCCAATAGCTGAATCCAAGTGAAAGCCAGAGGGTATGGGACACCATATCTCATCTACACAGACCAAGTAGACAGAGAAAGGATCTCAAAAAACAAGTAGAGAATATATATATAATAAAAGGCGAGACTGCAATTCCCAATGTGGTCAACCACTAGGAAGAGATGCTTTGCAAAGACAAAGCAGGTTGCTACCCCTATGACAAAAGAACAAAGTGATGTGGAGCAGTTTAGCCTAGCAAATGTCCATTACAAACACCTAGGGGAGGAGCTTGTGCCTAGGGGACATGTTTAGTAATTCATATGGCCCAGGTAAAGGTTTTGATGTTCATATTACAGTCAAAGCTGAAGTCCCTTACCTAAAAACCCAGTTCTGTGGCCAATATTCTTTCCCTCAGAGCCCTCCAACATCTCCTTCCTCTTGACATCTGCAGCAACATTTCTCTAGGCACTGTCCTTTGCTCCATTACACTCCTTGTCTTCCCTTGTCACATATGCTTGAGTTCTTCAACTAGATTTAAGACTGGAAGCCAGCCTAGAGATTTATATTAAATAGCTGTTCAGCAAAAGTCTGGTGACGAAGCACTGCGGACTCTAGATACACGAAGAGTGACTTAAATATCAAACATAAAGTAGATCTTTTTGCAACTAGTAAAATAGTATGGTTAAAACAACAGCAATGGCCTAGCTTGAGCAATGGCCTTAGCCACAATTCACCTGTATGTCACCACAGCCTGATAATCTCTTCAGATCTTAGGGTTGCCTCAGTGGCTTACCAACCTCAGAGATGTTGGTATTTGGGGCAGCACAATTCTTTTCTTATAAGGAGGCTGCCTTGGCTTTTGGGTGTTTGGCAGTGTTCCTGGGTAGAGAGCTGCAGTATATTCCACATTCTCTTCATGTACAACAACCAAAAATGTCTCTACACATTACCAAATATTTCCTGGGAAACAACCACACCTCCTGTCTAATGGTGAGGACCACTAAGTCAGATGGCCTCTGTGCCAGTTGAAACATGGTTTGACTTTGTGTTTCAAAGACTGAAAAGAACAAGGACTAATAATAGAATTTTTTCCTTTATCAAAACCAGTACTGGTAAGGCAGCTAGTCTTTGGCAAGCTGTCAAGGTCCCAGACTTCTTTTGTTATGTTGCCAGCCATTGAGTATTGTCTTATTCTGCCATAATACCCACATCTCAATGGGCAGATGTTAGAAATGAAATGGGGTGAGGGGGACCATGATGCTTTCTTATTGTAGTCTGCATGTTTCATGTGTAATTATTCTCACCTCACTGGCCAGTGTTTTAACACATGAGCATAGCTAGCTGAAAGGAAATTAGGAATACAGTCTTTCATGTAGAGTGTCGTGGACTCAACCACATTAATTTAGCATCTTTGGTCTGATTGTTGTTTTTCTTTTTAAGTTTCTTGTTTGGTAGGAGATAGGCTTGAGAAATGTGTATTTAGCTGACTTGGGGAGGTGGGTAGCACAATCCATTTCCCTCTGTGTTCTTTCATTTCTTTGGGCCACCAGAGCCCACAAGGTCCATCTATCTGTGTCACAGAATTACACAGCCTTGCAGATATGCTCTAAAAGTTAAGAGGTAACTGAGTTCAGATTGAGAAAGAATTCTAAAGGTCATACTCCTATTGATTATGGACAGAAATATGTCATTGTTGAGGGCAAAGCCTGAAACTTTGACTAAAATGGTTTGTGTGAAAAGAGAGCTATAAGAAATTTGAAGATCAAAGTAAGGCCCTCCAAAGTGTCAGGAATTCTACCCAAACTGGGTGACTTGTGAGACAATGGAGGCAATGGTCAGGGCAAAGGAAGAATCAAGATTTTCTTTTTTTACAGTGTTATTGTGGTAAAACTGGCTTTGCCTCTGGAATTATTCATTTATTAATTTACTTACAAATAATTTTATTAATAACTTGGTTATTCTGCTTTTTTTTCTTCAAGACTGGGATTGTAATACGGTAGACTGTTGTCCCTCTGTGAACTGATAATAGCCTGACAGAAAAACATACCCAGAACCTTATACTTCATAGTACTTATTATAGCTGTTGTTAATTATTTACATGACTACTTAATTATGTAATGTGTAATTATTATTATACTACATAATTCTATCATTATATAATTACATAGGTAGTGTCATTTTCTCCCAGTATGATGTTTATTTTAAAAATGTGCTAAATTGAAATGTGCTTGCTTTCTAGCCAATAATACCGAGAAGGATGCCATAGAGTTTTTCTGCTACACAACAAATGGTCATCAAACTTCTATGAGTATTAATGAGGCTATGGCTATGGTTATCACATGTTTAAAATATTTTATTGTGAAGTACCATGAGCACATAGATGCTGTGGGATGTTCTGTATGTTAAATGTGTTGCTCTGATTGGTTAATAAATAAAACACTGATTGGCCAGTAGCCAGGAAGGAAGTATAGGTAGAGCAAGGAGAGAGGAGAATTCTGGGAAGTGGAAGGCTGAGTCACAGAGACGCTGTCAGCCACCACCATGAGAAAATGTTAAGATATCGGTAAGCCACGAGCCACATGGCAACTTATAGATTAATAGAAATAGGTTGATTTAAGATATAAGAACAGTTAGCTGGAAGCCTCCCATGGCCGTACATTTTATAAGTAATATAAGTCTCTGTGTGTTTACTTGGTTGGGTCTGAGCAGCTGCAGGACTGGTGGGTGAGAGAGATTTGTCCTGACTGTGGGCCAGGCAGGACCAGGACAACTCTAGCTACACATAGAAAATACACAAATATATAACTAGCATATGTGAGTTAATCACAACATGAACAACCATCTGTCCATCTAGAGCAAAAACTGAATACACCATCCCCACAGTCTTCTTCATGTCTACCCAGTCACCTTCCATTGTTTCTTAGAACATCAACACTGAACCGGCATAAGAGAGTTAGTTATATCTCTTTTGATATGTCATATCTTTTGATAGTCATATCTTTTCTTCCTTTCTTCCTTCCTTTATTTGTTTTTTTTGTATATAGGTGTTTTACCTGAATGCATGTCTGTGCACCACATGTGTTCAGTGTCCATGGAAACCAGAAGAGGATATCAACTCTCTTGGAACTGGAGTTATAGACAGTTGTGAGCCACCATGTGAGAACTGGATTTAAACCAGAGTGGTCCTCTGAAAGAGCAGTCAGTTCTCTTAGTCTCTGAGCCATCACTTGATCCCTAAATCTTTTCTTAAGATAACTATTTTTAGTTTTACATTTTAGCAAAAATTGTTATCTGGATATATTATTTTAGTCAGTAAGAGATGTTCGGAATAGGAGCCACTTCAAAATTCAATCAGTAAAGAGCAGTTCTGATCTGAGATGTTTTACTTTTAAGGCAGAGAAGAGGAAAGGGATGGAAAAATCAACCAGCAGTTAATAAATCTCCTTGAACTTGACACATGTCACTTTCTGATTTATTCCATCAGCAAAAGCAAGCTTTTATTAATGGCTGCATTTGCTGTTCATCCTGTGTATGTGTTGGGAGGAACCATTAATCTTCACAACAATGAAGATTATTAAAAATATCACTTTCAAATTAGGATCAATTCAAAGTTATAATATGAAAAGCAAAGGGAAAAAGAAGTAACTCATTGTAGACAGAATCAACCTATTTTTGAATAATCTTTGATAAAAGGAAATCCAATGAAAAATTAAGCACGTGACTCAGACAGGTTGGTATCTCATACAGTCCATATAAGAACAGTGACAGCTATCGGAAATATCTACAATGCATAGGCTTTCCAATGAATTCTTTGATCTCCAGGAAAGTTGGACAAATTATAAGGATACCACTCAGATAAAAGAACCATAGTCAAATCCCTGCTTTGTATCAAAAGCCTTTACTCATTACGTATATTTCCAGTGTCTCTTTGGTCCATAATCCTGCCCTTTACTTGAGAAGATAAATTCTCCTCCACCTTCCCACACATGTCATCCATGATGCAGTTTCAGAAATTTCATGCCATCTGATCTGTGAGGATTACATAAATCCTGTTTGAGACTGAGGAGACTGGAGAACGAGTTAATTTCTTCTGACAACTCTTGGCCATAACATTTCTTTATTTGAACGGCCCCTTCTTAACCTCTTGTAAGTCTGTTTCCTTGAATCCTTTATTTCTCTTTAGAGGCATTTCCACCTAAATTTTGGTGACTCAGACTTCTTGAAATGGAGGCAAGACACTTAAGTTTGGTTTAATCCAGAGAATTTATTCTTCAGTAACACAAGCCCGACACCTTCTGGAAAGCACAAGACTATTACATTCCCTCAAAGTTCCTTTGTTCAGTACTGAGGAAGCAAGATGCCTGTTAGAAACAGTATGGCATATTCTGGGAACCTCATTCTAGAAGATTCCTGGCCTGAGTGATATTCATGAGTAAATGAAATAGTGTGGAAAAATTTTTATAACTCTACTCCTATAGGATGTTATATCCAGTATTTTCTTTTATTATAAAAATATAATCGACTAGCCATTGCAGAACTGGTGATGTCAACAGTAAGAGTCAGGGATATTAAATCATATTATAGTTATCAAATATCACATCTACACTTGTTTATATTTGTCAATGCTTTTAAATTCTCATAGAAGTGCCGCCACATCTTATTTTTATTTTTATTTTATTTTATTTTTGGTTTTTCAAGACAGGGTTTCTCTGTGTAGCTTCGCACCTTTCCTAGAACTCACTCTGTAGCCCAGGCTGGCCTCGAACTCACAGAGATCCACCTGGCTCTGCCTCCCAAGTGCTGGGATTAAAGGCATGTGTCACCACCACTCGGCCACATCTTATTATTTAATGCATTTGTAAATGAACAAATCTATTAATATATCAAGTATTAGATGTTTTTGAATACTTCAATATTACAGATCTCCTTTAAAATTCAATATACGTTATTTATGCTTTTAAAAGTTATCTGAAAAGATATTCATGGTTTTCAACCAGACAGTAAAAAGTTCATAGTACAAAGATTAAAATGTTTGTTTTAGATGTGTTTCAGAAAGGATAGAAAGGGATCAAAGAATATATAGAATAGCATTCTTTTGTGGAAATATAGATTTTTTTGTTCTTATATATAGACTAAATGGCAAGACTATCATGTTTATTTTAATAAAAAAAGTATCTGGTTCATGTCAATCATTGATGAACAAAGCTCTTCTCTCTTCTTTTCTTCCCTTCTCTTTTTCTTTTTCTTCTTCTGAAAGTGAGTTGAGCAAATGCCTCTTTCTTTCCTCCTTTACCCCCCTCTTACACATCCCCCAACAAAGTGTGTTCAGACTCTAAAACTATTTTCTAAGCTATGAAATTTGTCTTTAATGGTTATACCAAGTAGAAGTTTCTGAACTTTCACAATGAAAAGTGAATGAGACTTCAGTGCTTCACATTTCTAATTGTTTCTGAAATTCTGCTAGAGAAGGAGTCTCAGGGTAGAGAACTCCCTGGCTGCCTGAGGGGAAAAATGGGTTCTACCAATATCCCACAGATGAACTCATTATGCTTGCGTGTCAGACAGCCAGGTCCATAGGACAGGTGGTGCTGTGGATATCGCTCTGTATAAATAAAACACTGATTGGCCAGTAGCCAGGCAGGAAGTATAGACTGGACTAGCAGAGAGGAAAATTGAGAGAACAGGAAGGCAGAGAGGAGGAGATGCCAGCCTGCCATCCAGGGAGCATCATGTAGAGACAGCAGGTAAAGTCACCGAACACGTGGTGACATATAGATTAACAGAAATGGGCTGAGTATAAGAGTAAGAGCTAGACAATGGTAGGCCTGAGCTAATGGCTGAGCAGTTTAAATAATATAAGCAACTGTATGTTTATTTTATAAGTGGGCTACGGGACTGCCGGGGCTTGGCGGGACCCAGAGAGAAAAACTCTAGCTACAAGGTGGGGTGTGTGAAGTGTCCTAAGTGAAGCATGAAAGTTCACAGAGCAGTGAGGTACACAGCCACCTTCCCTTCACTTTGGGTGCCTGAGGCATTCATTCTGTGGAATAACTTCAGAAACGGCCAAGAAGTAGCTAGTTTTAACTAAGCTGGCTCTCACAGAATGGAGTTTCACGTAAGACTGTGGGGTGAGGATACTATTTGCAATAATGCAATCTAATAAGCATACAAAAATACATCAACACTTTGCACAGCCTTAGTGCAGGGAGGAGGGGCTTGGACCTGCCTCAACTGAATGTGCCAGGCTCTGCTGACTCCCCATGGGAGACCTTGCCTTGGAGGAGGTAGGAGTGGGGGGTGGGTTGGAGGGGGAGGGCTGGGGGGTAGGAGGAGGGAAGGCAAGGAATCTGTGGTTGATATGTAGAATGAATAGAAAATCTCTGGATAAGGAAGACAGTTGGCTCAAACTGTTTGGGGGGCACCCAGGCAGGGGGATCGGGATCCGTCCCTGGTGCATGGGCAGGCTTCTGGGAATCTGGTGCCTGTGGTGTGATGCCTTGTGTAGCCTTGGTGCAGTGGGAAGGGGCTTGGACCTGCCTAGGCTCAGTGTGCCAGGCTCTGCTGACTATCCATGGGAGACCTTGATTTGGGGGATGTGGGGATGTGGGGTGGCTTGGGAGAGAGGGCTGGGGGGTGGGAGGAGGGAGGAGGTGGGATCTGTGGGTGGTATGTAAAGTGAGTAGAAAATTTCTTAATAAAGAAAAATGAGAAAAAATAAATGAATGAATAAATAAATAAGTAAATAAATATAAAAGTCCTTTTGGAGAAAAAAATAAATATAAAATTCCTTTTGGAGAAAAAAATACATCAGCAGAGACTCTTTTAATCATATTTTTTCAAAGATAATGCAAAGAAACACATGCCACACCATGTGACAATGAAGTGACTCCCCAAATTGCAATTATCAAAATAATTTAATATACAAATGTTTTAAACATTAATGCTTGTCTTGCCGGTAATATATATAATGTCTTGAGAAATTAGTTAATAATAGTTGGACATGCATATAAAAATATATATATACTTATATATGTATATATTTGATTTTAAACTTTACAGTTTGAAAATTACCATTCTACAATTCTGAGAAAAAAGTTTTAAAATTAGAGCATGAAAGAGAAAGGTCTATTGTGTGCTCGGAATCACTAGATAAGGGAATGCCATGCAGGCCAAAATAAGCTTTATTGTCCAAGGTAGACATAATAATAATGTAGAAGAATGAGAAGACATTTTTGGTTGGAATGGACATTGAAGTTCTATGAGTCCTCATATATACCAACGTCTGCCTGTTTCTGCAGACAAACTGTGGGTAAGAACTGTATCTATTAACTCTACAGTCTAAGGTACTATCCCCTGCCACTCACTCTTAGATCAAAAGATGCCCAAATGATTGCTGGGTTATTGGGTTCAAAGAAAAATCAAACTAAGGGGAATTGACTTGTAGCCTGATTGCTCCTAAACCCTTAACATTTTGCAAAGATGACTAGCTATTCTGAGTTAGAAAAGAGTCCAGCGCAGTCCGTAAGCAGTCAAATAACAGCATCAAGAGTTCAAATTCATAGAAAGCATCATCTCCCAGGGAAGCTGTGAGTGTCAGCCCTCACTCCTGCGTTCATCTCTGTATACACTCCAGACTCCGTGCCGTCTAGCTGTCTCCGACCATTACTGTCTGAGGAGACATAGGTCTTACTCATCCTTCTTTTCCTGAATCCTAAAACATCACTAAACACAGATGAAAGAGGAAACAGAAAAAACACACAAGCTCCTATTGTGAGAAACAATATTCCTCACGTCATAGTAAACACACTTTTAGTTCATCACGAGAACAGGGGAGACCAGGAGTAGCAGGCAGTTTATATTATGACCTTGCAAAGTCAGTCATCAGCCAAGAATAGCAGCCTTGCAGCTGTAGACAGAGAGCAATTTCTATAAAATGTAACAGCATGGCCCTTCCTCCCTTTGTTTAGTAGTCAGGAGGGTACAACTTGGCACCATCTTATCTTTCTGTCCATTACACTTGTCTTTTTTTCTCAGTGACAGTAAAAAAAAAAAAAAAAAAAAAAAAAAAAGAAAAGAAAAGAAAAGAAAAAATGTAGATATGGACTCTCTGCATTTTATACCCTGTTTATCTTAAAGCTTAGCCAACAGATGATGTTTTAGACAAGCTTGGCTGTGAGTAATATTCTATTCTAAACTTCTAGTGTGGGCGGGGTTGGTAGTTTAGCTGAGTTTAGGGGAGTGAAGGGTTAGACCAACTGGCATTAGCAGAGTCTAACATTTTCTGTTCGTTTGTAGCTGGGCCTAAGCTGGCTCGAGGCACCTTTAAAATAAACCATCAGATTTCACTTCAAACACCATGCAGTGCCAGGTACTTGACATGAACCGTCTGTTTGATCATCTCATTAACCTACAAAGAGTAAAATACACTCCCAGAGTCACATAGTAAGTGAGGAATCTTGTGTTTGCACATAGGCTTGATTCCAAGCCCAAGACTCTTTACCCTGGGTTGCGTCATTTAGTGTGAGAGACACAAATCAGCTGAGAATTAACATAGCCCCTTTACCCTGGTCTCACACGGTAAAGCACTCAACACCAAACCACGGATCCCACTTCATTTCCAGTAGCCTTGGCAATTTCTTTGCCTTTAACTGATCTCCAGTTCTCTGCAGCATCTATGTAAACTCCTAAAGGCCCACTGCCACCCAGGACACTTTATACACCCTCCACACAATTAGCCTATGAAGACAGTGTCTGCCTACCTCCGCCTCACCAAATCGTTCTGCTTACCTCCGCCTCACCAAATCGTTCTTTCTCCATGCTTCTATGATCAAACAGCTTACAGGATACAAAGGAAACAGATAATCTTACATCAAGGACCCTTTGCTGTGGGGTCTGTACCTATCTTGCCAGAAGAGTCTTAGGCAGGAAGGAAAGGGAGTGTCCTCCTGGCATTTCTTCTTGCACAGAAGCGTGATGATGCAACTGTGTGGACCTTGCTTATTCCCCGTGATTATTTCTCTGTGTTAGTAAGCATGGATCACAGGCCTGTTGGAAGCTGCTGATTCCCAGGGCACTCCTGGAAGAGCTTTACAATACCAAGGGCCCAGCCCTGAAAGCAAAGTTATCTCATTCTCTCAAAAAAACAGACAGGGACCACTTCCAACAGAAGCACTGGAATTTGAAGTTAAAACATAGAGCTTTGAGATCTGATTGTAGATTAGATCAGGAGGTGAAGGCCTGGAATCCATGTGTGTGGGGTGTGTGTGTGTGTGTGTGTCCCTATGAGCATGTGATTTGTTGATCCTGTGCACTTGTATCGAAATTCTTTTTATCCATTTGCTGAGATGATAGGTGTGTGACACCATCTGGACCTTCAAATCTTAGAATCCTTCCTTCTCCATGACACTCTGTCTTCTGTTATTCTGGTATACACTTGAGCTTGTGAGTCTCTCAACAAAACCACCCATGTCCAGGAGGCTTGGCAGTGGTCCTCCGGTAAAATCCACATTGGCACATGGCAGCTGGGGGCCTGTCCACATAAGTGAGAAATATTTTGCAAAAAAAAAAAAAAATGAAACTGTGTCTCTGTAATATAATAAAATCAAAAAGATGTTAAGCCGCAGGAGCTTTACATCAATCACATATAAAACCATGATTAAAAGAAAAAGATAGAATCCCAGGGTTAGCAGGCCTGATTTGGGCAATATCCCAGGAGCCTACACCAGACCTCTTTGAAGGTGCTAGAAATTCCCCCTGTGTAGCACCACCTAGTAGATACTTATAAAGGGGGGTGATCAGCCCTTTAATCTTTCAGTCCATAGAGCTTGTTAGATTTGGAAGGTTATATGGGTCAGAGGGGGCAGTAGGATCAGTGCACTAGCCTGGGTCTATCTTGGGGCTGTGTTCACAAGAGCAAAGGTGAAGAAGAGAAATTCTCTTTCTACTCATTTAAAGAAATTAAGAGATCTAATTATTCTCACTACTCTCCTATTGCCCTTTCTCTCTCACACCTCTCCACTCAGGGAAGCTGAGAGCTGGAGACTGTGGGAAGGAACCACAAGACAGGGCTTGGAGGAAAGCTTGACAGGATCCTTGGAAATTCTGCCCTGCGCGCTGGTGTGAGTCCCAGCAGGGCATTTCCAGCGTCTCTACACCTGGATCTTACCATCCAGGTCAGGTCTTTCTGTCCCTGTCATGTCTTCCTCTCAGCCTCTGTGGTTTTGTATCTGTCCGAAATAGACAGAAGCCACCAGAAAGGCCACCAAGTTCGTGAATAGAATAGTTTGTGTGTTTGATCCAGACGGGAAGAACGTATTTTATCCTTAACTATTTGAAGGAAACTCAGCAGGCTTCTTAGTGAACTGCTCAGTACTTCCCAGTAAGCAAAAAGATCAGAGAGAACAGCCATCAGGTGAGGAGGTATCAGCGACAGACTCACTCCTGAAAGAAGTCAGAGAGACTGGACTCTGAGACAAACCAAAATACTTAGTTGTTATTTTCCTGTGAACATCACTGGCCCTTAGATGAGAGATATTATTGTGAAAAGACAAATAAAAAAGGTTGAATGGTGTGGGACTGGATAAGAAAGGATGAGACAAAATAATGTTGGGATAGATTTTCTCAGCTTTTATTCTTAAAGTGTCATGGCATAAGTGTTAGACTCTGGGCAAATGTGTGCAAGGCAGGTCAGTTTCAACGATCCCACTCCCCCGGGGAAGAGAATCTCTTGTTTACCCTTCTGCAGCATTGTCCAAAGGGACAAATTACTTCTCAGAGCACTGGAAGGTCTTTGCTCTCACTACTCTGGGTGCCCCTACAGCAAGAATACAGATTTATAAGATAGCTAATGACGATGAGAAGTCCTTTATTCTTACAGAAAGAATTGTAGTGTATCACTACAAGACTGTCCATGAGTCTGTGGAAAATTATGACTGCATTAGCTGGAGAAATGTCTCAGGGCTTAAGAGCTATTGCTGCACAATCATGAGGACCAGACTTCAGATTCTAGCATACATATAACAAGCCCGATGTCCCACAAATGTCCGTAACTTCCTCTGCAAGGGATCCAACGCCCTCTTCTGGTCTGCATCTGAACACACGTACATGCATGAACGCATACACACACGCACAAATAAATACATTAAATGTTTTAAGAACTATGTGTCTAGGTAGAAGACTGGTTCAGCTACAGCTTTTCCAGAACGCATTTCTTGCACTGCAGAAGCATTCTGCAAAAATAACCACCAAGCTCCGGGCGCTGAGCCGCCCATCTGGGAAACAGCTCCGGAACCCCTTCCGACACCAGGCGGGGCAAGCGGGCAAGCACTAAGCCTCTGCCAGCTCATTTGCGGCCAGTGTTTTTCACAGATGCTCCCTGGTGAGTGGCAATTTCCGGATATTTTTCAAATGGTTTGTATCCTGCCAGCTGGGCACACTACAGGAACTACAGCTTGGAGAACTCAGCCGGATGGGCCAATCAAAGGCCTGGCCTGATTTGGATTAGACTGGGTTGTTTCAGCCTTGGAGGTTGTTCAGATTGGAGGTTGGCAGCCTCTCCCCGTTTCTTTCCTCCTTGTGTATTTCCACTCTCCCTCTTTCCACGCCCCTAATCCTGTTTGCCCCTGTTAGGAGATCTCATCCCATCTTCTCATCCTCTCCCAACACCTCCCCACAACACTAGCACTCTTCTTGTGTAGGCATCACAACAAAAAATGTAAATCTCAATCTACTTCTGTTGCTCACTAGCTCTTTGGCCTTGGTTAAATGGTTCAACATGTCTGGGTCTTAAATGACAGAACCCATCTCCAGTGTCAAGCAAGTCCTCTACCAAGTAACCCAACTCACTCTATTGATAAGAATACATATGATGACAGGCACTTCGCCCCCACTATGTTTTCTAAGATGTTTTAGAACATGGAACATCAGAAAGAAAGCTGTGTTAGTTGCATGGACCTGTTTCATTGACAGATGAGGACTGATGTGTAGACTGGAAGAAGAAACTATGAATTCCATTGGGAATGTTGCTGGACGGGCGCTGCCCCTTGCTGCCTGTGTTGGGTGGGTCGGCTGGCCCGGAGGTCCTGAGAATGGGAGAACTGGCACTGCCCTCCATCAGCAACAGCCCGTGTACCCTGCCAGGGCAGCACAATAGAACTGACCCTGAAGGCGGGCTGCAGGTGAGCAGGCTAGGGTCATGAGAGCAGGTGGACTGATCCTGACCCACTCGTCTGCTATGTGGTGGCGTGAGTGAGGGAAAAAATGCCCTCCCTCCCCTCACCCCTGGTCACCTGTGGCAGGTGAGAGAGCTGGCCCTGGGCCATGAGAGTGGAAGAATTGGCCCTTCCCCTCACTCGGGAGAGCAGGCACAGTGCCTTACCTGGGCAGCACACTAGAACTGACCCTGTTGGCGACAGCACAGGTGAGCCGGGCCTGTGGGAGAGAGCAGGAGAGCCAGCTGCCTCTGCCTCCTCCCTGTTATGCCATGCCACAGCAAGGGTAAGGGAAATATGCTTCCCTTGCCACCTGACAGGCAGGAGAGCCAACCTCCAGGGCATGAGAACAGAAGAGCTGGCGCTGCCCCTCACCATGTACAGCAACCCAGAGAACAGACCCTGCACCTCACCTGGGCAAAACAGTGGAGCTGGCCCTGTCGGTGTGAGTGCAGGTGAGCTTGACCCTAAGGTGTGAGAACAGGAGATCTATCCCTGCTCCTTGTTCTCTGAGCTAGCCAGGGCAATGCTGGACAGCTCACCTAGGTGGTGACAATGAGGAAAAGCTGGCAGGCTGACCAACCCAGCTACCACCCAGGCCCAGAACTAGGACTACAAGGTAGCCCACCCCAACACCCACCTCATCTATGATCTGCTGGAGCATGTGAAGGGGCCAGACCTGCAGATCCAAGGCTACAGGATCTCCATGACACAAAGCAACAATAAGATATCAAAGAGGAGCCCCAGTGAGGGCCCAGTATCAAGGGTGTAGCAGAAGCAAGAGGCCTCGAATCAAACCAATGACTCACTGCAAATGGCCCTTTCACAAGGGTCTCCTAAGGATGAGAAAACACAGACGTTTACATTACAATTCCTAACAGAAGCAAATTACAGTTATGAAGTAGCAATGAAAATAATTTTATGGTTGGGGGTCACCACATTGTGAGGAACTGTATTAAAGGGTCACATTAGGAAGGCTGAGAACCATTGGTTTAAGGTTTGAGGGCACAGTCTATCATGATGAGGAAGGCAGCTGGCCTTACCATTTCTATAGTCGGGAAGAACATACTGATGAATACTGATGCTCAGCTTATTTTATCTTTTCTTTTTCTTGGGGAGTGAGATGTGGTGGTCCAGGACTATTCCATCAGATGACCACTCAGGGCAAGTCTTTCCTTCTCAACTAAACTGATGTGGGAACAACCTCACAGATGTGTCTCCCAGGTGATCGAAGACAGTTGCTATCAACATTTCCTCCTATCTGTTTTGATCTGAACATATAAAAACTGTTTCTTCCACTATGTCGAAGTGTCAGTTTTACACCAAATTATCCCAGCTTATAGAGATAATCTGATCCCCAGCAGACTGAAAATGCCAACAGCGTGTTTCATATTCTTTCCCACAATTTACTCTTACTCAAAATGAAAACCAATGCTTGGGGGCAAATTCTGAGCTCTGCTGTTGTTCAGGCTTCTAAGGAAGACTTTGTCTCTGTCTCTATTTCAGTAGGGGTCCGAGGTACTATTTCCTAATACATGCCTTTTGTTCATCTGCTTTATATTCCTCAATGGCTTCCTATTTCCCTTTTGACAAAAACAACACCCCTCGGAGATTCAGCCCGTTCTGGTCAGACCCTGTCTCACTCTCGGCCTTAGCTTGTACCCTTTCTCCCACATTCTCTTCCGTAGCAGGAATACTAACCTTGTGTTCCTCTCCCAAAACAAGTTTTATTGCCATTGCCTCGCTAATTTCCAAGTTTTTAGTTTCTATCCTCAGCATTCATTGCACTTTGTTTTGTTTTGTTTTGTTTTGTTTTTTGTTTTGTTTTGTTTTTTTGGTCTTTCATACTAGATTTTTCAATACTCTGAGAATAATGACTATCTGGTTTTTACCATTGTATTTCCATCCCCACATATGGACTTCTTGCAAAGTATTTGACAAATGCTTAAAATACAAATTTTGTTTAAAATTTTAAAAGAGAAAGCTTACATTTCTATTATTTTGGGCTACTAATGCTGCCTAGAATACATTTTAGAATCATTTGATTCTAACTACAAAATTTTTTAATTTTATCTGTGTGTGCGTGTGTGTGTGTGTGTGTGTGTGTGTGTGTACATATGCACACCTACATGTATGTATGTGCATCTGTATGTTTCAGGAGTCTCTGGAGGTCAGAAAAAGGCATTGGATCCCCTTGAACTAGAGTTATAGATGGTTCTGAGTCACCATGTGGGTGCTGAGAACCAAATCCAGGTCTTCCTCAAAAGTAGTCAGTGCTGTTAACCACTGAGTCATTTTTCTAGCTTTCTATTTAATATTGTTTTATTCAAAATCATGGTAATTTCACTTTTGTTTTCCATATGGAAAAGGTTAACACTGGTACTGTTTATAGTAAATGACGGTATCATGCATCTATACCTTGTCTTGGGGCTGGAGAGACAGACAGCTCAGTGGTTAAAAACTCTTCTCACTCTTCTGGTAAACCAGAGTTCAGTTCCCAGGACCCACACTGCACAATTCCCAACTGCTTGGAACTCCAGCTCCAGGAGATCCAATGCCATCTCTGATACTTGCACATATGTCCATGAGCGCACACACAGACACAGCACACCCAATAAAAATAAATCTTTTCCATGAGGCAGTAAGCCATGTTTTACAGAAGTTTTTCCAGTAGCCACTAAATATCACTGCCTCACACTTCCATTTAGTGTCTTTGTGATAGTATTTATGGCACCATCAGTATCTTAGAATTTTCAATGAAGCCTTAATGGTCTGTCACTCATAGTGAGTAAATGCTCAAACTTGACCAGATCATTTAAAACACAAGATAGCAAATTTAAGAAGAGAGTTAACAGTTAGCAGATTAATTTTTGTTGCAATTATACAAAGGGTTTATCTTATACTTCTGATGATTATTTTGTTACAAGTGAAAGTGGTTGTGTGATGTGCTAAATATAATTTGCTGTTTCTAAATGTTAAAATCACACCAAACATATAAGTCTGTTTCATCCAGGATTTACTATTAATCTTTTACCAAGTGCTTGAATTGGGGTAAAGGACTTTCATTAATGAATAAATATAAAATGCTTAATATATAATATATATATGAATAAGTGAATTGCAGATCTACTTTACCCTTACCAAGAATTAAGAAATTCTTCAAGAAAGCATGTATTATTTTTTCTGAGTGAGAGACTTTATAAATGGCCAGCTCTATGGAGAAGGAGAGAGAGAGAGAAGGGAAGAAGAGAGAAGAGAAGGAGGAAAGGAGGGAAAGAGAGAGAGAGAGAGAGGAGGTTATGACATCCATACTATATGGATTTGAAGTTTAGATGAAAATCAAACAGCTTTTGTAAATAATTGATGTGCTACTCTTATGCCTCCTTAGGGAGGAGAGGAACTAGGGTGTGATCAATACTCCCATTCTCCAACTCCAGAGAGCCGCACTAACTTACCACTTACATGGGGTGGAAGATGTACTAGCATTTGTATTACAAGAACCTGTAATATGGTCCAGTCTTCCTTACTAGCATAAAAACTAGATAATGATGACCACACAGACAGGAACCACTTACCAGACAAATGGACAACTGTTGTCAGGAAATCCAATGTACCCATCTTAACACATTTGCCATTTTTGTGTAGATGTGTCACTAAATCTGCTTTACAATGACAGGAAGTGGTTCACAGTCTCTGTAATAACCCCTTACTTTTAAAATAACGGGATCTAAGAAAGACCATACAAGAAAGCCAGCCACTGTGAATGAGACCTGGGATATGTTCACATTCTACCAACCTACCCTGCAACAGCCGAGTCAGTCCCCTTACTTGTTCAAATGGTATAGAAAGGAGACAGGAAAGGACGCCCCACAATCTTTATAGGGAACGGAGGGAAGACTGACTTTATCAAACTCCCTAAAGTTGCATTTACTTATAATAAGCTACATACCATGTGAACCTATGTCACACATCTGCTTTTTGTGTAACACTGCCAAGTTCTCCCCCCTTGTTCTTTCAGAAAATAAAATGAACAAGCACACCTCAAGGAGAGACTTACCCTTCCACATCCATCTGTGCCCTTGTGACCATTCTTCTCATGCTCTGTTTTCTGTTTTTCCAGCTGACACTCTTACTCCCCATTTCAAGTAACTGTTCATGCTGGTGTACCAGGAAGCTTGGACACTCTTCCTTTTCACTTTTCCTACTGGCTCTAGCATTGATTCTGTTGCTAGATAAACACATGACCCAAAGTAACCTGGGGAGGAAAGGACTGATTTCATTTTTACAGGCTATAGTCCCTCATTCGGGGAAGCCAAGGGATTCAAGTTCAGAATTCATGAAGTTCCAGAAACCATGAAGGAACTATGCTTACTGGCTTGCTCCCTAGTCTCTGCCCAGCAAGTTTTTCTATACAGCCCAGGACCCCTTGCCTAGGAATGGTACTGCCCACAGTGGGCTGTGTACTTCTATAACCATTAGTAGTCAAGAAAATGTCCATGAACATGGAGCCAAGGATGTAGTCCTCTAACTGAGACTCCCTTGGGTAACTCTGGGCTGTGTCAAGTTGACAGCTGACACTAACTAGGAGACTACCTCCAAGTCTAACCTTCTCCTTGAGAATCAACTTCCTAAGACAATCCTGAACAATTTTAATCCATGTGGGCCTGCCATTTACTAGACTGTCATAATACCTATAACCAACATCATTCATTTTGATAAGTAATGACATTTTGCTTTACTTTATTTTGATCTTGACTGTTATTATTGTCTCTCTTGATATGTTTCTAAGTCCCTGGAATAAAGAAACTAATTTATATTTCTTATATTTTTTATTTATATATTTATTTGTCTTAGGGTTTCTATTTCTGTGAGGAGACACGATGACCATGGCAATTCTTATAAAGGAAAACCATTTAATTGGGGTGGCTTACATTTTCACAGGTTTAATTCATTATCATCATGGCATGCAGGCAGACATGGTGTTGGAGAAGTAGCTGAGAGTCCTACATCTTGACTCAAAGGCAAGAGGAAGTAGTCTATTTCACTGGGTATAGCTTGAGCATAAGAGACCTCAAAGCCCACCGTCACAGTGACACACTTCCTCCAAGAAGGCCACACCTCCCACTAGTGCCACTCCCTTTGAAGGCCTTTTCTTTCAAATCACCACAGTATTGTATTACAGTATGAGACACCAAAGACTGTAAAAAGAAGTAAGAGACTGGGATTACCATGAAATTAACATTGATATGTATGACATATATTCACATGGTATGTGGCTTGTTATAGATGAATCCATTTAACAACACATAATTAAGAGAATATTGTTAAGAATCTATTTAACAACATATAGGTTAAAAAGAAACTGGAGTGTTGGTCTTAACTTTTAGACGGATTTCTTTACAATCTAAAGGACTAGGCTGAAAACAAAGTGACCAGCCAGGTAGAAAACATATATTCTGCATTTGGATGAATGTTATTTATGAATAATTAGTCTTTAGCTGAGTTAAAACACAATCAATACTTATAATTATAAAAGGGAGGCTTGAGAAACCAGCTTGACCTGCTTATGGTTCAGAAGACAGGGATCCCACTATTAACACTGCTGGGGAGTTTCAGAAGAAAGCACAGCATCATAAATATTAACGGTGGAATGGAGATTGTGACCACTGTGTGAGTCCTATCTCCCAGGATTTTCCTTTCAGGGCCCAGGATCCAGGGAAATGAATAACATTTCAAAACATGCTTTGTATGACATTTAAGACATACAAAGGTCACACCGCTTGGTGTGAAAGAACTAAAGAAATACGAAAGTTCTATAAAATTTAACCTCATTTTTATCACTATAAATTACAAGTAATAAGCCATGTGGGGGTTACACTTGCGTTTCTCAGACATATGTTTTGTTTCCGAGTTCAAAGTGCCAATGGATTATATGGGAGTTTTTTGGCAGTATTTTGTAATGTTTGCAAAAACAACACATTTAAAATCACATACAACAATTTAAAATTAACATCTAAATAACTCTTTCCACTGACATAATATTTAATGGTAAGAAACTACAAGTTTTTCCAGTAAGTTTAGAAGGCAAAGGTGTTTGCTCTTCCTACAGCTTTTCAAAAAATTTTCTCACTAATATAACAAAAAAACAAAAAAGAAACAAAATATATACAGATTGAAGAAATAAGACTTTCCTCACAGATTATATGATTGTCTCTGAATAAAATCGGAATCACTAAAATATATAAAACTAATAAGTGGTTAAAATATGGCTGCAAGATATAAATACACAAGTTAATACACAAAAAATTAATTCTATTCCTATATGCTACCAACAAATAGGTAGAATTTGAATAAGAAAATACCCCTACATACATTAGCATATGCCCAAATACTGAAATAAGTATACATTAATAAAATATGTATGAGGTCTACATGGAGAAAATTATAAAACTCTGATGAGGGGCTGGAGAGATGTGTGGTCAAGAGTACTTGCTGCTCTTACAGAAGACCCAAATTCAGTTCCCAGCAACCATATCAGACAGCTTACAACCACCTGCATCTCCGGTTCCAGGAGATCTGACACCTTCTTCTGGCTTCTGAAAGCACAGGGACACACATAGTGCACAGACATACATATAGGCATATACACATACACATAAAATAAAATGAAAAGGGGCTGGAGAAATGGGTCATCAGTTAAAAGCACCTGCTGCTCTTCTAGAAAACCCAAGATTGGTTCTTAGCACCCATCAGATAGTACATAAGCACCTCTAACTCCAGCCCCAAGGGATTCAACAACTTCTATTGGCTTCCACAGGCACCCTCCTGGTCCTGGTATACACACAGAGAGAGAAAAGACATACAAACAAATAAATAAAAATTTAAAAAATCTTTAAAGGAATGAATAAATAAATCTTGAAAGAAAAAAGAAACTGATGAAAGCAAGTAAAAGGGAGCTAAAGAAATGGAAATCTAATCTATGGTCATGAGTAGAAAAATATAAAACTGTCAAGATGTTGGATCTCCCCAACTGGAGCTCGACAAGCAGTGTCATCAAAATCCTGTTAAGTTTTGTCCTGGACATCAATAAGCAAAGTTAACACAGTGTTGAAGCAGGAGAGCAAAGGTCGCTCTGCCTTACTTTATCATTTAGTATAAAACTCTTGTAGTCAAGATAGTGTGATGTAAACAAAGCAATAAACAGAGCAAACTACTCAGAGATAAACCCAGGCAAAGACAGAAAGCGGCTCTTTGACAAAGGAAAAATAAAACACCAGAGTGGTGAAATTCTTTTCAACAAATGATTACAGAATAATTGGACACAGTCATGAAAGAGGCATCTAGGCATTTAAGTTGTGTTTTTCATAACAATAAATACAGTAGAATACTAAATATAAAATTTGGAACCGTAGAACTCTTCTAACCCATGGAAAACCTATGCTGCCTTAAACATAGTGATGACATTTTAGACTATCAGAAGTCATGACCATAAAGAAATAGTTGGCAAACTGCATTGCATTGAAAAAAAAATCTTCTTTACAAAGACACTCTAAAGAGAATGAACACAAATGTCAGTCTAGGAGAAAGAAAAATACAAAAGACACATGAATGAAGGACCAGCATCCAAAATGTACAAATAACTCTTAAAAACTCAACAAGAAGAAATCAGGTGAAAGGGGGCACAGGTATGAATTAATATCTGTTTACAATGTTCTATATCATATATCCTTAAGGAATTGCCTATTAGAACAACTGGATACATCCGTCTCTGATACACCTGTTAGAACAACTGGATACATCCTTCTCTGATACACCTGTTAGAGTGCAAATACTGGCAAGAATGTCAGCACAGGAACTTGGGTCTTCGCTAGCATAAATGTAAAATGGCACAGCCACCAGGGAAGATCATTTTCTCATGAAGCTAAATATTTTCTTATCAGTCTACCCAGCAATCATACCAGTATGCACCAAAAAGAGGTAAAAAGTTATTTGCCCACAAAATTTGAATACAAAAATGTTTGTGCTAGCTCTCTGTAAAATTTCCAAAACTTGTAAAGCTCCAAGATGTCCTCCAATGGGTGAATAAATAATAATCTAGGCAGCGGATTGTGCCTGGTAACACAGGCCCGGAGTCTTAGCCATTCAGGAAGCTGAGGTAGGAGGATCCCCATGACCTACCTAGTGCAACTTAACAAGGTTCTGTCTCAAAATAAAAGTCAGAAAGAGGGTTAGGGATACAGTTGGGAATACAGCTTAGTAGTATAGTACTTGCCTATCATGTAAGAGGTTCAACCCGCCATAAACACACACACACAGAGAGAGAGAGAGACAGACAGACAGACAGACAGACAGACAGACACAGACACAGACACAGACACAGACACAGACGACACAGACACAGACACAGACAGACAGACAGACAGACAGAGAGGAAGAGAAGCGGGAAGAAACATAAATGCATTATTTCAAAGTGATAGAGGCCAATATGACAAGGTCACACAATGAATGTTAGTTTCCAACTAAATGATGTTTTTGAAAAGGCAAAATTTTGGAGATAGTAAAATGATTGGTGTTTGCCGACTGTTATGAAGGAGAGGGGTGTGAACAGGCAGAGCACAGATGGGTTTTAAGGCACTGAAACTATTCTACATGACATTATAATGTTTACATATCAATATGCATTCAACATACATTGCAAGACAGTCCATCAAGAGGGACTACTAAAGGATACTCTGGACTAAGGAAATTGATGGATGTTGCTAGTGTTGGAGTATAAGGACAGAGAACATGTGGGAAATCTCGTAACTCTTATTCAGTTTTCCTCTAAACCTAAAACTGGACTGAAATCCTATTTAAAAAAATAGACACAAAACCTGGGAGGTTGGAGAGATGGCTCAATGGTTAAGAGCACAGGCTATTCTTCCAGAGGACTCAGGTTCAATTCCCGGCATCCATATGGCAGGCAGCTCAAAACTGTCTGTAATTCCAGTCCCAGGGGACCTAATACCCTCACACAGACATACATACATACAGGCAAAACACCAATACACATAAAATAAATAAGTAAATCATTTTTAAAAACCTGGAATAACATTTTAACATTCTTTTTCATCTTTGACGATTCGTTTTCACACACACACACACACACACACACACACACACACACACGTCTTGTAATCATATCCCAATACCCTCTCTTATTCTTCTCCCACTCCTGCTGTTCACAATGATTTAATGTCAAGGATTTCTTAGATGTGTTCATGTAAAAAAAGGTTCTCACCAGAAAACTTGCGTTGCAGGTGTATTCTCACGGTGCCAAATGAACTTTCCATTATCTTCCAGAAGGTGGCATGTGTGTACTGTGCTCAAAAAAATCCTCCCCTGATTTGTGAAGGTGGAAAAAAGAAAGGGAAGAAAGAAAAACTTTACCAGACAGTAAAACAACTCATAAACCTGTCAGGAGTAATTCCAGCAGCTGTGGGAAAGCGGGAGGCTGCTGCAGACACCTAGGCCTTTCCCTGGCAGGGCGAGTTTGTGTAAGACCGTAGACTTTACCTGTGAACACTGGGACCCATAACTCAATTTACAAGTACCTTAACATTGAAAGGCTATTTGCAGAGCTGACACTCTGGAGTTTGTTACAGTCACTGGGAGCTGCATGGCCTAAGAAAGGCCATAGGCTGTGACTGGAAAGGTGGACAGGAACAGAGTCCTCAGATTGCAGAGCCTGTAACCAACTTAGCCTTAGCTTTGCAGGGCTGTGCTGTGTGAGCTCCTGGAACTTGAGAGAGAAACCCTCTAATTAAAAGGCAATTACACAGAACTTCTGCATGGTAACTCCCCCTGAGTTTAAACTCAAAGATTTCTGGGCTTTAGAGACCCAGTGACAAGAACATCATTGGGACTTGTGAGTCTACGTTTAAGAAACATCCTAGGGTGAACAACTTCTCAGGTGTCAGTATAGAATGAACTGCCAATGAAAGCGACACCATGGACAAACCTCAATCATAGGATTCTGAGCAGACACAAGAGGACAGATGCTTCTTCTGAGTTTCAGGATCAAGTTGCCTGGTTTGGGGATTGTCTGTGAAAAAGATTAAAATTCAGAATGGTTAAGACTTTTCCAAAGTTACACAGTTAATTACCAACAGATATCAAATGCCAATTCCTAACGGCCCCTGTTTTTCACTCAGTATCATAGTGTTCAGGGGGTGAGCAGAAAACTTGGGTTGCAGGTGTGTTCGTTCATGCAATAATCATGGAGTGCTTTCCATTCACAATTCTAGGCCCCAAAGAATGAGTTATGCAGAAGGCAGGGGAGGTCCCTGCCATTACAGTCTAGTCAACAGTAACAAAATAAGCAGACCCATGCAGAGCAAGACAGTGTCAGTCTGCGCACTGGGCTCAAAGAAAACCCAGGATGACTGATGGTGTGACTGAGAAAGCAAATGTTTCAGAGCTTGCATCACTAGGGTCAGCTGCTTGGAGGCAGCCATGCTGAGAGACTAGAGACAGAGGGACTGAGCACTGTCTTAGACACTTCCAGGATAACCATGTGAAGGGGGTGTGATTCTTCAATGTCAGCTCCAAAGGAGAATCGTAAACTGCTGGAAGAGGCAGCTGAGCTGAGCTAAACTTAAGGAAGAATTTCCCAGCCTAGTAGAGGGAACTAATACTCAATTGTAGGTACACTGTGTCCTTACTCCCTTGTCTGTAGCATTTTTGTTCAAGTCCTGCAGACGCAGTGTGCCATAAGAGGAGCAATGCCCAAGAAAGGAGAGAATTTTTTCTACTCCTAATTTAGATGTATGATCAAGTGGAATAGTCACTAATTAGAAGGTCAGGAGAAGGAAGTTTTCATTGAATGCTAGGGCAATCATGACATCTCTTCAACTGCTACCTCAGCTGAGTAATTTATGCTCAGCAAAGGGACTCAGCTGTGGACTGTAGTGATTGGCTGTGCTGGGGGTGTGTATAGACTACAGAACTCCGGGCTCTCCCAGCCATGCTCTAGCTTAGTATAAAGCACACGGAGGTGACCAATTTATGTTTCCTGAAATAAAATAGCTCCCTGGCTCAGAGAGAAATGAGTGAGTTAGAGACCCTTAATCTTGTGATCTCCAAACACTGTCGGGAGCCCTAATTAAATCACAGAAAACATTGGAAAAGCAAATAAGACATACTCCGGATTCCAGGCAGGTAATGGAAAATTACTGAAACTCTTGAATAACAATTGGGGTGTTTCCAGCTTTACTAAGTGTGAAGCATAAATTCTCAGGCGGGCCTTTCATTGACCACTCTCCCTGTGGAATGCCGCAAAAAATGGTACTGGAATAGTAAGAATTCAGACTGTAACCCAAGCCTGCTCTTCAGAACTGGCATTGGTGGGAACTGGAAGGGCAGGGAACCTTCCCAGGATCTGGAAATGCTGCCCAGGTCAATTTCCTTCCTCAAGAGAAACATTTCTTGATTCACGTCAGGAAAATAAGATGGTATGTGAAGCAGGAAGAAGCTCGATGAGACAGCTCTGAACTGTGTGGATCTCCAGAGAAGCTAAGAGGAAGTCTACATGGGGGGGGGGGAGGCAAGTCTTGGATTATCTGGGTATCCTAAAGGTCCATGGAAGAGTGACATTCCTCTCCTGTGACTCTCCACGGTTTTGTCAAAATTACCCAATAATTCCACTTGGTTTCACGCTATCCAGTGCTCATTTTTGTATTCATCTTCAATTTCACTGATTTTTCTTTTGTATCATTTTCAGAGTATTTGTGTTCATCGGCACATAGTAAATATTTCGGAAAGTCTGTAATACTGGAGATAATAACATCCTCGCAGAAGATATTCACGGCCCTGGCACGTGACCCATGCATGTCCCGTGACACGAGTCAATCAGTTGCTCACATGGCCAGCACCTCTGGAGCAAGGGACCTTAGTTTTATTTCTGTACTGGATTTCGAACTAAAAGCTGGTGACACAGAAGCAAGAACCAGTTCAAGCTGGTTCTGTGAAGGTGGCCACAGTGCATCAGCTCCACTCCATGTCTGGAGGCAGCGGTGGCCGCTGTGTGGGGAGCGACACCCTGTCTGCACTGGTGATATCGGCTTCGTGGTCTCCAGCGGCTGGGCCCAATGCCAAGGAGTGTGTTCTCTTCATAGGACCGATTCACTGAAGCATAGTGGGCATATGCCCAACTAATTCTCTGGACTGACCCCATGATTCTGTGAATTACCAGTATCCTTTAATTAATCTATTTTTCTGTCTGCATTATTCTGTCTGCTGATTCTGTTACTAATGAAAAAAATCAAAAGGAATTTTTTTTAAAAAAAAGGATATGACTGCTCCTAGGTATGGTGAAGGAGAAGGTTTATTGTAGGTAAAAAAGGAGAGCATTGTCAGAACCAGGGACATCTGGAAGAGTCCAGAGAAAACAGGACCCTGAGCCATGTGAGAAGTGGGGGTTGTGGGGGCAGACCAAGACTCTGAAGGGGGGACAAAAAGAGCCCGGATTATATAGGGCAGCTGGGGGAAGGGAAGTCTAGTCCCTGGGCTGAAGAAGTCTAGGGTAGGGGGCGGGGCATACCAGTCACACCCTGTAACAGGTAGGGACTGAGGGATGCTGGGAGAACCGGGTGGCCAAGTCCACTTTGATATAGTAAATAGGCACCTCAGCCATTTGTCCCGGGTTTGAGACTTAACAGTTACTTGCAACTGAAAAGCCATGTAATATAAACTTTCCTTTTTATGAATGAACCATGCCTTAGGGGTTCTTCCCAACAAGAAACTTCCCGGCATCAGTTTATGGTTTTTGCAGGTACATATGTGTGTATAGAAGTGCATGTACATGGGAGTATCTACATGCAGAGGCCGGAGGACTATCTCGGATTCATTTCTCAGAAGCTGTCCATCTTGTTCTTTGAGATGGAGCCCCTCACTGACCTGGAGCTTGTCAATTGGACCAGACTGGCTGGCCAGTAAGCTCCAAGGACCTACCTGTCTCCAACTCCCCAATACTGGGGTTACGAACACATGCTACTATGTCCATTTTTTCCCCATGGGTGCTGGGGATTGAACTCAGGACCTCATGCTTGCATAGCAACCATTTTAATGACTGGGCTACTTCCCCTGCTATTACTTTTTCTTATCCACTCACCCCTGCTCTTTCCTCTGACCTCTATGTTTTAACCACAGATGGGCTATCACCTCAGGGTGCTGCCCTCTCTGGGAGAGGATCATCCCCTCTCAGTGAATCCTTCCAGGAAATACCCTCACAGACCCACCCAGAGGCATGTCTCTTAGTTGATTCTAGAGCCAGTCAAGTTAACAGCCAAGATTAACCCTGACCACCTAGGATTGGTATAGCTGGGTCGTATAGTCTGTTTTTAAGTGTTTTGAAGAAACACCATACTGATTTCCTCGTGGCCACACTAATTTAAATCCTGTTAGCAGTGTACACGTAAGTTCTTTTTCTCAGACAGTTTGCCTACAGTTGCTGTTTGTCATCTTAAGTACGTTATGGCTGGGTTAAGCTGAAGTCTGAGTAGTGTTTTAGCCTGCTTTTCCCTAATGGCTGAGAGTGTTCAACATTTTTGATGTATTTGTAGACCATACATATTGATTTTAAGAGTTGTCTATTCAATTACTTTACTGATTCAATTGATTAATCAGGTTGATTTGTGTGTGTGTGTGTGTGTGTGTGTGTGTGTGTGTGTGTGTGTGTTTAAATTTTAGAGTTCTTCCTATACTCTACATACGAATCCTCTGTGATGAAGAGCTGACAGAGTTTTCTTGTGTTTAAGGCTGTTTCTTCATTCTGGGAATTGTGAAACTGCACAGCTTAATGTAATTTTGGTATTGAAATTCCCTTTTGCACCCTAGGAAATTTGCAAAGAGACAGTAAGGTGGTGTTAAATGATGAGAACCCCCTTGGACTATTCAACTTTCAAATGATGAGTTTATTTAAGGGACATTTGGTGGCTAAAACTTGCCAATAAAGCAATGTTTATGTGCAATATCCATATTTCCAAGTGCCATTATGGGCCAGAATCTCTGCTGGATGGTAGAGCAAGCTCAACAAGAAAGAACTAAATGTTGCCTCTGAGGTCAGCAGGAAACTGAAGCACAATGTAATGTGTGTTTACAAGAACGTCACATGAAAAAAAACCAACTGAACTCGTTCTGGGTTCTCAGAGACAAAGGTCTATCAATTAGGTTGAACTGTTTTCAGTGGACCAGTGTGTAAACAGGTTATATCTCTGAGTGTGAAGCTTCCAAGGAAATACACAGCAGAATCAGAATTTTATCTTTATTGATGTGAAAAAGTATTGCAATAATCGCACAAAGTTTCTCTAGCACGTCTTCTTCCAATAGAACTGAAGGATTTCTTTTTGAAAAAGATTTATTTATTTATATATTTTATGTATATGAGAGTCTTGTCTGCATGTGAATCTTCACACCAGAAGATGGCATAGATTCCATTAGAGGCAGTTGAGAGCCACGATGTGAGTACTGGAAATTGGACTCAGGACCTCTGGAGGAGCAGCCAGTGTTCTTAACTGCTGAGCCGTCTGTCCAGCCTCCAGAACTGAAGGATTTCTGTCCTGACTGTATCAATTGTAAACTCAGTCAGACTTAGCTATTGTCTCCTCAATGAAGAACTGTTGAGACCCATGGTCACAGTCAATACCCAAGGTGGGGAAACTGAAAATACACAACAGAAGAGATAATACATCCAGAAGGGCTCTACCTCAGAACCCCAATACTTTCCAATAAACTGCACCTCCCAGTACTGCTCCATTCAAAGACTAAGCTTCTAACACATGAACTTGGCAGAGGGGACGGGGGGGGGGCGGTACATTTGAACTATAGAAACTTTTAAAAGTCCAGCTAGTGTTTTGCTCTGTGTATCATTGCCCTTTCTATACTCAAGAACTCAGGTGGAAAATGGGTGTTGGCTGAAGTCTGGTGGGTATAGACTAGACTTAGGAAGACTTCTGATGACAAGATCTACTGTGACAAGAAGCCCCGAGGGCCTGAGGAAGACTGTGCACAGACATGGCACTTCATTCACCCTCCTGCTCTATCACCAGGGCCATCTAACTGGGGAGCAGTGTTTACATAACAAAGTGCACGGTTCGAAATCCTGTTTAGGAGCATGGCATCGAAAGCTTTTCCTAGTGGATCAAGCAGAACATGTCTCTGGCCTCAGTCCTCCTCTGCTATATTTCCCAGACTATTGTTTCAATGTTTAGGCAGCTCTTCCACTTTACTGTGAAAAAAATAAGTACCCACAAGGAAATAAGAGAACCCTTGTGAACAAAACCTGAAGCAAAAAAAAAGTTCCTGCTGCGGAGAGAGTTTAAAAGAAAAACACAACTGTTATGGAAGTTCATTTTAACATCAGTGTTTGGAATGGAAAGCACATTTTTTCGCAGCAGCCTAGTTATGAATGGTGATTGGGTTCCCAGATGAGCCCACAAAGGACCGCTTAATTCACACTCGTCCTGTAAAATCCATCATGTTGTCTGAGCCTTGTATAATATCTTCATACCATCTGAGATTTTTCCACTATGCTCAGTTTCTACTGTACAAGTTCCTGAGAGAAAACTTTAAAAATGGAGAAAAGTATAAAGAAAAGAAAAGGAAAGGAAAAAAAAACAAAAACAAAGTATCCACTTAGAATTGCATTTTGAATACAATTTATTCTGGTTATCTAGAAATTTTAAATAGACTTATTGAGATATGAATAACACTATATTTTAAATGTACAATTTGATATGTTTGACATACATATACAGCTGTCCGAGTGCCATAGCTCCACAGTCAAGATTCTCAAAACATCTACATGTACCTAAAATCACGACCTCATTCTTCTTTGCCTGGAGAGGCCAGAGGCAAGAATTATTAGTCTACCTTTTGCCACTATCAATTAAATTGAATTTTTATCATTTAATAAATTCTTACTTAATATACTTCTTTTAGTCTCACTTTTACTCAGTACAATTATTTTGATAACCACCCCCAGCTATTGTACTGTTGGAGTCCACTAGGTTCCTAGTGGCTGTACCCAGCAGGACTGCGTAAGAGGTTGATTGGACCACGGGCCTGAGTATCAGGTGTTTTTAAGGGTCTACACTTGACTGTAACTAGCAAGGGGGAGTTCTTTTGCTCCACCCCTTGGCATTGTTATAAATAGACCTTTGGAATAAAGTTCTGGGTCGGTAGATAAGGATCCAGGCCCACTCGGGTCTATCCTGTGTTTCTCTCCCCTCTTTATTTCTAAGTCTCTTATCCCTCATTCCTCAAGAGTTCCTGGGGTAAATAATGGTGGGAGCTGGTCCCTCACATCTTACATCAATAGAATGTTTTTCTTGCTAAGTAGTATTTTGTCAAATTGATATACAATAGTGTTCTTATCTATTCATATACTGTAGATAGCTGGTATAAGATCCAGAAAATGATAAAAGTGAAGAGCTCAAAGGTAGCTAGCCTAAGGAAAAAAGTTTTCCCAACCTACTCCTGCCCTCCTGGCTCTCATCCTTCATTGTCCCCCAAGGCAGGCCAAATAGAGAAGGAATTCCTCTCTCCTACAGCAGATTATAAAAACCAGAATGCCTTTTCCCCAAAGGCAGCCGTAAAACTTAAAAATATTACTTTAGCTTCATTCCATCTTTCTATGTAAGAATTGGCCATAAAGGAATGAAGACCTTCATTCCAGAGGTTTCATTTCCCATACTCCTGAGGAAGAAATTCTACAGCTGAGGAGTCAAGGAGAAACTGAATACTCTGGCTGTGAGGGTTTCCTCTTCAGTTTATTGCCGTTGGATCACACCTTTTTGTCCAATCATATTTCTACATGGCTGTCCATGCATCATTAGACACAGGCATAAAAATTAATAGTCCAGAGGCTAGTGTTCTCATGCCTTAGGCATGTAATAAATTTCATGTGTTATTTATACTGTAAAAGAATTGAAAAGTCTGCCCTGGGTCTGTGTGTCTTCTTTCTGAAGGCTTCTGCATCATTTAAAATGGTGATCAATAAATTTACTATGTGTTTCTCTTAATCATCTTTTGTTAAATGAGTATTAGAAACCTCCCTTTATAATGGTCAGCAAAGGGGCTGCCTTTCATTTTAGCCATATACTGACTCCACAAACAATTCTCCAGGTTTCTGATACCAATTGTGTTCAATAATCTAGTTGTGATGCTGAATACTCAGAGTTGGCATAAGCCCTGAAAGTCAAAGATTCAGCATTGTAAGACTTAATTTATTTCTGGCATGAGTTACAAATGAGCTCCTCAAGTAAGTCCCACTTCCCCAGGGCCCCTAAAATTTTAGGGCTTCCCACTTGTGGTGGTTTGAAAGAAAATGGCCTCCAAAGGGAGTGGCACTATTAGGAGGTGTGACTTTGTTAGAGTATGTGTGGCCTTGTTGGAGGAAGTGTGTCACTGTGGTGGTGGGCTTTGAGGTTTCATATGTGTTTAAGCCACACCTAGTGTCTCAGACCACTTCCTGTTGCCTGTAGGTCAAGATGCAGAATTCTCAGCTCCTTCTTCAGCACCATGTCTGCCTTCACACCACCATGCTTTCTACCATGATGATAACGGACTAAACCTCTGAACTGTAAGAAAGCTACTCCAACTAAATGGTCTCCTTTGTAAGAGTTACTGTGGTCATGGTGTCTCTTCACAGTAATAGAAACCCTAAGACAACACAATTCCCTTATGATTCTGCAAGTTATTTTAAAAACACAGAATTCAGGAAAACACTTTACCAATCATTGCTATTTTATTATAAGGATATATCTGAGAGAAGAAACATACAGAGGAAAGTGATGTGGGACAAGCCACTCTCCCTGAATCTCAATGTAGTTACCAACTTAGAAGCTCTCTGATCTATGCTTTTGCTGGTTAGCTCTATATGTTGCTATAATGAAATACTTGATATAATCACATTATAAAGAGAAAATCTTACTTTGGCTCACAGTTTGGGGACTCAAGACGAATTGGACCACTGCTTTGATTGTTTGGTCATTTTGCTAGATGGTCATGACAGGGAGAGTATTATAGAACAAACTGCTCACCACATGGCCAGGAAAGAAAGGAGCAAGAGACCAGAATCCATCTATCCCTTTCATGGGCATACTCCCAATGGCTTAAAACCCTTCCACTAGGCCCTGCTTCTAAAGGTTCCATCACCACTCAGTAGCACTACCCTAGAGAAGAAGTCTTTTATATATGGGTCTTTGATGAATGTTCACATCCAGACTATAGCCCTGCTGGTTAGGAATGCTCATGCCTGCATAGTGTGTAGACATAACTGATGAAACCATTGACTTTCAGTGACTTAATTGCAATTTCCAGTCTCTCACTATACTTCAGAGGCATTGGTGGTGGGGTGAGATTTCTAATCTTTCAATCATGCTTGTTGTCTGGTAAACAGTCCCACCCTGAGGATACTAGAGGCCACACCCTGAGTCCCTTCACTAACATGAACTCAGGTAAGGTCCAGAAAAACTGATTATAAATAACAAAAGATAAGGCTATCATCAGAAATTCCAAGGATTTATAAACTGTACTACATACCAGGGACAATGATTAAATATGTACATATTTATATACTACTGGGTTATTCTCTGTTTGAGGATATTATAAATGAAAGTGCTGTAATTCATGTTCAAGTTCATGCATAAACATATGCTTTTATTTCCATTTGGCAAATACCTAGGAGTGGAATGGCTGAATCATATGGTAGATATTTGTTTAATTTCTTAAGAAATTACCAAGCTCATTTTCAAAGTGGCTGCACAATTTTTCCATTCCCATCATCAGTGTATTGGAGTTCCTGCTGCCCTAAGTCTTGCTGTGGATAGTGTTTGAAACTTGAGATATTCTAACAGATCTGTAGTGTTATCTTCATGGAATTTTGGCTTGCCCTCTTATAATGAGAATGATGAAGAACATCTTTTCATGTGCTTGTGTTAAATATATATATTTAATATAAATATATATATATATCTCAGCATATAAGTATGAATCAGCATATCAGTTTATTCCATTAAAATATATATCCTTGTCATATCATGTTGACCACTGTCACTGTATAAGTTCCCCTTTAAAAACCAGTTTAGAAGAGAATAAAGTAATGCACAAGTCACCTTGACCTTGGATAGTGACAGTTTTCCACATTTGTCCTTCTTTCTTGGTGTTGCTTAAGCTGTTGTGAGTCTTTTGCATTTTTTTGTATAATGAATTTAAGGATCTGCTTGTCAAATTCTATTCCACTGGGATTTTGATAGGCATTGTGTTAAATCTGCAAATAAAAATGTTGAAGTATTACAATTTTAGCAGTATTTAATTTTCTCACACGTGAACATGGGATGCATTTTATATTTTATAGTTTCTACAGTACAAATTTCCAATTTAATTGTTAAATTTATTCCTAATTATTTTAGTTTTGTTTTTATTCAACTGTGCCAAAAATGGATTAAAATGTAGTTGGCTTTGTGATTTATCTTGTATCCTGTAAACTGTCTGAACCTATTCATTAATTTATAGTTTTCTGATTGTGAGATCACAGCATCTGCAAATACAGATACTTTCTTTACCTCTTCCTTTCTGGATGCTTTTCCTCTATGATTAAAAGCAAGACAAGAATATCTGGTCTCATGACTTCTGCATTGTACCAGAAGTGATCCAGCAGAGAGAGAAATGAAATAAATGATATCCAGATGGAGAAGTCTCCCCTTCAGTCACCTTCTATTGCCCCTTTGTGCACCATACACCCCACATCTTGACTATATTTTATTTAGCCAGGCCTACAATGCCTGCTTCTATAATGAAAAAAAATCAGACTTTTTGTTTCTTGTCATTATCTCCTAAACAAGAGAGTTACCAAAAATTTATATAACATCAGCATTGCAAATAATGTAGAAACGATCTAATATGTACAGGAGGGTGTTGCAGAACAATTTTTGATGATTTGGGGAAAATACTGATGATGTTAAGAAGAGAATAAAATGAAAGAGTTTACATTAGAGTTGCCTCTTCAAATTAGCAAGAATAATAGAAAGCTCAATAATCATTGTTGGGATAAATTATATTTAATACACGCAAAAATTGGTTCTTCTACCACATGATAAAAATTATTTAAAGAAGGACAAAAGTCTAAATGATAACTGCTCAAACACAATAGAAGGCAGTATAGCTAGCTGTCCCTTTGTACCCACAGGAAAGTGGTCCTGAATCACCACCCCACACACCCAAGTCCACAGACGCTAAAGTCCCTTACATAAAACAGCATGATGATTATATATGTTTGTAGCACTGTTTGATGCTTATTGTGAGATATAAGGGAGTGGAAACTTAGTCTGTGAGGTTTAGAAATATGAACTTTTGGAAGTAATGAGGACTAGAGGTAATCATGGGGGTGAAGCCCACACACTGAATACTGATGGATTTATAAGACTAGGGAGAAGAATAGCAGACCCTTACATACACTCACGATATCTGATTTTTACCATGTGATGATCTGAACTACTCCAGGATTCAGACAGCAAGAAGGCAATCACTCCTTGTCCTTCAATCAGAACCTCATCTAAACAAACCCATTTTCTTTATCAAGTTAGCCCACTTCATGTATTTCACTGTAGTAATGAATAGACTGATGCAATCACGTTTTCGGGATTGCTGTAGCAGCTCTCAACAACACAGGCTCCAGAAAGCAAACGGGTACACTTCTCCCACAGCGTCAACAGACGCAGGAACCAAAACAGGTATGTTCCTCTAGACTACACACACACACACACACACACACACACACATACACAAACACACACATACACAAACACATACACATACACAAACACACACACATACACAAATACACACACACAAACACACACAATACACAAACACACACATACACAAACACACACACATACACAAACACACACACATACACAAATACACACACACAAACACACACATACACAAACACACACATACACAAACACATATACACAAACACACACACACACACGTTTGTCGGTTAGGAGGAGTGTGAGGAATGGAAATGAATGAGGCAGGGATGAAGGAGGCTACAGCTGAAGCAGTTGGCATGCCAACAAAGGATGGAGGACATTATTGAGAAAACGGAGGGGAGCTGGAGAGCCCCCAAGCACAGAGGCTGGGGAAACGAGGGGACAAACTCAGAAAGGAATGTTATTTAAAATGTGTGCCCATCTGAGGAGCAGCACAAAGGGCTAAACAAGAGCGGGGAGCCTGGGAGCGGGAGTCGAGAGGGGCTCTTTCAGAACGGGAGCAAATGGTATTAGGACTTCAATGGCAACAACCCATGTGCCAAATCGGTTTGTCCTTCACATGAAATCACCGGTGTTCCAGAATTACACGACAAAGAACCTGCACTTTCCAGGAGGTAGGAAGAAGGCATGGAGAGGCATCAAACAAACAAGGCTGGAAGCGGGCACAGGGGGCCGCCCTGGTGAGATGCACACCCCCATGAAGTGATGGGGGCACGGAAGGGCCTGAGCTGCCAAGCTCCGTGTCTGGGAGATCTGTTTACGTTTTTCATGCCCAGATTTTGAGAGGTCCTTTTGGCAATGCTTCCTGGGGGCCGAGACCTCGCTGTCGGTGTCCCACTGTGCTCAGGCAGACAGTTCAGTCTAATGGTCTGTGGACTGAGGAGTTGTGAACTCTCTGGATTCTCTTTAAATCCAGGTTCCTTTAGTGTCTGTATTTGCTGGGGAATGCTTACAATAACTGAGTTCAGTGATGCATGCCTTTGATCCCAGCACTTGGGAGGCAGAGGCAAGCAGATCTCTGTTAGTTCGAGGCCAGCCTGGCCTACAAAGAGAAACCCTGTCTTGAAAAATAATAAATAAATAAAAATAACTGAGCTCAAGAAAAATAAACTCAACTCTTTCAGGAAGTAATACTGTAAAAATCAGGATAATGACAATTTATAGGAATTATCCTTAGAAAAATGTGGTAATTGCTCAGAAGAAATGCAATAGTTTTAAAGTTATTTGAGGCAGTTGTTTGCATACACCCTCGAGAATAAGAACTTAGGGGTCATCCTGTAAAAGGAGATGGTGAGATGTTACACCCTGTATATAGCTCTCTTCCCATACCCTAACTCACCAGGCATTGTCGTACACAGCTATAATTCCAGCACCTGGGAGGCTGAGGCAGGAGGATCCTGGCTTTGAGAATCAGCTAGGCTATATCATGAGACCCTATATCACAAAACAAAATAAAAGGAAATGTTCGGTGAGAGTCCATTTTTTCCCCCTAAAAACTGAAGCAGAAATCAAGTGAGGAGGGAGAGGACAATCCTCTAATGATACCTGAAGTCCCACAGCAATGCATGTCTCAGATACCTGAGCAGGTGGGGCCTCGCACTAAACCAATCAATCACCCAGCCAATCAAATCCAACCAGAGGGAAATTACAAAGATCTTGTTTTATGCTGGGTACACAGGAAGGCAGATAAAACCCATGAGTATGGATTGGCTTTCCAATCTAACCCTGATACCAAATTGAAGCCAAAAAGGAGTTTACAACACATATTCATGACTGTGATTAAAACAGAGAACACAGACCAGGGAGGTCGAGTCAAAAGTTAGGAGACCCTGTGAAGGCTGGAGACTTGCTGGTAGAAAGGTGTGACTGAGCCAGGCAGGAAGGTGGACAAGACAACATTAGGGAGCAGGCAGAGACAAAAAAAAAAAAAAAAAAAAAAAAAAAAAAACCAGACACCAGGACACAGGGCATGCTGGTCCTGCTGGCATGGGACTGGGAAACCCTTGACCTGATGTCAAGAGAAGAGAAAGGAACTTTGGGCAGCAGTGGTCTCCCTAACCCATGGCAGGAGGAACCCTCATCTCAGGGAAAGTGGCCTCATGTAAGACAGTGTGGGTTTTCTAAGCAGGACTGAGCAGGAAAGCCTTTCTGTGATTCATGACTCTGAATGACAACAGACAGCAAGCCACCTCAGATCCCAAATGTCGCTTCAGTGCACAGAGACATGTTTCTTCATCAAAATGGTATGTTACCTCCGTGCAAAAGTCAGGAGAAATAATTTATCGCCTGAGAAGAATTTCTCACACGGACCTCTGGCTTCTCCGTAAATAATCCCTGAGTGTTTGCAGGCCTGGCTCCTGGGACTCCTGTCCTTACTAGAGCCTCTTCCTGTTGGTACTCAGCTTCTGCCTCAATGAGGAAATTGCCTATTCCAGTCTCACACAGGGAATTAAGGTCAGAACAATACAGTATTTTACAATCCAGTACAAGCTGCATTTATCCAGGGCTTTTCATGCGTGGCATCTTAAAGCTCCTTATGACCCTGTTTTTTTTTTTTTTTTTTTTTTCCTAAAAAAAAAAAAAGGAAAAGAATTTAAAAGGGGAAACCTTCTAAAAACTCAAACCCCCACTGAACTAAATGAGCCATTGAGAGTGAATAGGACTTAACAGTGGCCTTCAGAATGGGAACAGAGCCCCACTCCAATGGAACAAGAACAACAGAATCAAAGGAAATCACAGCGCAGAGAGGGCTACACGGGGCCTGAAATGTACCCCTGGCCCTACGGGTTCTCAAGTCTGCCGTGGGCACACTGACCTTCAGATGAGAGTCAGAAATCAGAGTTCAGACTCCTCTTCCTCCATGATTCCGGGAGGGCAAGCAGGACCAAAAGGCCACCTTGTGGCCCCAAAGGTGCAGCTCCCAGCCTCACTAATGGCTCCCTCAGAGGTCAAAGGCATCAACTCTATGGGAGCTGGAGTTACAGGTGGTTATGAAGCCTCTGACGTACACGGGAACCAAACTAGGATCCTCTGCATTATGTGTCCTTAACTGCCAAACTATCCCTCCAGGCTTCAAATTACTGTGTTTCTTAAAGACAAGTTTATAAATTTTGGCTTTTGTGCAAGTCCGACCTCTTCCTCTTAGAGATTTTAGGAGAAGAATGAATAGTGCTTGCAGGACATCATGGATACTGCTTGGCACACGCATGCTGGGTGCTCAGTATCTGCAGATGTCTACGTCAACCTAAATAGTTCTGCTTCTAAAGCTATAGCATGGCTCTGCAGTTAACCTGAGGGGTTTCTGCCCGCCTCCTGTTCCATTCTTGAATCCTCTACTCCCATCCCGAGATTGTTCCATGTTCTATGACAGTTTGAACTAATAACTTCTGAAGACCATATTCTTCTCCTGGGCCCCTGAGAATGGCTGTATGGGCAGATGCATGGGAGGATCTGGGACATATGTGTTAGTTATTACATGGCACAATGTTATTCATTAAGCTGCGCTGTTTACCATGCCAGAAAAGCCACGGAGTACGACAAAACCCACTATAAGAGTTTATTAAGAGGAAAGACTCCAAAGCTACACAGAGAAACCCTGTCTTAAAAAAAAAAAAAAAAAGAGGGGGTGCTTACTTAGGCCTATGGAAATGGTTGTGTAGGGAGAGAGAGGAAGAAGAAGGGGAGAGGAGTCTGTGACCTGCTTTTTATGGATTCCCCCACACATGTGCACATGGGCTTAAGTAGCTACGCCACACATGCACATAGATTACGTGATCACACTGCATGCAGATTACATGACCATGCAAAACACGGATTACGTAGGACGTAAGGCCCCGGGCTGACTAAGCCTCTTGCTTGGCTACTAGACAGCACATGTGCAGTCATGTAGCTAGGGGAGTGGCCAGGATTTCCAACAATATGAGTTGGGAGGCTTCAGCACATCCTGATGATAGGCAGCTGTGTGGCTTGAATGGCGAATTTATACCTCTGCTCCTTGGTTCCATCCTCTGTAAACTAAGTGTATTCAATGAAGTGGTACCTAAGTTCCTCACAGTTCCAACATACATGCTTTTTTTTTTTAATTACATTTTTTCATAAAATATATTTGAGTACATTCCCCCCCCCAACTCCTCCATATTTTCCTCACTTTCCTACCCACTGAACTTTATTTTTTCCTTTCTCTCTTTCAAAAATACAACAAGAAAAAAAACCCCACAAAACACACACACACACCAATCAAAACAAGCAAATAAATAAATTAAAGTCCAAAAATGTCCAGATAAAACAAAAAGTCCACAAAACAAAACATGGAGCTCATTTTGGTCTGGTCAGTTACTCCTGGGCATACAGACTCCCTGGAATGGGACTGATATAGACAGTGACACTCCATTGGGGTCATTTATCTATGACAGCAGATACCAATTGCGAATAGCTTCTTGGTTATGGGTGGGAGCCCTTGTCTGTTTCCCCCACGCAGTGCTAGGACACCATCTGTACAGGTCTTGTGCATGCTGTCACAGTCTCTGTGAGTTCATTGTGTCTGGAAGACACTGTTTCCTTAGAGTCACCCATCACCTCTGGCTCTTATAATCTTTCTGCCTCCTTTTCCATATAGATCCCTGAGCCTTGAGGGGAGGGCTTTGATGAAGACATCCCATTTAGGACAGAGACTCTTAACTCTCTGCATATTGTCCATTAGTCTCTGAGTTAATTCCCATCTACTATAAGAAGCTTTTCTGATGAGGATGGAGCAAGGCACTGATCTATGGGTATGGTACCCATCATTACAAGTCATTTTGCTATGTGTTCCTTTAGCACAATAGTATTAGATTCCCCCCCCCCCAGGCCTATGACTCATCTAGTCTTAGGTTCCTGGTCACTTTAGCGGTGTCAGATATGGATTCCATTTCATGGAGTGGGCTTTAAACCAATCAAAACATGGTTGGTTACTCCCATAACATCTGTGCCACTATTATACCAGTACATCTTGCAGGCAGGTTGCTGCCTCAGGTCACAGGGTTTGTAACTGGGTGACATTGATGATAACTTTTCCTTTGGTTGCATGCAGAGTATCTTCCAGAACCGGGAACACTAGTCAGTTGGGGTGAAGCTTCTAGTTAGGCACCAGCTGGAGTTCTCTGTGTTTGATGACATAAGTAATGATTTTTCTTCAGCAACAGAGCTTTACCATCAAGTGGTGGAGAACAACAAATAGCCTTATAAATAGCCTGTGACCCGTTCCTGGCACTGGAGGTTTTAGTTGGTTGGTAGAAGATGTCTACTTGGGGCATTGTCGCCATTATTTTTCGGTGATTCCATTCATTTACATATCTGTTTAAGGAAGGTTCTACAATAGTAGGTTTCCATATGATTTTGCAAGTGGCCTTTAGTGTTAGTGGTCCCTCCTCATATTCACTCCTTTACCCTCATCTCCCATCCTTCTCCCTATTTAATTCTCCTATTCTAGTTTCCTCTTTATCTCTCCGTAACACTAGACTCTACTTCTCCTTCTTTGGGGGAGCCTCTCCACCTCACTGGTCCATTTATAAGGTACCTAACCTCTGTGGTTATTTGGGTTGTAGCACATATCAAAAGCTTAAAAGCTTAAATCCACATATGAGAGAAAACATACAATATTTGCCTTTTGGGGGTCTGGGTTACCTCACTCAGGATGATTTTTCTTGTTCCATCCATTTACCTGTAAATTTCAGTTCCTTAAAGGCTGAGTAATAACTATTCCATTGTGTAAGTGTACCATGTTTTCATCATCCATTCATCAGTTGATTGACATGTAGTCTATTTCTAATTTGGAGATATTATGAAGAGAGTGACAATGAACATGGATGACCTGTATCTCTGTAGTAGGATATAGAGTGCTTTGGGTATATTACTAAGAGTGATACAGCTGGATCTTGAGGCAGATTGATTCTCAGCTTCCTGAGGAAACTTCACACGAATTTCCACAAGGCCTGTGTTAGTTTTCACTCTGACCATCAGTGAATAAATGTTCCCCTTTCCTTGAATCCTCACCAGGCTACACTGTCATTTGTCTTATTGATCTTCGTCATCCTGACTGGTGTAAGATGAAATCTCAAAGTTGTTTTAATTTGCATTTCCCTAAGAGCTAAAGATGTTGAACATTTATTCAAATCTTTCACAGCCAGTTGTACTTCACCTTGGAGAACTCTCTGTTTAGATCTCCACCCCATTTAAACATTGGTTTATCTCCTTGATGTTCAATTTCTTTAGTTCTTTGTGTATTCTATATACTAACCCACTATCAGGTGTATAATTGGTAAAAAATCTTTACCCATTCTTTAGGCTGTCACTTTGTCCAATTAACAGTGTCCTTTGCCTTACAGAAGCTTTCCAGTTTCATGAGGTCCCATTTATTATTTGTTGACCTTAGCACCTGTGCTATGAGTGTCCTGTTCAGAAAGTCCTTTCCTGTCCCAGTGAGTTTACTTTCTCTTCTATCAGATTCAGGGTATCTGGTCTTATGTGGAGGTCCTTGATCCATTTGGAGTTGAGTTTTGTCCCCAGTGACAAATATGTATTTATTTGCATTCTTCCACATGTGGCCATCCAGGTTGACTGGCACCATTTGCTAAAGATGTAATCTTTTCTCTACTGCGCATTTTCTGTGTCTTCATCATAGGTGTGTGCACTTATTTCTGGATGTTCAATTCAATTCCATTGATTGTGTTTTTATGCCAATACCATGCTGTTTTTACTACTATAGCTTTGTAATACAACTTGAAATTTGAGTTTGTGATAACTCTGGCATTTCTTTTATTGTTTGTGATATTGTTTTAGCTATCCCTAAGGTTTTGTCTTTTTGGTGAGTGTGTGTGTATGTGTGTGTATGTGTATGTGTGTGTGTGTATGCGGTGTGTTATGTGTGTATGTGTATGTGTGTATGTGCATGCGTGCGTGTGTGTGTGTGTGTGTGTGTGTGTTGCTATATGAAGTTGAAGTTTGCTTTTTCAATTTCTGTGAAAAACTGTGTTGAAATTTTTGTGGGTTTTGCATTTAATCTGTAGATAAAAGTTTCCATTGGTGGCCATTTTCACAGCATCAGTCCTACTGATCTGTAAGCATGGGTCATCTTTTTAAATTTCCTTCTTCAATATCTTAAAGTTTTTATTCTAAAATTCATGTCTTGGTTACAGTTATTTCAAGATAATTTTTTGAGGCTATTGTGAAAGGTACTGGTTCCCTCATTTGTTACCCTGTATGTTTACCATTCACATATAGGAAGGCTACTATATTTTATTTAATATTTTTTATTCTGCTACTTTGCTGAAGGTTTTTTTTATCAGCTGTAGAAGTTTTCTGGTCAAGTTTTATGGTCATATATATATATATATATATATATATATATATATATCACTTTCAAATATAGATACTCTGACTTCTTCCTTTCCTGTTGTTATCCCTTTGATCTTCTTCAGTTCCCTTATTCTACCTACGACTTCATGTAGTGTATCGAGTAGGAATGGAAAGGGTGGGCATCCTTGTCTTGTTCCTGATTTTGGTGGACATGCTTTGAATATCTCTCTGTTTAGGTTGTTGTTGGCTGTAAGCTTGCTGTAAATTGCCTTTCTTATGTTGAGGTATATCCCTTGTATCCTTAGTCTCTCCAGGACTTATATCATAAAGGGATGTTGGGTTTTGTCAAAGGGATTTTCTGCAGCTAATGAGATGATCATGTGATTTTTGTCTTTCAGTTTGTTTATGTGGTTATGTTTCTTGATTTACCTATGTTGAACTATCCTTGCATCTTTGGGATAAAGCCAGCTTTCTCAAGGTGGGTGATCTTTTTTGTGTGCCATTGGACTCTGTTTATAAGTATTTTTCAATCTATGTTCATAAGGAATATTAGTCTACAATGTTCTCTCTCTTTCTCTCTCTCTCTCTCTCTCTCTGGGTCTTTGTGTAGTTTTGGTATCAGGGTAATAGTGGCTTTGTAAAAATAACTAGAAGATACTATTTCATTTTCTAATTTGTGAATGATTGGAGGAATATTGGCATTAATTCTTTGAAAGTTTTATAGAGTTCTTTGCTGGATCTGTCTGGTTCTGGGCTTGATTTTTGGTTGGGAGATTTTTAATAATTGTTCCTATTTCACTTGAGGATATACATCTGTTTAAACTACTGATTTGATCTTGATTTAACTTTGGTCAGTTGCATATACCAAGAACTTCATCCATTTCTTTTAGGTTTTTCACTTTGGTGAAAAATGGATTTTAAAGCCTGTCCTTAGGTTTCTCTGAATTTGCTGGATGCCTATAATAATGTCTTCCTTTCTCATCTCTAATTTTATTAATTTGGATAAATTCTCTCTTCATCTTTGTTCAATTTGACTAAGGGTTTATAAATCCTGTTGATATTCTCAAAGAACTAACTTTTCATTTTATTGATTTTCTTTTCATATTGATTTTGTTGTTTGTATTTCATTGATTTCAGCCCTGAAAGACTTTTTCTTCTCTTCTACTTTCTTTGGGTATTGTTTCTTCCCCTTTTTCTAGAGTTTTCTGGTGTGTCATTAACTTACTAATACAATATCACTCCATCGTGTTTTTTGTTTGTTTGGTTGATAGTTTTTGTTTTTTAATTTAGGCACATAGTGCTATGAATTTGCCTCTGAAAACTGCCTTTATGTGTCCCATAGGTTTGGGTATGTTGTGTTTTCATTCCCATTCAATTGTAAAAGTTTTTAATTTCCTTCTTTTTAATTTCTTTCTAGTTTTAATTTCCTTCTAGTTTCTGTCAACCTATCTGTCATTCAGTAGTGAGTTATTCAGTTCCCATGAGTTTGTCAACTTTCTGTTGTTTGTGTAGTTGTTAATATCCAGTTTTAATCCACAGTGGTCAGATAGGATGCAGGGTATTATTTCAGTTTTCTTATATCTGTTGAGACTTGTTTTTGTGTCCTAATAGGCAGCCAGTTTTTGAGAAAGTTCCATGAGCTACTAAGGAGAAAGTATACTCTTTAGTGTCTGGGTGGAACGCTCTGTAGATGTCTGCTGGGTTCATTTGATTTGTGATATTATTTAACTCCATTTCACAGTTCAGTTTGTGTCTGGAGGACCTACTTATTGATGAGAGAAGGGTAATCAAGTTACCCATTAACATGGTATGGGGACCAATATGTGATTTTAGTTGTAGTAGTGTTTCTTTTCTGAACTTGGGAGTCCCTCTGTTTGGTACATGGATATTCAGACTTGTTATAGCCTCTTGAATTTTTCATTTAATGAGTATGTAGTTTATCTCTTCTGATTAGTTTTGGTTTGAAGCCTATTTTATTAGATATTAAAACAGCTACACTTACTTGCTTCTTGGGTTTATTTGCTTGGAATATGTTTTTCTATTCTTTCACCCTAAGGTAATAGCTGTCCTTGATGGCAAGGTGTGTTTCTTGGATGCGGCAGAAAGATGGACCCTGTTTTCTAATCCAATATGTTACTCTGCATCTTTTTATTGAGGAATTGAGACCATTAATATTGAAAGTTATTAATGGGCAGTCATTATTGATTCCTGCTATCTTTTTGTTCAAGCTCTCCCCTTTTTGATTTACTGTTCTTGAATTGTTTATTCCTTTGTCCTTTTGGGTGCAGTTAATCTTTATGACTGACGTTTTCCTTCTAATGCCATCTATAGAGCTCAGTTGGTAGAAAGAAATTATGCAATGTTTTTCTTTCCCTGACAGTTGGTGGTCTTGCTGCTGGTCATAGTCATTTGGGGCTGGCATCTGTGATCTCTCAGAGTTTGTAGAACATCTGGCCAGGTCCTTCTGGATTTCAGAGTCTCCATTGAAACTTCAGGTGTTATTCTAATGGGTCTCTCTTTAAATACAACTTGGTTTTTTTTCCCCTTGCAACTTTTATCTTTTTTTGTTCTGTATATTTAGTGTTCTGATTATTATACATCATAGGGAATTTCTTTTATGATCTTGTCTCTTTGATGTTTCATATGCTTCTTGTACCTTGATAAGCATCTCTTTCTTTAGATTGGGAGAATTTTCTTCTATGATTTTTGTTAAAAAAAATTTCTGTGCTTTTGACTTCAATTTTTTTCTCCTGCCTCTCTCCCTAATATTTGCAGGTTTGGTCTTTTCATAGTGTCCCAGATGTCCTGGATACTTTGTGCCTGAGTTTTTTAGATTTAAAGTTTTCTTTGATTGAGCTATCCATTTTTTCTACTTTGTCTTCAAGACCTGAAATTCTCTCTTCTACGTCTTATAAGCTTACTTCTGAGTTTATGTTTGACGTCTTACATTTTTCATTTTCAGTTTTATTTCAGTTTGGGTTTCCTTTAGTGACTCTATTTCTTTATCAAATTCTACTTTCATGTCTTGAAATGTTTTCCTTATTTCATCCAACCATTTGTGTTTTTATGGTCTTCATAAAGGCATTTATTCATATCCCCTTTAAAGTCCTTGCACATATTTGCAATTGCTATTTAGAAGTCCTTGTCTTGTTTTTCTACTAACTTGCTTTGCTTGGGGCCTATTGAAGAAGGGTTGTAGGCTTCTGAAGGAGGCATATTGTCTTGGCTGTTCATGTTTGTGGGGAGAGGGAGAAGAAGGAGAGAGAGAGGAAGAAGGGAGGGAGGGAGAGAGAGCACGCATTCTGGGATCTAAGCATCTGAACTGATTGTGTTTGAAGTGTTTCTTGGTGTAGATATCTTGTCTTGTCTTTATTGGTTGGATCTTCTGTTACTTGGTTGGTGTTGTCCACTTTGGGTCCTAGGAAACTGTAGTGGCTGTGGGGTCCCTGGTAGAAAGTATTTCTGTGGTTTGGTGGGTGATACAAGCAGTGGACATAGGCTAGAAAAGAAGACTGAGAAAGACTGAGGGACAGGTCTGGGGGGACCCTGAATCAGCACTAAGAAGTGAAGTCCCCAAAAAAAGGAGATAGATTGGGATAAAATGCTCCCACCGGCAGGCTGCAGTGGACTAGGAGTTAAGATTGGAGAGTACATTCATGTTTTGTGAAACATTTCATACATCATCATCCAACTCCTCTGGAGCATTATAATAGCAATGTTCTTTAACTTCTCAGCCCTTCACTTTTAAACATAAGCACTGTTTCCTCCATCTTACCAGTACTAAGATGCGATGCTGAGCTCTGAAAATAGAGACAAAGAAAGAGAACACACATAACCAGATCACACATACCCAGATCATACTACCAGACACGAGTGCATGGTCTGTTGAGAATACATCCATAGTAGCTGTAAAACTAATCCAGCAGTGGGAAGGCAGTGGAAGCCACTTGTTCTAAGAAACTTCAGTCTCAGGGGTGACTTATTCCTAGAAGCCCTCACAGCTAATGGTAGACAGGGCTAATGGTAGGGAAGATGTAAAAAGTGTGGAAATTGGAGTAGGTGAGATGATGTTGCAAACACTGAACACATCCCCTACAATTTGTGTGCCCGCCAACCTGACTTCCAACTGCCAATGCTCATCCTTGGCTAAAGGGTTTTGGGGTCCACAGAGCCCACTCTGATGCAAATATGGCAGTTGGTATTGTTAATGACTCTAGACGCTGTCCTTCACCAAAGTCTACTGCAAAGTCAAGGATAAGCTCCCATGTCCTCTGGCCTCTTACACTTTCATAGGGTAAAGCTGAAATGTTGCTCCTCATGGTTCCCAGAACCATGGAGCAGACTATGTCCCCATTGCCAAAAGTGGGCATTTGCTGCATAAGCACTTCCTGTTGGCTGCGGTCACTATCCTGTCCACTTCCTCATTTTCTTAGTAGAGTTTTCTAGAATCACTTCTCCAACTATTTTCCCTCAAATGTGTATTTCAAAGGCTACTTCTAGGGGTTAGAACTAAGATGACTAGTTCCGCTTCTAAAGAGAAAGCTTTGTTCTAGAGTTACATAGGTGTTCAATCAGAAGCTCATTTATTCATTCAACAAAAACACGCTGCGCTCCCACAGGAACAGGCACTGAGCTATGCCTGGAAAGACGATGTATACACGTGTGTTCTGGGAGCATTTACCTGTGAATGCTCTAGGGTGCGCAGAGCTGACTATATGAGGCAAAGCATTATGGGACCACCGTGGTGCCAACCTTTGTTAGGCATAGCAAGGTCCAGATGCGGTGGCCAAGTAGCCACAGATGAAAGGCCTAGTTCTAAGAAGCCTCTTGTCTGACACCCACTATTTTCCCCAGCTCAGCAGCACAAAAGGCTCTTTATGAGGAGAGGCATCGGAGGGTAGTCCTGGCAAGTTCTGCTTGGGGAAATGAGAAGCTGGAATAAAGAGCCAGGCTGAGCCCTTTGTGTTTTTCCAGGTGTCTGTTCCCATCAGAGGCACTTCCAGGGTCTGACCTGCTGTGGGGATTCATTCAGGCCTTTGAAGCCTGCACCCCCTCTGGCCATTAATCCTGCCCAGCAGCCTGGGAAGGGATGTTGCTACAAGGATGGGCCTCCGCATATTTCAGAGAGCAGCATACCTCTGCCGAGGCAAAGGGAAGCACACAGCCTGCACTGTGCTATCGGGGGTTGTAAGGAGAACCCACAGATTTTTAAGAAATAAATTAAAATATAAATGACAGGGCTGCAGAGTTGAAAAATAGTATTCAAGCAGCTGAATAAATGGGGTGCCTGGAACCATTCACATGCCTGTCACTTTCCAGGAGGCTTCAAGGTGGAAGAGGGTCTTGCACCATGTTGCATGGCAAAAGGGACCTCTACTTCCTTCCCTACCATCTCTGGATGCTGACAGGGGATCCATTTGCACTATTTGCATGGGAACTTGCCAAATCTAATTCTAGAATTTCTTTACACTGACACAAACCAAAGCACTATACCCAAGTGGTTACCAGGCTAATGATCTGAGTCAAATGTTAATGACATATTACCTTCAGATCAAATAATAAAGATGGTCACTTGAGCCTAGTTGAATTTTTTAAAGATGTTTTTATTTTATTTTTTATGGGTATGGGTGTTTTGTCTGCATTTATGCACCAAAAGTATGCAGTGCCTGTGAAGACAGAAGGGATCACCAGATCCTCTGGAATTGGAGTCACAGGTGGTCTCAAGCACCATATGGGTTCTGGGAATCAAACCTGGGTCCTCCGGAACAGTAATTTTAACTGTTGAGCCATCTCTCCTGCGCTTAATTCAATTTTTGTCTGCCTTTGAGTGTACGTTAAATCCAGGTCCAGTGAGGAAAAGCAGCCCTTTCCTCTTCCAACACAATTCCTTTCATATCACATCTATGGAGCAATACATATATGGCCTATAGCTCATTTTAAATTTAGATTCTGAATATGACAGAAAATGTGGTATTTTCCTTCTACGTTCAACTTTTTTCTGTTGTTGTTTAACATAATGAACTCTAGTTCCAACCTTTCTCCTACACATGACATTTCATTTTCCTCTTTTAAAGTCGGCATATAAAGTAGGGGATTCAGAATGTCATTTTCTACATATATGCCATTATACTTTGTTCTTATCTGTCTCCCTAAGGTTCTCCCTCATTCCCTAGGGCTCTAGGGGGAGTTACAGGAAGGGGAATGAGGGACAGGTGTGATCAAGATACAATATACTCATGGATGGCATCTTCAAAGATTAAATATAAATGTTTTAATTTCATAATTTTACACAAAAAATACTATTTCCAGCTGGGCAGTGGTGGTACACACCTTTAATCCCAGCACCGGGAGGCAGAGCCAGGTGGATCTCTATGAGTTCGAGGCCAGCCTGGTCTACAGAGTGAGATCCAGGACAGGCACCAAAACTACACAGAGAAACCCTGTCTCGAAAAAGAAAAAAAAAAAAAAAACAACAACAAACTATTTCCAAGCATCAGCTATTGTGAATTATAAGACTTTTTAAAAATCCCTTCAGTGTGTACCATTTGGCCATACATGGAGAGCATAAGGATATATGGAGCAGGTTGCATGATCTCTGTAAGTTAATAGTTCTTGCTTTTAATACGGTATGTAGCTCCTTAATCTCAAAGGATGAAAAGTTTGCACAATCATTTACTTTACTGGAATCAAGCCCATGTCAGTCTGAGGCCTGATAAGTACTGTTGACGTTTATGTTCTTTCAAGTCAGAGTATTTAGCTGTATCTTTGTACCTTGTGTCTCAGGTACTCTCTTCCCTCACCCGTGTGGTTCCTTCAACCAATCATGACCACTGTGTCATAGACAGGCCCAGGAGCAAACTGAGGCAAAGTTGCCATGGCAGTCTCCTGTTTAAACTCTGAGCTCCACAGGCTGGGATTCAGCTTATCGCCCTCTCTTTAAGGCAGACAGACGATGAGCTTCTCAAAGAAAGCTGGAAGGAAATTTTCAGTCACATTAATTTTCAGTCTCTGGACTCGGAACGACGAGGCGCGGCTCAGTGGGCTGGTATCAAATTTGTCTTTAATGACTCTTATCCGGCATTCCTATCTTATTACAGGCCGCTGCAGAAGAACCCACAATCCCAAATGTGCCTTCAAGAGCACGGGAGGATTAAATAATGCATGAAAGATTTCCTCACTGCTCTGTCAGCCTTCAATTTTGGAACATGAAGAGCATGACTCAGAGTCTCAGGAGCGGCAGGAGCAGTGAGCGGTGTCGCCGACTTTCTGGATATAATTTTTTAACAGAAATATCCATTTCGGGCATAATAACTTTTACTTTCACTTTACCGTATTTTACAGACTAGAGCTGCACGGGTCAAAACTGAAGCAACTGGTCACGTACGGCTATTGAATAGTGAAAACGTGGCTAGTTTGAATCTAGATGTGCAGTTTGTATAAAATAATGCACCAAAATCTTGAAGACTTCATATAAAAGAAAGAATAAAAATTGTTCATTAATATTTTTACTTAATGTATATTGAGGTAATGATGTTTTGCATCTATGGGAGTTATAGAAAAATATGTTTTTGAGCTAAATTTCATCTGATCTTTTGACTTTTTAACTTAGCTATTACAGTGCTTAAAATTTTTTGTATATAAGCCACACAAGTGGCTTACATTATTTACAATATTTATTTCTTGTTAATGTTAGAGAGGACGTTTCTCTCTGAAGAACTGGAAAGGACTTTGAGAATTTACCCACATGCATGTTAAGAAGGAGCCACAGTTTCATGGGCATGGATGGAAGACATGAGACTCCTGAGTGAAAGATGAAGGAGAGTTTGTCACTCATACTTATAGCCGTTACAGGGTAACAGGTTGTTCACATCAATTCATAAACCCCAGGAACCAGCAGGCTTGATGACACATGGGTGGTACGCAGTCCTAACGGGAAAGGAACTCCAAACTTAGAGAAACTGATGCTTTCATAAGTGCAGTGCGTGCACTTCCCTACTCCACTGTCTCTATCTCCAAGCACTGTTAAGTGCTAAGCATCCTTGAGAAGATGATCCGGGACAAAGGATTGCCAATGCACAGCTTACACTATGTACAAGGATGTAAGAGACCTGCAGAATTGTTTACTGACTCTCTCTATAATCCTCTTTGGCCCATGCATTTCTTTTCAACGTGGTATTTTTCTTAAGACCAGCTCAGTATATATGGCTCAGAAGTCAACATTGACCCTTCACTCACTGGTTCTGAAAGAACAATTGGCTTCTTTATTGAATTATGTACCATAATGTTTCTTAAGCCTGCTTCCCTCTTGTTGAAAAGAACAATATTTTCTGGGACTCACTACAGTCAAATTTGACTTCCTGTACCTTTGACACTTTCGAAGAAAAGTAGGATAGATCAGAAAATGCAATTAAAATGGAGATTTCCCTGACATGGACATTTATGAAACATTCAGAAGTCTGGGCCCTTTAAAAACAGTTGCTTTACTAAATGGTGATTGTAGACCTGCTTAAAACCCTAACTCCAGGCTTCCAGTTCCCATGAGAGCATACAGGTCTAAACAGGCTCTGCCTTGCACCCTGGAATTTTATTCCTTCAAAGCATTTTACAAACATCAAGTAATTGATTTTAACAAGACAGTGGTGAACTTGATCATTAAGCACTATTATCCAAGTCTGACTGGCATAAATTGCTGGCCTGAGGCCTCAGCAGTCAGTGTTAAAAGGGAGAAGTTGATCTCGAAAATCAGGCTTCCACCCTATATTAATATCCTTGGACCCAATCTATTTTTGTGTTCAAAAGCATTTTGTTCTGTTGTCTTAAATGTACCCAATAAGATCTTTCCCTGTGATATTATATTCTGTCCTGGTGCTTACAGATAATTTGTTTCAATTATTTTAAAATCATCGCTGCAGCTCCGCATCTATCCTTGAAGGGGTTGATTCTACAACTTACATAATCACCCATATCTGCTGATGCATAGTATTTATATAACTTCGATACACCCTCCTGTATACATGAATCATCTTTAAATTACTTATAATGCCTAATATGGTGCCAATTCTTTATAAACAGTTGTTAAATGGTGTTGTTTGGAATACTGACAAGAAAAAAATATCTATCCATGTTCTGTGTGATGCAATTATTTAGCCTTGGGATAGTTTTCATAAGATCTACACCTGCAGAACCCACTGATGCAGAATTTATTGTTAATTATTTAGATTCATTTAAGTAGGTAACAGATGCATAGATGAAAGAAAAAAGAGAAGATGGATTTTCAGCAAAAAAGAAAAAACAACTATGCTCTATATTTCTCTGTCACACATCCCTTAATTCTCCTCCTCCATTAATCTCTTGTGAATATTATAAACAAGCCGTGATCATATAAAAATGCCCCTTAAATTATGCAATTAGTATGTAAACTGCATCTGTTTCTGCATCTTGCTTTTCTCATTCTCTAATCTTAATAAATTATTCCTTATCAGTAGTGGCTCATTCTTTTAACTACATTGTATTATACTTAGTCGGTTCTGAAGGGCATGTACGTGGTTTCCAATACTGGCTATTATCAGGATAGCCTATTTAGACAAAACTTACCCATGATTGTTTTGTACCAGGCTCCCCAGGGGATATCCTCACACTTATGGAACTTCTTTGAATATGAAATGTTCCTCACAGGCTCACGTGTTGATAATTGGTCCCTATCTGGTATTGCTATTTGAGGACACTTGTAGGAACTTCAGGAGATAGTTTTCGTAGGAAGAAGTAGGCCACTGGGGACATAGTTGAAGGTTATGCCTGGTCCCTTTCTTGCTTTCTCTGCTCCCTAACTGCCATGAAGTAAGTTGCCTCTGCCACATGCTCCTCCCACATCACCAATCTAGAATCAGTGGAACCATGAGCTGTGAACTAAGCCACCTGAAACCATGAACCAGAATTTAACATCTTCCCTTTCAATTGCTTCCTCGGGAATTTATCCCAGCGACACAAGAGTGATGCATAAGAGCATTGTGAAACCCGAAGAAGAGTGAGAGGCAGAGTCAATAAACCAGGTACCCAGATCTTTCTGGAAGTAAGAATCTATGGAATAAAGGCTAACCAGTCAGCCATCAGCCTACAGTGGGGTCTCCAAGTGTTACAGCTAAAGGCTCTAGTGAGCTAATGGCCATCATGAGATTAATCCTGAAGAGCTGAATTGAGATGATGTTACTAACGCTGAGGGTGTTGATGGACAAGGAAAAGAAGAGCTCCAGCCATAAACATGCAGGGAAGTTAGGAGTCTCTCCAGTGTTCTGACAGAGGCGGGAAGCTTTTGGGAAGGCATGCTTGTGGTCCCTATGCCAACCTACCACAAAGTGATGACATCCCAAAACATGTCAGGGTAGTGCCATTGAGACTTCATTCCTGTTGGATGACCGTATCCTTCCGCTCTTTTTGAGAACCACACAGAAGCCATCCAGAGTCTGCCAGCTGTTATGTAACATGAAGCATTTATTTAACTTATTATTAGTCATCAAATCCACATTGAAACTACACTTTCTGATCAAAGACCCTGGGATATATCCAAAACAAACAAACAAACTGACAAAAAAAAAAAATCTCAAGAATGAAGCAAATTAAAGACTGACTACTGTTCCTACAGGTGGAAAGCCTGTCCTGTGGGACAATGGCGGTAGGACAAGGAATTACTCCACTTAGGCAGGGATTCAGGGTGAACTACAGAGTCAGTCAAATACCTGTGGCTCTCCAGCACTCCTCAGGAGGTGCACTGTACAAAGAACCTAGGGCAGCAGAAATCCATTTAACCCTGAAAGACTGAAGGGTAATTAGACTGTCCGGAGTACTCAATCACAACAAGGCACAATCCTCCTGGATAACTGACATTTTTAAACAAAATAATAACCTATAGACAGAGGTTATAAATTCAGTAACATAACTCTAATAAACACTACCATCAGAAATAACTACTGTGGGGCTAGAGGTGTATCTCAGTGGTAGAACACATGCTTAGCATGCACAAGGAATTGTCTTCAATCAATCCTCAGAATAAAACAAAACAAAACAAAACACAACAAACAACAACAAAAGATCCTCTATTTATAGCATAGCATGAATACTTCCAAAGAGTTAAACTGTGTGGCTATGGGCTGGAGAGATTGCTCAGTGGTTAAAGAGCACTGACTACTCTTCCAGAGGACCTGGGTTCAATTCTCAGCACCCACATGGCAGCTCACAACTGTCTGTAATTCCAGTTTCAGGGCACCCAACCCCCATGGCAAAACACCAATGCACATAAAATAAAAATAAATAAATTTTACTAGACAGGTGCTTTAATCAGCTAAGCCACAGAGCCCACACAAAATAAATAAATTTTAAAAAGATTTAAAAAAAAACCCTGTGTGGCTATACAGTGGCATAAACTTGAAACCTGTCACATCTCACCATCATTTTTATTTTAATCCAATTAAGGAAATACAACAAATACCTCCTTAGTAGCTGTTGTGGATAAGGGCCTGTAGTAGAGCTAGAAAAAAAATAGCAAGAACTTTCCTCATCTACAAAAATCTTACAAGAGAAAAGGAAGGTGATTGGCTTCCATGCTATAGAGAAAACAGCTGTTTTATTTAGGATCCCACCAGAAGTCGACTCTGAAACCAAGGTTCAGGAGCAAGCAGTGAGCCACGAAGTAGACACTGATGGAGAAGTGAGACAGGAAAAGGAAAGAGCAAATAAAGGTGTTTTTCAAGGCAGGTGCCACTGTGGGCACCAAGCTTATTACCACTGAGGAGCTGCATTAAACATGCTCAGGGCTGTGCCGTCTGAAGAGCAAAGAGGTATTTTGTGTACCTTGTTTGCGTTGGCTGACAGCTGCTCCTGGCTTGTGTTAGCCGCCTCCTATTTTCAACTTACTGTTTCAAAAAAATGAAAGAAATTCACAGTAGCTGGGAGTTGTGAACTGGAATAAGGGTGAGGAGATCTGGGAGATACACAAGTCAGGTCTGATGCTATTATAATAATTCAGCAGAGGTGCTAATAAAATATATGAGAGAGAAAAAAGAGGGCTTAACTCTTGTCACAGGTTATAGACAATCTCCCAGCTCAGGGCTTTTGATCTAGATCCAAGTACAATAAACATTTGTCATAGTTATTTGGCACTCCTAATATTTGATATCCTTCTTGTTTACAGGAACGTTGTAAGTCTGCGCCTCCTCAAGATGAAAAGCAGAAAGTGTGCTCTCCAGCTTCCCGTACACGTGTGGAGTAGACAGTTGACCCTGGTTCTGCCTGTCAGATCTGCCCTTGTAAAGCCTGACTTGAAGGCTGTGAGGTAAATAAATCAAGTAACTATTGGCTTAGCTTTGGGGGAGAGAGCCACCACCTACCCTGCAGCACAGCAGCAAGGAAGAGTCTAGTGCCTCCTAGTGTCAGAAATGGGAAGTGCGCAGTCTGTGGGCGGGAAGTTTGAGTGCTGTCTGATGTTGATCAGAACTGTGGAGCAGCCTTCAAGTTACAAAAGAAAGTGTCTGTGTGATCCTCAATACCCTTTATAAATTACTTGTCTGCAAAAGCAGGTGAGTATAGTTCTGTGTTTTGTTTTGTTTTTTGTTTTTGCTTTTGCTTTTGGTTTTTGGTTTGTTTGTTTGTTTGTTTTTGCTCCAGGGAACCCTGGCATCATGGAGAAAAGGAGAAGAAAGGCGAGGGAAAAGGGGATAGCTACAGTTAGACAATTCCAACAAGGAATTCTAAGGCCCAGAGTTAGGACAAGGACAGACAGGAAGGAAGTGAAGGCCCAGAGTGTTCTCAGTAATATTTGCTGATGGATGTGGCTGAGGAAGAAGGGAATTCATCACTAAGAACTGGACGATGCCCTCGGGTTCCTGGTAGGGAGGAATGCCATTCAACAGCAAGCACACTTTGAGGAGCTGAGCTTGCGTCTCAGTTGGCTGCTAGTTGTGGTAAAGAAGAGAAAGCAGTGAGAGAGGGTCTTGTAGCTTCACTGTGGGTGGGATTGATAAACAACGATAGTACAGTATCTTTTTTTATCTTTGAAGATAGGAATAACAAAACTTACTTGTTGTGCTCTGATCTGCTTCAGACAGCTGACGACAACAGAGTATGTTAATCAGCCATCACAAAGTCCATGTACCAGAGGAACACGTAAGTTACATAAATAAAGAAAAAGGTAGATTTTTAAGTTGTTTGGACAAAGAGTAAAGGTAAGCAAAATGTATCTAAAGTTATACTTGGATAGAAACAAAAACATTAAGTCTGGGCCACAAAGTGACCCTGGGTCTATTTCCCTAGTAACAACAAAGTTAGGGTAGATGTCGATGCTGAGTGCAGACACTTCTCTGAAGTGCTGAGCCTGAGGTGGAAGCGTGTCCCTTCCCTGCGGCAAAGCGACTTGGGTCCTCCCGACAACGGTGCAATGCTGTGTTTTTAACCAATCTGAGTCCAGTGAGTTTCTCAGTGAGTGGGCAGTAGATAATTACTCTCAGAGAGAGCCATCTTGACTCTATAAAGTTGAAATGCATCCTTAGCAGAAACAGTGTTTCCAGGTAACTCCACAATCAGTTCTAGCTGAATCTTCCTTACAGTCAGATGAAAAGCTAGGAATTTTTTTTTTTTTTACCCCACAAGTTTGTTTTTGTCTACCGAGTCTTTCCTTTTGACCAAAAAATAGTAAGACCAGCCTGCTGAGCATTAGTTCATGAAACTAGACCTTCATTATTGCTCAAGTTCTACTGACTAGATGGCTGTCTGGAGAGGTGGACGAAATCCAGCCCTTTATATGCTTTTCTGGTTAGGGTGAACTATTAAACACTTGATTTGGCAAAGACTTCAAAGTACCATGTAAGACTTTGTCAACTACATCTTTGAACAGTGTGATATATCAATAGGAAAAGAAATGGTTACTCCAAGATCATAAAATACTTGACCTAGACATTGAGACTATCATCATAATATATGTTTGTGTGTGTGTACATATATACATATATATACACACATATATAGAGAGAGAGATTCTTGTGTTCATGTACAAATTGGCATCATAAATAATCAATAAACCACTGTAATCATACAAGTAATATGTTCTGGGAGGATTTTGTTCACATTTGAATATTAATTCTCAACTATAATTATTATGTATGTAAATTGGAATGAAATTTCTTTGTGCACTTCACATTTTGAAATTCTACTAGCAAGCTGGAGATATAGATGAGTGGGTAAGAGCACTTGCTATGGAAGCCTGGGAACCTGAGTTCAAATCTTATACCCACATAAAAAGCCAGGTGTGGTTGGGCTTATTGACTACCAGTCTACCTCAAGGTTGAGTGAAAAACTCTGTCTCAAGAGACTATGAGCGTAAGATCAGGACACTGTACACACTTCTATGGCTTCCACACATGCTCATTTGAACACACATGCATGCATACACACACACACACACACACAAAATCTTACTAGTCATTGAAATTGAATGCATGTTTATTTTTCCAAACATAAAATGCATCAATAATAGTGTGGTTGAGTATATACATTCACCAAGGTAGACATGGATGATCAATACTCTTCATTCTGTTTATTATGCCTCACTTTTAAGTTTTTTAATGTAAGAGAAGTAAAGAGTACCACTGGGGATAAATTTCTTGCTTAAGGTTATACAGCAAAACTTCAACAAAATGATCATTGTATGAGTAATTGTGAAATAGTGGAAGTTGTTTACTCTTTAGATTTGTGCAAGCAACGACATTAACACTCAAAAGCTTCCACACCAAGTAATGAAACAGATTGGTGAGACACACTTGATTCTTAGAAAGAGTGTGACAGCTTCTTACATTATTGGCATGCACTTGAACTCAAGTTGTCCAACTCCACAGCCTGTGTTCACCTCTAAGTTATATTAAATAAACATGAAAATGTGTGATGGAGGGCCCAGTTGCTAGTATTTTACATGGAGTTAGTCATTTGGAAAGGCTGATTTGCCGGTGTAATGGGCATAAAACATTTCAAACATGCTAGAAGAACCAAAAAGCTTAAAGAGATCTCATATTCAATGAAGAACATCTAAACAAGTTTGACCTTCCTTGGGGCTTTCATTGTCCTCAGAGGAAGAGGTAGCTGAGAAGAGAGGGGAGTGCTCTTAAATATTTGAAGCTTCCCCAAATGCCAAATCAAGAAACACCATCCCTAGCCCAGGAGCGCCACTGCCCCCCAACCCAGGAGTACCACTGCCCCCCCCCCAAGCCCAGGAGTGCCACTGCCCCCCAAGCCCAGGAGTGCCACTGCTCCTCTGCCCCAGGAGCGCCACTGCTCCAAGGGGACACACCCTTGCTATCAGGAAGAAAGCAGCATTTTGAAATGCTGAGGACTAAATCTGAAACAGAGAAAGTACGTTTTTCCTCTGCTAGTTAGTCTTCTTTATATTCTACTGAGAAGTTGAAGTTCTTTCAAGTTACCATATGCCCCTTTTCATTGTATTTACTTACTTGTTGGAGGAGTGTGCATGCGGCAGGGGCCAAACATGCCACAGCACACATGTGTGAATCAGAGGACAAGTTGGCAGAGTCAGTTCTCTCCTTCCACCATGTGGAGCCCACAGACTGAATTCAAGCTTGCTTGTCAAGCTTGGTAGCAAATGGCTTTACCTGCTGAGCCATCTCACCATTTCTGGGTTATGAAATATCTTGTGACCCTCATCCCCTTCCTTACCCAGAGAAGATGCCAGTGTTAGCATAGAGAAGCCTTCTCTGATCCTACATACCCAGGATCTAAGGATGTGAACGCACATATCTCTATGGACAGGATAAGCATCGTCTATCACTATGGGTGAGATAAGCACAGTGCGCTGCCATTTGCTATACCCCAGGAGTTCCTCACACCAGCAGTCCATAGAATGAAGACCTGACTGCTCACAGGCTCTTCTCAGCTTCTCACCCGCTCCACTGTGGCCCTTGGAGCCACAACAGGTGGCCACCTAAACATAGATGCATCTTCCTAGGCTAGGGTCTGGCCGCTTCTCGTGGTAGCATGTTACTCTCAATTCAGACCTAGTGTGGAGGAGGCAGGGTATGAAGGTAAGCAAGTACAGCCTTGGAATCTCTCTCATTGGAGAAGCTGGGGTTCAGACAGACCCCAAAAAGTTAATTCACTTTCCTAAGAGTAAACTTAGGGCCCGAGAGAACAGAGTGGGGTGAATACAGCATTGCCGTTATCCTGGGTGGGCCTTGGGCAAGAGTACAAATAAGACCCATGACATTTCTTGTCGTTTTACCCAATTATATGAACTTTTAGGATTCACTTCAACCTGTTTGAGTTTTATTGTTGATGAGAGTAATTTTCTTCCTCAGTTTGGTTATTTTAACAACAATTGGAGAGCTTACTACTTCTTAAAACAGCTAAACTTGAAAAGTAATTTTAAACAGCTAAACTTGAAAAGTAATTTTAAAAAGCTTACAATACCACATGCCAGCAAGGAGGCAGACAAGACCCCTCACATGCTACCAGTGAGTATACAAGGACACACAGCTCCTTTGGAACCTGCACGAGCAGCTTCTGATGAAGTTAGACACACCCTTGACTTATCACCAGTGGCCCACTCATGATGCTTAGGCAAGAGAAATGAGAGTGTTTCTCTACATAAAGACCCGAGCAAGTGGGTTTGCAGAAGCTTCACTCACAATCAACCCAAACTGAGAAGAACACAAATGTCCATCTGTCCATCAGTTGAACAATGGACAAGCAAAATAAAGGAATATATGTGTGTGTGTGTGTGTGTGTGTGTGTGTGTGTGTGTGTGTGTAAAACATGTATAATATAATAATAATAATATAATATAATAAGAGGGAATGACCAGTTGATTCTTGAGGTAACACAGATAGCTTCTCCACCACATGCTTCTGCTGCCATGATGTGCAGCCCGGGGCACAGGATGGAGCAACCACGCACCTTCTGAAACCATGAACCACAAACCTCCTCCACCAGCTTAAGTTGCTCTCTCCAATTTTAGTCACAGCTGCACATAGGCCACCAATAAAGCCAATGTCTTGTGTCACTCTTAGATTGCCGTTTAAATAGCCTTTCCTCGGGCTGGCTTCCTTTCCAGCCACCTCACCTCATAGCAAACCCTCCTCACACTCCACAGTCTCCATCTTAGTTCATTTTCTCCTCTCAGAAACCCTGAGCTCAACATCTGGTTATTGTGTGCCTAGCACGTTAGTGCCATCTCTACAGTCTTGATCTGTTTTGTTTCCCCTGATTTCTCCATCATGGTTAGTGTGGTCAACATAAAATGGAGAACAGTGCTTAATAATTATCTCATTAGCATCTGGGGGTTTAGTTTGCCAGGATGTGTAAGCCCTGAATTTGATCCCCAGCACCACAGAAAAAATGACAGATATTAATAATCCATCCATAACTTCTGTAACTTAGCAGATATACTCTTATTAAGGTAGAATATTTTAAAGATCTATTTATTTTTACTTTATGTGTATGGATATTTTGCCTCCATGTATGTGTGTATACTACCTGAATGCCTGGTGCTGCAAAGCCAGAGGATGGCGTCGAATCCCCTGCAACCAGAGGTAAGGATGGTTGTGAGCCACCATACGGGTGCTGGAAACTGACCCCAGGTCCTCTGCAAGAACAGCAAGTACTTTCACGGCTGAGCCATCTCTCCCCATACTCTTAACGCAATGGAAACACTGCAGCTACTATCCCTCCCTCGGCTTACCTAGAACCCTACCGGATGCCACAGCAAAATAAAATATATGCAGCCACGGAATGCACGGTAGATATCAGTTTGAAAGGTACAGATCGTGGCCCCCACATAGAATGCTAACGGTGGTGCCTTCGTGTTAGGGTGTCATTTCAAATAAATGAGTGTGCCCGAACAGAATTCAATAGGACCTGGTGTTTAAAAGTTAATCCAACATGCCATGTACATTTTATGTTAGTCCTAGGCCGTTTAACAGATTAAATTAAATTCCAAAAGTGATAGCACTCATTTATATTTTATTCTCCAGAACTTGGGTAGAATGTTAATGCAGGAGGGAAATTTCCCCCTATTCAAGTAAGTAAGTCCAATAAATTAAGGTCATTCATCTTTTTTTTAAGCTATATGACTCTGCAGAACATTTATCAGGCTTATATATACTATGAGTCAGAACCACAGAATACCCACTCTACTTTTGAACAGACATTAATATTTCCTGAAACTAAGGTTCCTTGGTAGTTTGGGTAATGCCATAGAAGGAGTCTCACAGCACTCAGCCTTAAAGATGCTCCCACACCAAATCCTTGGTACAAAAGAAAGGACTACAAGCCTGGATGAAGAATCGACAGCCCATAGTATGAGTTCATTGAGCCAACTTTGCTTGGCATGGGGCAGTTTCTCTGTATTTTCTCCAAACAGCATCTCACCTGCAGGTACCATTCCTCCACACAAGTCTTTGTAATGGAAGTAGCATTCCTGGATTTTTAAAACAACAAGAGCAAAGGGACCCAAGGATCATTTTCTGGGTGGTTAAGAACCTGAGAGAGAGAAGGGAATTCCTACTGGAACTCCTTGCAGGTCCCTTTTTGTTTTGTGTTTGTTTGTTTGTTTGTTTGTTTCAAGACAGGGTTTCTCTGTGTAACCCTGGCTGTCCTGGAACTCACTCTGTAGACCAGGCTGGCCTCGAACTCAGATATCCGCCTGTGTCTGCCTCCCAAGTGCTGGGATTAAAGGTATGTGCCACCATTGCCTAGGCAGGTCTCATTTTTATCCATTATCCATTGGAAAGAGTCCAGAGCTGTATATTCTAACCATCTCCCTGCCTCATTTCAAGAGTGGATCTGCCATTCATTTATCCATTTGTTCATTTTTAAGTTTTACTTGTTTAATTATGTTTATTTATATGGATGTGTTGCCTGCCTGCATGTCTTGTGCACCAAGTGCATGCTTGGTACCTACGGAAGCCACAAGAGGGAACTGGATCTCCTCGAACTGGAGTTAAAGAAGGTTCTGAGCCATGGTGTGGGTGTTCATAATCAAAAAACCAGGTCCTCTAGAAGAGTAACCAGTGATCTTAACCGCTGAACCATCTCTCTAGCCATTCATTCAGTTTTTAAACTATGTATTGAGGGCCTGAGCCGCAACAGGGTTTATTGAGGATCCGTAAGTTAACCAAACAGAATCTCTGCTCTCCTGGAGCTTATAATCAACTGGGAAAGACAAATAATGACTGAGGTAAGTAACTCCTGCACAGGAGTGGTACTGTTAATTGGGAAGGAGAGCTAGGGAGCTTCCATTGAACAACTGCCAGAGAGGCTGGAGAAGACTTCATGAAGAGACAAAGGTTTGAAGGACATGAAAGGGGGAGCCATGGGGATGTCTGCAGGAAAGCATTGTCAACAGAGCAAACTGCAAAGGACATCTGAGAAGGTTAGAAGACTAAGAGCAAGGCTGGTGCTGGGAGAGAATTAGCTGTTCATGGGAGAAGAGTTGAAGCAGAGAAGCAATGGGGACATGTAAGGCACAAGGAAGGACAGGGTTCTCAGAACCAAGGAAACGGTCTTCTGACAGCTGTGTAGAAATGGACTGACTGCAGGCAGCCCAGAGCAGGACCTGGGAACCAACACGGCAGTAGCATAAGAACCAGGAAAATAATAGAAATGTGTGAAAGCTACAATCATCGAGATTCCATACTTCCTGCAGTTAATAAATTAATCAAAAATCAATCAATCAAAAATAAATCAGTTTTTAGGTGCCCCGTCTTAACTGTTCCTCCAAGCAACAAACTTTAAAACAACGGAAAGTATGCTTATCACATAGCTAAGAAAATTGAGCCACAGAAGGTCAAGATTCTCACCCAGTTCTGTAGTCAAGGACAGTTTCAGAGCTGAAAGTAATTCTTTGTAAGTTCAAGGAACCACTAAAGATAAATGGTGATGGGTCTGCCGGGTTTATCCTCACTAATGTGACTGTGGGCAGCTTGAGTTGGGTTCTTTCTTTCTTTTCTCCCTTCCCTCCACTTCAATTTCTCTCTTATTTCTCTCCTTTCCTCTCTCTTTTCACTCTCTCCCTTTTTTTCTGAGGCATGGAATATGCTCAGAAAAGTATGCAAACAGTTTAATTAGTTCCTTGAGAATTTCATGCAGTGTACTTGGATCATATGCTCTTCTGCTCCCTAGATCCGCTCCCTCTTCCCTACTGACTCAACTTGGCGTCCTCTCTCCCTTCTTCATGCACCGATTTGTGCCATCCTCCTCTGTTGGGGTGGGGCACTGTGCCCACTTTCCCTCTCCACACTGGGATTTTGTCTTGCTTGAGCATGCTGCCACAACTCAACCAGCGTGGATTCATAGGCACAGCTGCCCTGCTGGGTCTGCAAAGTTTCTTCATAGTCATATACCATCTCTGGCTCTTACAATCTTTTTGTGCCCTCTTTTGCAGTGATTCCTCTAAGCCTAAACATTACAGGCTATTGCCAATGCTCTTGGTTGCCCCCAGAACTTGACTCTAAGACCCTGTTGCTGAAGACATCACAAAACTGAGTGAAAGAACATGAAGAAATCAAGTTAGTATGGACTGAAATCTTCACCTGTTGTATATTTCATTTGTATGCTGTCAAATAAAGCTTGCCTGTAGATCAGAGGGCTGAGCTAGCCACTAGTTAACAATAGAGGCCAGGCAGTGCTGGCATACACCTTTAATCCCAGCACTTGGGAGGAGGAAACAGGAAGATCAGGAATTCAAGGCCACCCTATGCTATAAGAGGTTGATCCAGTCTAAAAGAGGAACAGAGCAGGGAGGTGATGGGGCATGCCTTTAATCCCAGAACTACAGAGGATCATGCCTTTGATCCCAGGACATGGGAGGTGGAGACAGGAATATAAGGGAGGTGGAGACAGGATCTTGTGGCCATTCAGTCTGAGGATTTGTAGAGACGGAATGCCCTTCAGTCTGAGGATTCACAGAGGTACGAAGTGACTGTGGCTGCTCTGCTTCTCTGAGCTTCCAGCTTTCACCCTGATATGTGACTCCAGGTTTTTATTGTTAAGACAAATTAGGTTCTCTCTTCATTCGCTCCCATCGACTAGCTTTCATGGTGCTAGAAGGTACTGTGTATGCTTTGGGAGGAGAAAGTAATTATCCATCTTACTCAGCTGTGAACCCTTTGAACTACAATAATAACTGGTCTGCAAGACGTGGTCACCGGTACAGTACTGGCACAAACACCCCAGGAGTAACAAGCCACTGTCTGATTGAATTTAAGGCTCCTGCCACAAGATGAAACCCACACCTGGCACCGTTATCAGGGCCAAGTACCCATAGCTAAACAAGTCAAAGGCCCTAGCGGGGAATGTACTACTATTTGGGGGCTTAAAAGACAAAATATTAAATGGACTCCAAATGGTATCATATACCCATAGATTAGTTCATCTCTCAATCTTCATCGGGAAAGCTGCTTCATGCAGTAAATGCTGATTAACACGAAGACGCACAACTGGCCAAGGTGCAGAGAATAAGAGATTGTGGAATACTCAGCCTTAAAAACAGAGTGTTTAGTTTAAATTTTTAATTTTTGAGATTTTTCATACATAAATATTGTATTTACATCATTTCCACCACCACCACCCCATCCAACTCTTTCCATACCCAACTCACTCTAAAATTTATGGTCTCTTTTTTTCTTTAATTATTATTGTTTAGTGTGTGTGTGTGGGGGGGGTTAAATAGAGTGATACCATCTGAGGTGATAATGTTTTCCCCGAGAGCCATAGACTATCTAACAACAACCCAGGTCCCAGGAATAGGAAATCTCCCCTTGTGTTGTTGGTCAGGGCATCCCTGGAGAATTTTAAAATGATATAGGCACTGCTGCCGCCTTTGGTTGCTCTAAGAACCTAAAGGTAAAACCCTGTTGCTGAAGATACCGCACACTTCAGTCACAGGACTTGAAGAAATCGACTTGAAACTGACCTGGAAGCCTTGTCCTGGGGAACTACAATCTTATAATCCTGAGCTATGCAAACTGACAAGGTTGAAAAGCAGTCAGTCCTCCTGCCCAGCTGCAAAACCTATCAACTGCAATAAGGACCAGCACAGCAAGACATCCTCAAGAGTGCAACAGCGGCACTTTTGTCTAGGGGGTAACCAACAGTTACCTAATTGGACTTAAGGTCTGCTCAACAAGAGGGAGGCCATGTCTGATGCTATAAACCTAGCCAGCTACACAGCTGCTGAGGCCATGGAACCAGAGGAGATGCTACTACAGCCACTGTCCTACGCCAGTATCATCTCTTCCTGTCCTCTAAATCCTGATCTTTATACTTCTACATCTTTACTCTTTTTCTGTATTCTAAATCCTGTATCTTTGCTTTTATTTACTCTAAATGCTTACCCCTCATCACCCCTCATCAAAGAAGCTTGTTTTTTGCACCAATTAGAGTTTAGTTTTGTTTAAAGAACCTTTGTAGTTTCCAAACTGACAACCAATTTGAAGAACTTTTAGAGCACAGGCCAAAATGAGGGTAATAAATTCTTGGAAAGGCGTTCTTTTGGGTACACATGAAACCCCTCATTAATTCCGCCCCTGGGATTCCAGAGTTAGACGTGAGAAACTGTTCCACACACCACAAAAAATGACTGCCTGGAGACACTCTTTCCAGTTCAACCCTAAGTTACCCCAACTCTTGCTGTCTCTGCTCGGGTGCGGTGGGGTGGCCAGTTGATGGGTACTGTTAAGCTGTATTTGAAGGAAAGCTACTCCTCTCAAAAGTTACTCCTTAAATAAAAACAGTCTGTGGTTTTTGAATTCTGCTCTAAGATGTCCACATGTACAAGAAACATGGCTTCAACTTCCAAGAACAGAAGAAAAACAATACGACAAGGTTTTGTGTGTTTAAAAAAAATGAAAACAAGCAGAAATAACAGTAAATAAATCCTAGACTACAAAATCAAACTTATTCAAACAAATTCACATAAAACTGCATCAAACTTGAAAAATTGTAACATGGAAGGAAGAATAATTCCAAGCAACTTCTGAATAGAATGTTCTGTATACACACACACACACACACACACACACACACACACACACACTACACACAAAAAAAAATGGGCATGTTTCAAGACAAGAAAAATGGCAACTAAGTATTAAACATCACTAACTAAGTCATTTATCAGCAGTCAGATACTATTGTCATTTTGAGACTATTTCATATATAATGAAGAAAACAAGCAAATAAAATATAGCTCAAAATCAACATTATAACAAGAGAAAAGATGCAAATACAAAATTGATGTAAGTAAACCAAGTAATAGAAATTTACACTGGGAATAATATATTTTGTTTGTTTTGAGCTCTGTCTACTGAAAGACGTAGAAACAAGGGCAACACTAACAGTGAGAATGCCCAGTATCCACCTCGCTAGCATTTCCTACTAAAAGAAACGAGGCTCTCCAGAGAAATAGTTTCATGTCTTCATCATCTTGAGGTAAAAAAAGACTTTAATTATGATTAATCAGAGATCAATGTGAGTATGGCAGAATACAGGGAAACATAACTACCAGGGGAAACCTGGGGAAACTGAGCAATAAAAGAAAAATGTGGATTAGAAAGGATTAAGCACAGTTGGTAGAAGCCTTACTAGCTTTCCTGAAAGCCTGGACTCAGTCTCCAGCACCACATATAACTGAGCATGCTGAGACACACCTGGAAATAGAAGCAGAAGTATCAGGAGATCAGGGTATCCTCTGCTACATAGCAAGTTCAAGGTTAGCCCAGCATACATGAGGCCCGGTCTTAAACAACACCAAAACACAATGTCACCGCCTATCAGTAGGAATGGTTATTACTTTAAAAAGAGAATAAAAGCACATGTTGACAGTCATTCAGGGAAAGGGAAACCCTGGTGCCCTATGGGTAGGGACAGTCATTAGTACAGCCTTTATGGAAAAATCATCGAAGTTCCTCAAAATATGTAACTATATAATTAACATTCGATCCAGAAATTCTCAGTGCTATACACAACAGCTGAGAAACACAACAGACTACCTCATTCCTTGCACTCTGACTAATGTGTTGTTTCAATGTCAGGTATACCCGCACAAATGGCGTAAAACCCAGCCATAGAAAAGAATGAATTTCTGTCCTTTGCAATGACACAGATGGAACTGGATGGCGTAATGTTAAGTGAAGTAAATGAAGCCAAGAAGGACAAGTACCACAGGAATCCACGGAGGTGCAAGGTCAACGTTGACACCATGGAAGCTTCGGTAGAACGGTGGCTAGAGGTCAAAGACAGCAGTGGGGAGAGAGGTGGAGAAAGGTTCACCAGCAGGGTGAAGTCACAGTTAAGAGCAAGCTGGCTTTCTGGAGCCTATTACCTGTGGTTGGAGGCCTTGATGCAGGGGGGAGGGGCTTGGTCCTGCCTCAACTGAATGTACCAGGCTTTGCTGACTCCTAATGGGAGGCCTTGCCCTTTTGGAGGAGGGAATGGGGAGGGGGGAGGGGGAGGCTAGGGGGGAGCAGGAAAAGGGATGAGAGGGGGATCAGTGGTTGGTATGTATAAATGAATGAAAAACTTTAAATAAATAAATAAAAGGAAAAAAGAGAAATTCTGCTATTGCACAGGAGAGATCATGGCAACATGGTATACATTTCAGAAAGCGACAGAGCATTTTAAATGTCCATGACCATGAAGAAAGAATAAACGTTTGAGGACACAAATATGTCTAGCCTGATTTAAATAGTCACGTATACATACACTAAACATCACATGCTACCATGTGACCTTTATGTTTTTGTGCGGCAGTCAAAAATAAATTTGAGCTGGGTACAATGGCACATACCTATGTTCTCCATCAGGATCATTTTGTTCAAGGCAATCTTTAGCTACACTGTGAGTTTGAGGCCAGTCTGTCTCAAAAATACCAAAAATAAGTAAAAAATTTTAGAATAAAATTAATTTAAATTTTGTTAAAGAAAGAAAAATATCTTTAAAATATATCAGTTTTTTTAATACAAAGGCTTTTCTCTAAAAAATTTGAAATATTTAGGCAAACATAATATATAAATTTTAGTTGACTACAGAGTTTTTAGTAGGCTATAAAAAACATTTTTTAAAATCCATGAAATTTCAATGTGGACGGGGTATTGAATAAATTATATAACGTGTTAACTTTTCAAGATGAGATGATGGGAGTGATTAATCATGTTGGCAGCTTATGTTAGGAAAACCTATGTAAATTCAAGCAAGTATGACAAATTGTCAGAAAAGGTTGACATTAAGTGACAGGTACGGGTACACATTGCACTGTTGCTAAACTTTCCACCGTGTTTGAATGTGACTACAATTAAAAGATGGAAGATTACGCACAGACCCAACAATACACAGTTTGATGCTGTTGTGAGACAGGTTCTCACCATGTAATCCTCAAACTTAAAATCCTCCCGCCTCGGTCTCCAGAGTCCTGCTATTATAGACATACAGCACCATGCCCAGACCAAATAATAGACAGCTCTTAATACCTTTTCAGAGGAGGGGATGGGGGGTGGGCCAAGGAGGGGGGAGGCTGGGGGAGGGAGCAGGAGGGATGAGGGAGGGATCTGTGGTTGGTATGTGGAATGAATAAAAAATTTCTTAATTGAAAAAAAAAAGAACAAAACAAGAATATCTACCTCCGCCGGGCGATGGTGGCGCACACCTTTAATCCCAGCACTCAGGAGGCAGGGGCCAACGGATCTCTGTGAGTTCGAGGCCAGCCTGGTCTACAGAGTGAGATCCAGGACAGGCACCAAAGCTACACAGAGAAACGCTGTCTTGAAAAAACAAAACAACAACAACAACAAAAGAACAGCTACCTCTTGGGAATGAAGAAGTAGAGTGGTAAAAAGGCAGCATAGATAAAAACAGCCAAACCACAGACAACCAGCTATGAGCCGAGAGTTCTAACAGAGTCAACTCCCAGCATCTGAAAAAGATACATAAGCCTCTGAGTAAGCCAAGAGAGTCCCGTCCTTAAGTGCTTGGAGAGCAAAGCCTTGGGAAGGTGAGCACAAGCACTTGAACCCAAGACCCAAGGAGGCACGTAGCTGTGGTGCCTCCTCGGAGCTCCTGGCTGCACGATCAGTCTAGAGCAGTGGTTCTCAACCTTCCAGATGTTGAGACCCTTCAACAGTTCCTCATGTTGTGCTGCCCCCCAACCGTGAAATTATTTCGGTGCTACTTCATAACTGTAATTTTGCTACTGTTATGAATCATAATGTAAATATCTGACAGCAGGATATCTGATATGTGACCCCTGGGAAAGAGTCATTCAGCCCCCCAAAAGGGGTCACGACCTACAGATTGAGAACTGCTGGTCTGGATGTTTCCAACCTGTTTTGAAAGGAGATGTTATCTCCCTTATGTTATTTGATTTATCATTTCTCTCCTGGAAAGAGATTTGCTCAAAAATCCCCTGGATTACAGCTAAATCCCCAAGGACATATTCATCAATTTAGATACAGAGAAGACCCCTAGTCCAACACCTCAATCTCCCTCTGGGAATGTAACTGTAATTCTCATTTGCTTCGGGTGCCTTATCAACTTGTAAATATCCCAGAAGTCTTCTGTGCAGCTTCTGTGCAACAGGGAAAGAATGTATAGATCCCACAGACCTGGTCTACACCCGTCTCTCTTCGCTTGATCCCTAGGAAAAAAGCCAGAATGACCCCATCAGCCTTGCTGACCTACAGTCAAATAAACATCACTCTGGGGGGTTGCACAGAGATCGTGGCGGTGCAGAGGAGGCATAGCAATCCAGAAGAAGCTCTGGAAGGACAGGAAACATGTCACCCCCCCCCCCATCTCAGCCACCAATCCAGTTCTGAGAGCAGGATATGTTTATCAACTGAATACATGGATAAATGACCAGATAGTACCTATACTGTTCAGATTAGAGAGGAAAGACAAACGGATACAAAACCAGGATGTTTCCCTTAAACTGAACCGCAAATGATTTGAATTACAAGCCAGAAAAAAAAATGAAAACCAGGAGATATGGATATCTACCCATTTGTTTTGGGTAAGTTATAACAATTTTAAGTCAACGTAATAAGCGGTAAGAATGTTGCCAATGTAAGTAAGAAACCAAAGCATGACAAGAAACAAATTGTTCATTTGTGCTGAGAACCAAAGTATTCCATGATAAACAGCGAGGCTCAGGACTCCTAGAACCACTGAATCACCTCTCTCTGGAATTTCCAGTTTGGGGGTGCTAACCCTCAGTCCTTTTACCAACCACAAGAGTTTTCATTTCGCCCCCAAGAAGCATCACAAAATTCTTCCCTAACTTTTCAAAGCAAACCATCTTAATTTGCTGCGCTTTGGGGGAAACAAGGTGGTAATGGAGACGGGAATGCTGTGAAATCAAAGAAGCCATGATAATTCTGAAAAAAAAAAAATCTCCATTATTCTAGACACACATTGTTTCTGAAAATGATAAGTTAAATATCCCCCAGTGGTGGGTAACTCCGCCAATGCAATAAATCAGATCAGGTCAAATCAAACCAAATTAAAGTCCACGTTTTAATCGGAGCAAAGCGTTCCCGGTGGTCCCAGAGGAAGAGAAGAAACCAGGAGGCAACTCCCAAGGAGGGGGCCTTAAATACCCTCTGGGGGAGGAGCCGCTGCTTGGTGGGCTTTCTCAGGGGTGTGGAGAGAGAGAGAGAGAGAGAGAGAGAGAGAGAGAGAGAGAGAGAGAGAGAGAGAGAGAGAGAGAGAGAGCGAGCCAAGGCAGGGCTCCCACCTAATCAAAAATTCCATATTCCCCCAATCTAGAAATACACAACAGAAACTAAAAATTCTCTGGAGCTTCTCTAGAGTGGGTTGGGGGTGAGGGGTGGATATACATGTATGTGCCCCATTCTCGGGTTGCTTCTCCCAACTCTTCACTCTCCAACGCAGGAGAGGTACCGCTCACTGGAGGAGAGAAGCCAAGCTTGTTGGGGCTGGCACAGGGTAAACATTTTTGTCTCGCTCGAATTATTTTAAGTAATTGAAAACATCACTCTGCTGGCCAGCTGCCTAAGTCGCAGAGCAGTAAGGACAGGGAAACCAAGGCTTGGGACCTGGTCTTCCAGCATGTTCCAAACAGCTGGCCAAAAGACGGAGGTGTTAGTCGTCTTTTCGAAGTGAGAAATTAAGTGGAGATTCTAAGTCAGCCCCACACCATTGCACCCACTTCCCCTTGACACGCCATCAAGGGAAGCCATCTACCGGAGCTTCCATCACCACAGGGTTTTCCTTCAGCCTCCCTTACAGAATCACCTAGTTTGAATCTGACTGAAAACTGGCTCATTGACACCTCCCCCACCTCCAATGCCTTCCCAAGCTTCTCCTGGACACAAAACCCATTTGTGGCCTCTTCTTAGAGCTGTGTTGGTGTAGTTCAAACTCTGTTCCAACCTCCGGGGCTGGCATGATGGCCAACTCTGCGTCAGGTACCGCGCTGGGAAGCGTCTGCTCTTTGGTCAACGCTGAGCACACGTAGACATTTGTTCAGTGGCACAGTTCTAAGCTGTAGGCTGGGGGAGAGCTCGCTCTGTGGATTTTCCCTTTCTTGGAAATGCGTTTTAATCTTGCTTTGAATAGTATTCCTTCATTTCTGCTCCTGCAGGTTAAGGCCATCAAGACCCCAGGGTGCCTGCTCGCCAGTGGAGAGTAAAACAGGCAGAAATCTTTTTGAGTTACATGTCACTTCCTAGTGTTTTAAACATTACTACTTTTACAGTTCAAATTCTGTTGCAAGCCACGAAACTCGGGATTACTGCTTGGGCAAATCACCGAGACTTAACCAAGTCATCCTTAGCTGGGCCAGGCAGAAGAGGACTGTATTCCCAGCTATTCGGGAGGCTGAAGCAGGACGATTGCAATTTGCTATAGTTCAACCTGGGCTATAGTAAAAGTTCAAAGCACTTAATGAGAATGCCTCAAAAATTATAAAAGTTCAAAAAGGGCTCGATAGGGGTATAGTGCAATTGTAGAACACTTGTTGAACGTGCATAATTTCTAGTACTTCAAGACAAATAAAACGGGAAATTCTTATGGTGAAGAGTTATCATTCAGAGAGTCCTTATTCCACAGCCATGGTTCAGAGGGCAGGCAGTGAGACCAAGAGTCAGTACTAGAGCAGGAAAAGGTGTGGAGGAGAGGTGGGGAGGGAAGGGAAGAGAGAAGTATAAATGAATTATAATTTCAAAAATTAAAAAAAAATCTTGGCACCTACCAGGAACTATGTGGGTCATTTTAAAAAGTAGACAAGGAACCATAATCCAGAGCACTAAGAGCCAAAACCAACCAGGGTAGGGAAGAATCCTAGAGAACTTAGCAGACGTGGATACTTCTGTGCAGCTTTTCTGGAGGGTGGGCCCACAGTATGCAGGTGTCCAAGGCCTGTCATTTCTCTCTTGGTGTCTTAGTCTGGGTTTATTGCTGTGAAGAGAGAGACACCATGACACACTTGGAAGGCGGAGGCAGGCGGATCTCTGTGAGGTCGAGGAAGCCTGGTCTACAGAGTGAGGGGTCCAGGACAGCCAGGACTACAAAGAGAAACCCTGTCTTGAGAAACCAGAGAGAGAGAGAGAGAGAGAGAGAGAGACCATGACCATGGCAACTCTTATAAAGAAAAACATTTCATTGGGGCTGACTTACAGTTTCAGCGGTTTAGGCCATGATCATCATGGCAGGAATCATGGTGGCGTGCAGGCAGACATGGAGCTGGAGAAGCTTAGAGTTCTCCATCTGGATCAGCAGGCAGCAGAAAGTGATGGTGACATACCAGATCTCACCTGAGCTTCTGAGACCTCAAAGCCTACCCCCAAGTGATGCCCTTCCTCCAACAAACCCACACATCTTCCAACAAGGCTACACCTCCTAACAGTGCCACTCCTTATGGACCTCTGGGGATCATTTTCATTCGAATCACCACATTCCACTCCCCGGCCCCCACAGGCTTATAGCCATATCATAATGCAAAATGCATTTAGTCCAATTTCAAAAAGTCGCCATAGTCTAATACAGTATCAGCCCTGTTTAAAAGTTCAAAGTCTCTTCTGAGACTCATGTGATTTCTTAACTGTAATTCCCTGTAAAAATCAAAATAATAAAGCAGATACTTCCAACATATAATGCTATGAAATATACTGTTCAAAAAGGGAGGAAAGAGAGCATAGTGAGGAAATACTGGACCAAAGCAAGACTGAAAATCAGCTGCGCAAACTCCAAAGTCTACATCTCTATGTCTGATGTCAAAACAATCTTCAGATCTCCAACTCCTTTCAGCTTTGTTGACTTCAACACACTTCTTTCTCGTGGGCTGGTTCCACTCCCTGTTAGCAGCTTTCCTCAGCAGGTATCCCATGACTCTGGCATCTCTAACACCTTGGGGCCTCTAAGGCAATCTAGGCTTCACCTTCACAGCTTCACACAATGGCCTCTCTAGGCCTCCAATGCAGGGACACCCTGACACATGCCTGACCTCGGTGGCTTTCCTTAGTTGCAGAGGGAGATTCCATAACCCCTTCCTTCTATTCTTGACTCTAAAGCCAGAACCACATGGCCAAAGCTGCCAAGTTCTGCTTCTTGTTGGGGCTGGATTAAGGCCCCCTCATTCATTTACATCTTCACCAACTTTCTGTTTTCCATGTTTTCCTTCACAGCCTAAGCTTGGCTGTCCTGAAACTCACTCTGGAGACCAGGAGACCATCTTGAACTCACAGATCTGCCTACCTCTGTCTCCTAAGTGCTGGAATTAAAGGTGTGTACCACCATGCCTAGACCTAAGCTTTTTTAAAATTCTTTTTCACAAATTGGAAGTAGCTGGGTGGGAACTTATCCTGAGGTCACCACTCCCTTTATTCCATTTAACATCAGGCTTCTCTTTAATCTGTTTATCTCCTTGAACACAGAATTTAGCTCCATTCCACTTCCTGGTACCCCTTTTCCCCTCAATCTATACATTTTGTGTTTTCACTTGCTCAGCTGGCTCTTTTTCATTATAAATCTTTATGACAGTGACCACTAATAACCACACCACAGAGTCAATACCAGGCAGTTTTGAAATTTCCTCTGTCAATGCCATTAACCTAAAACTCTTCAATTTAGCCTCGGACAGGCTTTTCAGACAAGGGCAACAAGCAGCCACATTCTTCACCAAAATATCACAAGAATGGTCTCTAGGCCACACACAAATATTCTTCTCCTCTGAAACCTCTTGAGCTAGGCACCCACAGTTTAGATCATCCTCAGCACCACTTGTTATTCATTAAGCCACTCAACGTTATTTATTAAGCGGTTCTGTTTACCGTACGAAAGAAGCCACGAGGCACAACAAAACCCACTATAAGAGTTTATTAAGGCAATAGAGAGGGGGTGTGCATAGGCCTATGGAATGACCGTGCAGGAAAAGAGGGAAGGAATCAGTGGAACCTGCTTTTATAGGTCCCCCTCCCCTCACATGCACATATGGGCTTACGCCACCCGTGCACATAGGTTACATGTATCACACTGCACACAAATTACATGATCACACAGCACACAGATTACATAGGACATAAGGCCCTAGGATGACTAAGCATCTTGCCTGGCTACTGGACAGCACACACACAGTCGTGTAGATGGGGGAGTGGCTAAGAATTCTAATACCACTGTCTTCCATGCTCCTGCTAGTATGGCAAATTAAGCTACAGGTAAAGCATTCAACTGTCTTTCTAATCCAAAGTCACTAAGTCCACATTCCTCCAAATAAAGGCATGGTCAAGCCTATCACAGCAGTACCCCAGTCCCTGGTACCAACTTCTGTCTTAGTTAGGATTTTATTGCTGTGAAGAGACACCACAGCCATGGCAACTTTATAAAAGAAAACATTTAACTGGGGCTGGCTTACAATTTAAAGGTTTAGGCCATGATCGTCATGGTGGGAAGCATGGTGGCGTGCAGGCAGACGTGGGGCTGGAGAAGAAACTGAGAGTTCTCCATCTGGATCAGCAGGCAGCAGGAAGTGACAGTGACATACTAGGCCTTCCTTGAGCTTCTGAGACCTCAAAGCCCACCCCCTTGTGATGCACTTCCTCCAACAAACCCACACCTATTCCAATAAGGCCACACCTCCTAATAGTGCCACTCCCTGTGAGCCCAGGGGGAGCATTTTTTTTCAAACCGCCATACTTGGTTTGTTGTTGACCACTTGGTCCCATGCAAGGAAGGGCTAGAAAGAAAAGGAACTATGCCAAACAGCCACGTGTAGCCTATTTCCCAGACTCTGCCTCTCATGCTTGTCACGTTTGGGGACATTGTTATGTCACCTACAAGCACAGTCCTAGTCCTGCTTTCGGGAACTAGCAACCAGAAGTGGGGCAGAGGGGACTCACCCACCTTTGGTCTCTGGGCACCGTCACCAGAGCTGCCTGTCAGACTCTGACCTCCTGCTTCTAAGACAGACACACTCAGCCTTTATCATTCCCTGTCCTTCAAAGCGGTTTGTAAGACAATCTCGCTTGTGTCTAAGCTGACATCTGGCATTTTACAGCGTGGGGTCGAACAGCTACAACAGGGTATGTGGCACACTTTGCTATCTTTAAGTTAAACTGCGCTATGGCTCTTTTCATTTAAAAACTGAAGAGAGAAATAGGAAAAGTGGGGAGGCTTTCACTGGGGAGAGGGGAGACCATTAGAGAAGAAGAGGGAAGGGGGAGGGGAAAACAGCGCTAAAGATGCCTGAAAAAGCCATCAAAATCGTATTGTTTTTATTTACTTAAAATTACATCATATATATGTATTGTGTGTGTGTATATATATATATATATGTACATATGTATATATACACATATATGTGTGTATATATACATAGGTGTATATATATATATATACATATGTGTATATATATATATATATATGTATGTATCACACACTCTCACACCAACATCAGTAGTTCAAATACTCCCATGGTACCTTCATGGGTTTTTTTATTTAGATTCTAGGACTCACTTCCTTAATGGGAAAAAAACCCAACCTTTGAGGAACAAAAACTACATCTGACCCCTTTTAGATGCAAAGTACAGATATACATGAAGAGATGCACAGACCATGCCTACAGTACTAAAATTTCATGATGAGGACCACTGAGACGCCTCAGCAGATAAACGTGGTTGCAACACAGGTCATGTTACAGCCTAAGTTTTTTCCTCTGAACTCATACAAAGGTAAGAAGTGAGAATCACTCTAAAAAACTGTCCTCTGACATCCACATGTGTGCCATGGCACAGTGCACCACCCCCTTCACACACGCAATAGTAGGAAAACCATTTTTAACTTAAAGTTTCATGACGAGACGATTAGAAAGCCTGACCAAAAGCCTCCTTAGTCGATGATAATGACGAAAAGGTTAAGAACATTGATAAAGGAAGGGCCAAACCCCACTGTAAGATTTGGAAGGGCTGATAGCGACATCTTTTTGTTTGAAAGCAGAGGTAAACATTTACAGAGCGAGAAAAGGAAACAGTTGTTACCACAGGCGTGTTCAATGGTAGACTAATTAAAAAGACGGCACATGATTTAAGACACAGTAAATAAACTAGTACAGGGAAAGTGCTTAGAACGTGTTTTCATTTTAAATATGAGCATTAATCACCATCAACAACAGTGTCGCTTTGATTGTATTTTATGGATGTTTTAAGCATTGGGCTGTCACTTCTTTAAAAATGTTAAGTGTTTTTGTATTGCATGGAAGATACTTATCCTCCAGGAAAACTTACCCTTCAACTTCCAGGTACTTGAGCTAGAACAGGTTCAGATGTGGACAGTGAAGACAAAAGGGAACAGTGGTTACACTAGGCAGAGCCTGACTTCTGTCCAGTGAGCCAGGACCCCACACTCTTTATGTCTAATTCCTCCACCAATCCCAGAGACATTGCCCTTATGTGCGTGGTCCAAGATAGCTAATCAGCATGTCTTCCATTCCAACCAGAAGAAAAGACAGGAAAACACTAGGATATACTCTGTGTGGACTGAATATTTATATAACTCCACAAAAACTCCATCTCCCAATGAGATGGTATTTGGAGGTGGGGTTTGGAGGAGGTAACTGGGTTTACATGGGGTAATAGGGTATGGTCATCATGGTAGGATTATTGCCCTTGTAAGAAGACACCAGAGCTATATCACTCCTAGACATTTACCCAAAGGACTCTAAGTCTCTCAGCAGAAATAGATGTTTGTTTATTGCAGCATATTCGCAAGAGCTAAAGAATGAAACCAACCCAAATACCCACAAGCAGATGGATACTCTTTTTTAATGTGGTACAGGCAAGAGAGACGGTTCAGTGAATTAATGTGCTCGCCACCAAGCCTGACAACCTGCGTTCAAGACCCAGGACCTACAGGGTAGAAAGAGAGAACCGACTCCCACAAGGTGTCCTCTGACCTCCATATGTGTGCTTGGTGTGGTGGTGGGAATGCAGACACCTTTTTAATGCCTGGTCCTCAGTCACTGTTCTGATAGCTCATCCTGTCCCCAGCCATGTGTAGCCTGAGACTCTGCCTCACCTCTCGCTCAAAGACTGCAGTCCAATGGACAGATATCCCCGCCTGCCTGCACTCTTGAACATCACTGCCCTTACTTTTCCCATTCCTCAGCTACACATCTAATATTTTTCTCCTGGATTCAAGACACAGCAAAGAACTGGAAAATTTTACCTCCATAATGGGACCCACGAGTCTGCCTAAGGGTCATCCCTCAGGTTCAGAAGACAGGAACTAAATCACCAAATGAACTCAGGTTGGATCAGTTGAAGCTGCTCCATTGGCCCCTCCAATCCCTTTGGCATAACTCCAGCTCAGTTGGATTGGAATCAACACCATTATATACTGCCCTGTCCAAGGGAGGCCTCCAAAGTGCTTCTACCGCAATTCATTATGAGTTTATTCTTTTTGATATAGAATAGCCCTTGACATCTCCTTAAACTAGTCCTTCTCCACCTTCCTAATCCTGCAACCCTTTAATATAATTGCTCATGTTGTGGTGACCCCTAACCATAAAATTATTTCATTGCTCCTTCGTAACTGCAGGTTTGTGATATGCAGGATATCTGATATGCAATAACCTGGGGGTTGTGACCCACATGTTAAGGACCACTGCTTTAAACCTTCCTACAGCAGATAACCAAGAATTAACTATAAAGTAAATTTGACTGAATGCCCAATGTTTTATGGCCAGGTGGGAAAGAAAAGGGATCCAATTTGCACGAATCCAAATTCACATTAATCTTTTTTGTTTGTTTTGTTTTATTAAGACAGAGTCTCACTGTGTCTTGCTGTCCTGGAACTTCACAAGAATCTTAAAACAGTGTTATGTGGAGCCTGACAAAGGAATTACAAGTCAACATTTGAAGTTACAAATACCCTTTAAGTTTTGGAATAATCACTGATCCCTGAGAGAAGTTGAATGCATGACATATTATTCAGTAGGAAAAATGGGTACAGCTTGCTATTGCTCTTACCAATTAGACAGACAGTCTGATTCTCAAGGTAATGTAGTTAGAAGTAAATAAGGCCAAGCCAAAGGGATGGTTTGAAATCCAATTGATGGAGGAAGAAGAGCAAGATGGGTTAGACTACGCCACAACAAGGATGGGCTAGACTATGCCACAATACACAACCCTAAAATCCTAAAGTCTTTTTTTTTTTTTTTTAGGCTTTTTCGAGACAGGGTTTCTCTATGTAGCTTTGTGCCTTTCCTGGAACTCACTTGGTAGCCCAGGCTGGCCTCCAATTCACAGAGATCCGCCTGGCTCTGCCTCCCGAGTGCTGGGATTAAAGGCGTGCACCACCACCGCCCAGCAACAACCTTAAAATCTTGAGGGGGGAAAAGACAGAAGAATATAAATAGAAAGAACAGAACAAGAACATGAAAATGCGTATTAGTCTGTTTCTTTGATTCCTTGTGCTGAAACAAGGCTGACCTAGCACTGAAGCAAAAATGTCTGTGTTTCTGTGGGACAGTGAGGGAAGAATGTCTCCTCCCAACTGTCCTTTCCCACTCTAGATGAGATCCAGGCTGCAGCTTCCATCCCCAACAGGGCCAAGCTTAGGCAGAGCCAGAGTCTGTTAATGAGGGATCCAGAGACCAGGGACAGCGTCACAAGTTAAGGGAGTCATGCGTCCTATATTGAGAGGTCTGTCTAGGCCTAATCAATAAGTTGGTAGTGAGGTTACTCGTTAATCAATGGATCAAAACTATTTTTTCACCGCTCCCACCCGGCAGGCACTATAATGGTGTTGCTGAAGTGTAACTTCACTGATAATTACAATAGATGGTGTTAATCTGATCCTGAAAGATGATCAAACAGACCTCATTCATACTGAGACGGCTCAGTGCCCAAGAAATACCTGGCAACATAAACTCTCACTTGGTGGTGGTGGCAGTTAAGCTCTTCTCTCTAACGTGGCAGCTTTGTCTTCATTTGTTTTGATGGGCAAAGGCGGAGCCACCAGAGCACTGGCCTGAGATACTTGTAGCACTGTTCTCTGCCATACCATCGGCCCCGTCATCGGCTTTCCAAACAGCAACACAGCCCCTATCTATGTATCTTTTGTTCTTCATTTCAAACCCATGTGGATAGGCCTTTGAGGTACTGGGTCAGAAAACAGGGATGTCCCCTTTTTTTCCCAATAAACTTGTCAGAGGACCACAGGTAACAGTTGACAAATTATGTGGTCTTCGGTCTTTCTGTTTGTTCTCCAAAGAGCCTGGTAGGGGGAAAGGATTGTAAAAGAAACTGCGAAGCAGTTTGAGTTATAGAAGACTGCAAGTGAGCCCTGAGCTGAGTGTTTGATATAGTGTGTGATGAGAAGCATTATCCTCTGGGGCCACTCTCATGGAACTGCGACCCCCAAACTCTCTGTCTCTGTCTCTCTCTGTCTCTCTGTCTCTCTGTCTCTCTGTCTCTCTCTCTCTCTCTCTCTCTCTCTCTCTCTCTCTCTCTCTCTCGGCAGAATCCTATTTTGTACCTTCAAACCTTGGCTGTCATATTTAAATATCTTAGAGAAGGGTCTTACTAAGGTACAATGTATAAAGTTTTTTGTTACAATATAACAAAAATATTGATGACATAATTTACCCTGGCGTTGCCCAGAATGGTGGCATGTACCTTTAATCCCAATGCTCAAGAGGCAAAGACAGGCAGATCTCTGTGAGTTTGAGTTGAGACCCTGCCTCAAAATTTTTTTGCCCTGTTCTTACTATCTTGATATTTTAAATAACATAGTATGGCATACTGGTAAATTATAAAGAAAGGAGCCTAATGTTGGTTCATGGTACTGGCTTGACATCAAGGAGCTACATTTGGTGATAATCACGTTGCCAGGAGAGTTCCAAGGTAGCAGAGGGCATCATCTAGTAAGAGATCTAACCAAACTGGCTTTTAGAGCTGACCCACTCTATATGCTGAGCAATTCAATGAGTGAATTAACTCATGCAGGATAGTAGAGTCTTAATTGCCTTGTAAATCCCCAGCTGATCTCACCTCCTAATAGCTCATTGTGGACATTCAATGTCAATGTGAGTTTCATGGGTGGACAAACCATATTCAAACCATAACACCCCTCCAGCAGTGTCTGATACGCCCTTCCAGAAGACCTCCTGTGCAGCTGTTTCCAAAGGTCACTTAAGCAACATTTCTGTTTTGTGTTAAATTTCCATCTGACATATTACTGCAAATATTTTACGTGTTTCTGTGTAGTTGGAAAGAAGAATTTTAGTAACTGTTTTACAGACCCTTGTGCTGGTACCCCAAAATTTATTAAATTGTCTTCTCCTAAGGATAAGAAAAATTTAGAATTTTTCTTTTCAAATTCCTTGCTATTGATTTCTGCTTGTTTTGTTTGGTTACATGAGAAAAAGTCATGGAAGAATCACCTATCATCTCTCTGACTCTACAATGTTGCTTATTTTAATATCTGTCTGTTTTATACTGCTCTTTAATAAGGACCAAAAGTTCTGGATGCCTGCTGACTGAGACTTATTCATTAAGTATATTAAAACTTCATACTTGGAGATCTAAATGCCATAATATCCTAGGGATTCCCTCCTCTCCCCTCCTCTTTTTCCCCTCTCTCTCTCCTCCCTCTGTCCTCAGGCCCAGCCCTCAGCCTTCTTCACTACCACCCATTCAGAAATATCCCTTGGAGTATGTTTAGCAAATAAGGAGAGCTAGTTCACAGTTGTGTGACTCCTGCCAACCCATCTGTGTGTACCCCGTGAGTGTTAAGATCTTCTGGATTTCTCACCCCTTCAGAGTCACTCCATGTAGGAAATCCCTGCTAGAAAAGACATCTCTGCTAGAAGGGACATTCCTGTCACATCCACGTATTGTGAATGTCCTCCAGAGAGCATTTGTTTCTATAATCTATGAAGAATTCATATGTCTATGGAATTTGATACTCTTGGACATATTTGTGTCCACAGATGTCTGGTGTCTTTTTAAATACAGCTGTTTAAAAGCTCATCCACTTTTATCCTCTATTATAGTGTGAGAAATATCTGTCCCACCACCGACATCCTAAGGAAAAGGATTACTGCATAAATGTAGATGCTGTCTTCTCCAGCCAGGGTAATCATGTATGGAAAATGAAGCTACTTGGTACTCGATTGTCCTTGGTGGTTTTGTGTGGATGCCATTTGGAATTTTTTCTCCCTTGGGTACTTTAACTAGAAATCTAAACTCCCTGGAAATGATAGGCTCAGACAGAAGGTATAATCTGCTAGGCATCATCCCCAACTCTTCCTCTTTTTCTGTGTATATATGAGTGTTTCATTTGAAATTTGGCTAAAATAGAAGTGCTCACATTAAAATATCCACATCTCTAATTTCATTTATGAGCAGTGACATCTGGCGGTATTGGTCACTTCTGCATGACCACAGTGTCCTGGGCAGAGATGTGGCCAGTCCCTTCCAACAAGATAAGCAATAACACTACTGCCTGTAGTCATGTGAGACTGCAGCCCCTGACCTAAGGAAGAGGCCAGAGTGACATTACAGAAGGCTGCACGGTGGCATCTGTGGAGCTTGGGATAAATCCCAACCCACTTCATGACCGTAAAGACCTTAGACACTGCACTCCTGGACTCAATCCTTGCTCACTCTAATGCCTGCTTACTGTTCCTCAATTAACTAAAACCTGCTCTAATGTCAGCCTTGGCTATTTTTTCTGCCAATTACCTTTTTCCCAGATAGTCATGTGGAGCAGTTTTTAGCTTTTCCCACGTCTTAACTATCACCCATAGGAGAGAATTTTCCTGGCCATCTTTTCTAAAAGAGCAACACTCAACATCTCTAGTATTACACTATGTTTCTGTAGCCCTTATCTCTCGCTAACATTTTACTGTGTTTGTTTGCTAGTTGACTGTCCCCTCTACTTACTTCAGTTTTATTGCTGTACCCCAGCAGGAACATCGGTGTCAAGCACATAAATATTTGAAAGTCAGTAGATAAACTGGAGAGGGCCCGAGCTCCTTGTGCACACAGATAAGCACTAGGGAAATGCAGGGTTGTCTCTTCAACAGAAGAGATGTATATCTGTTTTCTGCCCAGAAAGCTGAGAATGGATTTAGTTAGTAGCCTGGTGAGTTGCGCTATCTGTAGGGACCTGAATCCCCCAGACTATTACATTTATCCTAGACTCTTTCTTCCCAGACCTTTATCTTGAGCATCATTTCTCAGTGAATAGAACCCATCCTTAGGGGAGATGTCACATGTACTTTACAACAGCTTAGGCAACCTCTGTGCTGTCTGTAGGGCCAGGCCCCTCCTGACTCTCACAGACTTATGCTTAGCTCAGTCGCTCTCCATAAACCTTTTATGTTGAACACTGTTTCTCAGTCAACAGAACCCATCTTTATGGAAGAGGTCATAGGTACTTTGAAAAGAGTTTCAATGTAATCGTGTTACTTAAGCTTTGTTGTATGCATGGGATTGAGTTAATTATCATCAGTAAACATTTTTTCCAAAATTGTGCTGTGCTTAAGTATGCCTAAAATAAACTGGTGTCAGACTCTAGAAGTTGAAACCAACTCAACTCAGCTACTGAGTAGAGTTGAACCAGATTTCCTTCCTGCCTCATGCAAATCATTACTCTGCTAGCCCTACTGTTTGCAGCAGCTCCCCATGCCCCAACAGACAGACAGACAGACAGACAGACAGACAGACACACACACACACACACACACACACACACACAATGAACATTAGGGGGAAAAAAACCCAAACCTCGTATTTTTGATTCCCCAGTTTTCCTCTTCAGAGCAATGAAAGAATTTAATTTTATCAACTGTGATATTATTTCCAACTTAAAAATGTGTGTCCTAGCTGGATGTGATAGTGCACGCCTTAATCTCAGTGCTAGAGAGGAAGAGGGAGGAAGATCTCTGGGAGGTCCAGGCCAGCCTGCTCTACATAGGGAGTTCTAGGCCAGCCAAGGTTACATAGTGAGATCTTGTCTCAAAAACAAGACAAAACAATTAAAAAATATGTCCTTATCTCCCAGTCCTCATAATAGTCAAGAGATTTTTGCAGCTTCCCTATCCTCTTACAGGACATCAGAAATGCCATTTTAAAGAAAAAAGCAGAGAGGAAATCCAATGATTTAATGACAGCAGATTAAAACAAAGGATTCTATGTACATACCAAAATCTGTGGCTGCTCAAGTCCTTTTATATTATAGGGTAGCATAGTATTTATTATCATCTGCACAAACTCATCAGTATATGTTAAAGCATCTCTTGGTTACTTAAAATAACCTAAGCCAATGAGACTGTTAGGTAAATAGGCATTCACTTTTCAAATTTATTCATTTGGAAGTCAAAGGACAACTTAGGGTATCAGCTCTCTACTTCCACCAGATGGGCCCCAGGGATCAAGTTTAAGTGACTAGACTTGGAGGCAAGAGCTTTTACCCACTGAGCCAATTCTCCAGACACAGAAACATTTTTTCTCTGAAGTTGGTTGAATGTATGGACATGAAACTCACAGATACAGTAGCCAACTTCTATGAGCTTTGGGGGAGTCCCTCAAGGAACTTGAGGACTAGTCGTGTGGCTCCTTCCTAGTAGACCCAGGCATGTGGCTGCACAGCTGACCAGGATGCAGATACTCTGCAGTTAAGCCAAAGACCTATCCACCAAGTGAGCAGAGGCCAAGGTTGGCTTGTTCAAACCTGAGACCCTGATCCTTACTGTCCAATAAAGTAGCCATTTCCCCTGACCTGCATAGCTTTGGACTTGACATGACTAGGACTATAGGGAATGAAAGAATGACAGACAAAAGTTAGGTAAAGCTGGGATCTGGTGGGCCGTGTACAGAGAGGCAGCAGCAGCAGCAGCAACTCAGAAGGGCAGGCTATGGTGTCTCCGTAGAGAGTCTCTGTAGTCTCAGGCTATTCATCTGGGATGAGGAAGCTATGATTGGTACTTTCTTCACATACTGGTTTTAACTAAAAATCAACCATTTGTCAACATCTGTATTTAGATCAAGGGAAGGCCTTGCTCATTCCCATGAGTCTAAAGCATTAGCTTTCTTGACATAGTTGTCCTCACATCAACAAAACACAATCACTCAGGATTTCATCCACTCCACACTGCTATTATTAGCCTCCGGTAGCGATGTGAGTAACTGAATTTAAATGAACTCTAAAATACCTGCTGACTAGTAAAGCTTTGAACAAATTACTTGGAGTTGTTCTAAGTAGATGCAGCCAGCAACCTGGCTTCCTACTTGCTTTTAACTTAGATTCTTCCCCTCTCCCTCTTGATGCAAGAACTCCAAGTCTGAGAGAACAGGGCCATCAGTAGAATAATATAATAGGGCACCAGTAGAGTCCTGAGAAACAGCCCTGACTGACTGTAGCTCCCTCATTCCTTGAAAGGGCTGCTCAGCACTCAGACTCTCCTTCCCTGAGTCACTTCCTCGGGACTGCCAGGGAGTCTAGAGAACTTATGTGTCTTGGTGGCTCAGGTCCTGCTCTGGGGCAGTCCTTCTCACTGCTCACAGCTGCCCATGCACATTTCTCAGCTGCGTCCCGCAGAGCATTACAAATCACCTTCTGTCTCTGAAGAAAAAACAAAATCTGGCTCCCTGGAGCTGCTCCAGCTCACTTTCTTGGTTGGAATTCGCTACTTCTTTTGATGTTTATCAATACATCACGACTCAGTGTTCGTGCCAAGATCATGTCTTGGTTGAGGTGATATATCACCCACCCAAGGCATATTCCAAGCAACTTCCCACCACTTGTAGGGGCCAAAAGATCCGTGATCAGCATAGATGGCAAGATCCCAGGCAGCAAGGCCCCAGATCTCCTCTGGACATCTTACTCACCAACACAGGGCAGCCTTTGAGGAGCTGTGTATGTCAGGGAATGCTTCCAAGAAGGTGTGTGACTTTGGAATAATTAGAGACTGGTTAAGTAAGTTGGGAAGCCTGGAAGTCACAGCTACAGCCAACCCTAGACAAGGTGATGAAGTTGCAAAGTTTGGTGTTTGGCTGCTTCCCAAACTGTCCTGAGAATCTATCACGCTCTTTGTCTCCTAGTCTCCCTTCCCTCTTGCCGATCTGGGACTCTCTGTCTCGGCTTCTCACCCCTCAGGGAAGCTCCTCTGAGGTGCTTTTTCTCCCATGGAAACTTCATTCCTTTCCCATTAGGCTCTGCTGGTTGAAACAGGCCAGTTAAAGGGATGAGCCAACTTACTTAAAGGTGGGAGTCCTTCAATCTAGTCAAGATATGAGATTTGGAGGGCAGTAAGAACTTAAGGTGGAGGCAGAGCCAGGTGGATCTCTGTGAGTTCGAGGCCAGCCTGGTCTACAGAGTGAGTTCCAGGCAAGGTACAAAGCTACACAGAGAAACCCTGTCTCAAAAACAAAAACAAAAAAAGAAAGAAAAGAAAAGAACTTAAGGTGGTATAACTGTGCACGCTCGTCTTTTAGGAGAAATGTCTCCCATGTCATCATATTCTAAAATACGTCTGTGATCCCACATGAAGTCAAAGCAACTGTGTCAAACAGTACGTGTTGGAAACACGGGGCGGGGCGTGGGGGGGGACTTCTCCCTGACAAAGGTTCCGTCAACCACAGTGTGATGGAGAAATAGATGAAATGAAGAAAGGGGCTTCGTTGCGTGGGTAAGTGAGGGAGGAAAGGCTATGAAGGCAGGAAGCAGGGTCTCACATGCACGTTGCCTTGGAAATCATACCCAGCATCCTTTTGTTCCTGACAAGGTGCATCTCATCTTCTCAGGGGCAAGTGTTTCTCTTAGAACACAAAGCCTTCCCACTCACAAAGTATAGGCATTGTTTGGAAATGTTTAAGGTATTTATCAGGCTTGGGATGTCACCCATTTTTGTCACCACCAACAAAATCTGGGATAGGTAGCAGTAGGTGTGGGTGAAGGCTGGGGAGGCTGAGTTTCAACCCCAGCTCCACCACTGATCTGAAGAGCAAACTTCTGAGAACAGTTTGGAATCTCCGGGCCTTAGTTCCCTCACCCCAAAAATATTCCAGACGGTCTTCTCCAGTCCTGAAATTCTAAATAAGCCACCAAATGTCTATTGTAAATAAAATTTCTCTACCGACCTTTATTATTATTAAATTTTGTTTTCATATTTGAAAAGGAAAAATTATCTAGCCAAACACTAAGCTGTTTTCTTCCTTTTTAATATGTTAACATCTTGTCCCAAGGAGCAAAATCTTCTCTTGAAAGCTGCAGAACAGTTTGTGGTGATTGCAGTTCTTGTCTCGGAAAGATTAATTGGAAATGAAATCTAAGGAAGAAAATTCAAAGCCCATTTCTATGCTTCCTGCTTTTCAGATCTTCTAACATGTAAATCGACCGTTACAAAGAGGATTAGTTATTAGAATGGTCTGCGTGCAGTCCAATGTTCAGCTCTCAGTTCATTCCTTGCCAGAGAGTCCCAGCTGACCCACATCTTAATGGCCTCCTTTTCATCCTTCAGGGGGACGAACTGCATACTAACTCCAAGACCTGTGTTTCCCAACTTCAATTTAACCATAACTTTAACAAACTGCAGACTCTTCCCCCAACTCACAAACTGTGCTTAAAATTAGAAACAGAACAAAACAAAAAACTACTGGTAGTAAAAGTGATAAGCACTTTGCTCCCCACACTGCTTTTGGTCATTGTGTTTTATCATAGTAGAAAAACTAACTAAGACAATGGCTGAAGGGTGACATACAGGAGCAGAAATGACTCAAAGGCATCCACATCACCAAAAGCTCACATCACCACGGTGACAGTTCATGGAAGCTGGACCACAGGAGCTCACTGCATGACTTGAGGGCAACTCAACAGGTGGGAGACTATTTTGGGCATCTCAGGTAGCCTGAGCATCTTCCAGGCAGTTGTGTTGGCCTGAGAGTGTCTCTCAATAGTCCTGATAGCTTATGCTTAGAAAGGAAGGGGCCTTGTGTGTCTGGTCAATTTCAGGGACTTCCTGAAGCCACTGAGTTGTTTATTTCCAGTGTTTACTGAGCTTCCCTGCAGGATGGAATATTTCACCTCCCCTAAAACATCCTGTTATTTTACCTTCCTTTTAACACCCTTTTAACATCTTAACAAGCTTTTTTGGATGGATATTTTATCTACAGGGAACATGCTATGCAGCAGTAGGCCAGGAATTGAATGGATGATAAACTTAACTTTGAAAAAGTCAACAGTGTCCTAGTGTCCTTTTCTATTGCTTGTGATAAATACCATGATCAAAAGCAGTCTGGGGAGGGAAAGGTTTATTTAGTTTACACTTTGCACTCACAGTCCATCACTGAGTGAAGCCAAAACAGAAACTCCAGCAGAGCAGGAACCTGGGGGCAGGAACCAAAACAGTAATCATAGAGGAGCTCTGCTTACTACCTTGTTCACCATGGCTTCCTCAGTTTGCTTTCTTATGGAACACAGGACCACCTTTTCTGGGCTGGCACTGTCCATAATAGGCTAGCCCTCGCCCATGAATCATTAACAGAGTACTATCTGATGGAAGCATTTTCTCAACTGAGGTTCTCTCTTCCCAGATGACCAGGGCTTGTATCAAGTTCACAAAAAAAGGAGTCAGCACAAAGGATAATGAGATGATTGGGAGAAACTACTTACCCACCCCCTCAATCAACAGGTCTCTTTTTTTCACTCCCATGCTTCCTGGGCACATGGCTGCTCAGAAGAAAGGCTGTCTTCCCAATCACCTTTGCTATTGCTTTTGTATTCCCAACCACCTATTGCTATTCACACTTGACGTGAAGGTGATGATATGATGACTCCTGACTCATGCCTTCTTCAAGGAAAGGCCTACACTCTCTCCTCTGCTGGGCTGGAATATGAAATTGATAGAGCAAAGACAACCAGTCATGTATTGAGAATGAGAGAGTAAGAAAAGTCTGGTAGAGTAAGAAGAAAGAGCCAGAGTAGAAACATTGTACCACTCCATGCTGCTAGTCTCTGATCCATTGGTTTCTTGTTAAAAACATTAGCTTGTCTTATTGAAACAAAAAAACTTACACCCTAATTAATCATCTAATGACTAATAGTAGAATTATGATTTCAAATTGATGATTATGCCCAAAATTTTATGTCCTTTCTCTTTTTTGGCCTTGGCTACCTGAACATAAAAGAAAAAGTGGAGTCAGAATCAAGTTAGTTTCCACTGGTTACAAATTGTTCTTCAGCCAAAAACAAAATGCAAATTAGGAAAGCTCATTTTAATTGAACATTTTGTATACAGTTTGCTTATGTGTATTGGACCAATTAATACAACAGTTCCATGAAGTGAACATTATTATTACTTCATCTTGTAGATGGAGTTAAAACATACCCTGAGATATGGACCACAGACATCTGATTTGAGAGTAACTTTAACCATTTTTTATCACACCTAACTTTCTATATTTGATAGGAAATCAAGATCAAAATGAGCACCAAGAACATAGTCAATTCTTGCACATCAGGGATACTATTGAATGAAGACGTTCTCACTGCCTGAAAGAGGGGTCATATAAGTCTGGACCCCAGGCCTCTGGCCTTCTAATTCTCACAGGGGAGAGGAAAAGAAGATATAAATACTGCTGAACGCTTAAAAGAGGCTCTAGAATTCAAAGCCTATCTATGCTTACAAAACAGTAAACAATTAAGAAGAGATACACCTACTCTCAGTATCAGGGGAGAACAGACTAAGATCAGGAGGTGGTACATGTGTGTTAGTCCCATAAGAACTCCCCAGGATACCAGGACTGTGATCTTTCCCTCTCTGACCAAGGAAAAAACAATCTCTATCTCATAATGCTAGAAAATGAATTGTTTTTACTTCGTAGACAAGGAGCTTGAATCTTAAATACAATAAACCACCCAAGATCATAAGAGTATTTACTTAGGTGGACCTGAGATTTTAAGCCTAAGATTGTCTGTTACCACAACTCACTAAAAAGTAGGATTCACTTGACATGTAGCATCAGTGTCCTCCTGCGATGATTTGTTCTACTAGCTAGCTATTACTTGAGTGCCTTCCTTTCTTTCCTGTTTTCACTCAACGTTTATTAAGTACCAACTATGCCCAGTGGCACAGCAGTTCCTCCTTTCCTTACATTTACAGATTAATGGAAAAGGCAAAGATGATCCATATATGGGTAATAAAGAGTAACAGGCCTTTCTTTGGACCACCAGCTCCCAAATATTGACACGGAGACTTCTTATTAAGTATGAAACCTTGGTTTTAGCTTAAGCTTGTTCCCTTCTAGCTCTTAAAACTTAAATTAATCCATTTATATGAATCTGCATTCTGCCACATGGCCCATTACCTCTCCTCAGTACAGTACATCCAAATTCCTCTGATTCTTGCTGGCAAATCCCCTGCCTCTCGGATTCTTCCCCCAAGTTTCTATCTCTGCCTGGAAGTCCTGCCTATCCTCTCCTGCCTAGCTATTGGCCATTCAGCTCTTTATTAAGCCAATCAGAAGGTGCCTTAGGCAGGCAAGAAAGGACAGAGACACATCTTCACACAGTGTAATCAAATATCCCACGACAGAGTTAGTATAAGGTAATATAATAAGAGAAGTTACTGTGTACAATAAAGGAGCCAGGAGTTACTGGTGCTTGCTATATGCTAGGCACAATGATGAGATATTTGCCTGTTGTATTAGGGAAGACAGATGAGGTAGGGAGAATTTAATAGACTGGGTGACCTGAAATTTGAGTTTTAACTTCATGAAAAAGCGCTTTTTGGTTTTTGAGTATGTTTTGTGCAGTATTCATAACTATACTAATGCAGTTTGCCAGAAATTAAAATTTAACTGGTAGCAACGTATTTTACCTAGAAATTACAGGTGATGGGAATAAAGGATGGGTAGAATATGTTTCATGGAGTTGAGTCTTGGTAGGACAGTTTCTCTTCAGACTTGGGGTAGTGAAGAGGAAAGAAAGGACTATTAAGTTATTACTCTCATATGAATCATTACCCATGAGAAGCTAAGACTTTTCCCAAGAAGTGGTAGAATGCCTTTTATAGGGATATGTTATTACACTGGTGGAAGTAAGTGTGAAATAAATTAACATATGCATTTCATCTGTGTGTGGATGTAGAACCCTTTGTTGAGTAAGGCTGATGTAGTAGTGTGTTAGTACAAAGCACACTGTTGCCTAGCAACTGCTTAGGGTGTAGACTCCTCACCACATGTGACTCAGGTAGGAGGGAGGTGGGGTGTTTCATCTTTAAGGAGGACATAGTATGATCTTAAAGAGATCTGAATGAGAGAAAGGAGGTCGTGTCATGGAGTAACAGCTGCTACCACTCCCATATGATTTGTCGTCCCCCATCTGTCAATTCAGCTTCCTAATGTTTGGAACCACAAGGTCTCCCTGACTGGCACATTAAATCCCTCCGGACCTCCTTCATGATGATCCAATTTTAAGTGGTGAAGTCCTTCCAGCTATCAGGTCAACCATGTGAGGAGGCAGCTTGCCCAGCCTTCCTGACTGCTGTAAGTTGCCACTATTCTTTCAGAAAAATTTAAATATATATATATATTTAATATATATTTAATATATATATTTAATATGTATATATATGGGTTTTTTTTTTACTAGAGTTTGTTTCTGCTGCTTTCAACTGAAGAATCAAAGCACTCTGGATTGCTGGGCAGCTGAGAGGGGAGGGGTTTCCAAGGTTTAATTCACTTGTTAAATTTGGAATTAAATGAAGCTACTGTAGTCTCTATGGTAGGATTTTGCAGGCCCTTTTGACACGTTCATGTCTTTGTGACTCTCCACATGAGAATACAGTACTCGAAGTTCCCTGGCCAGCCTTGACATGGTAATGTGTCTAAAGCAATAGAGAGGACCTGGCTTCTCTGGATCCTGAGATTTCTTACTTTCTTCCTTAAGTGTCCCATGTATGTAAACTTTGACCTAATGGTTATTAAGATTTTAGGTTCTAGGTGACGGTCTTAAAATCAAGTCTTTAATTTTAAGATCTTAGGTGAAGAAACCATGTCTTTTAATTCTCCTTCATCCCCACAAAGTACTAGGCATGGGCTGATTATAGTAGTAAATCTAAACTGTACTTTGAACTCCCTGCAAACCCGCCATTGTATAACCACACAGCGGTTTAATGTGATTAAAGCCACAATGGATTGCAGAACGTTCTTCGTTGAGGCCAAGAGAGCTGACCCATGTCACCTTGCCAAAGAGTAATTTTCATGATTACTTTCGGCCTGCCCGAGATTCCTGTGGTCCCCACTGGTAAAGTGATCCTTTACTTCCTGACTTCGCCGCTGACTGACTGCTGATCCCTGCATTGCATCACAGGACTCTTGGAAGGGCTGGCAGCCTCAGGATGCTTACTGTGGGCCCAGCCAAGTGCTGATTGCTCACAGGAGGCTCAAGAGCAGATCCACGAGCAGACTGTGGTTATCAATGACGCGACTGCTGCCACTAAGGACGTTCTACTCAGCCCAGTGTTTATGTCAAGTATGTGTTCAGTTCATACAATGTGCTGGATTGGGACATGCAACTTTCCTGTAAGGTGTTCTCTAAAAGGCTGAAACACTGGTCTGAAACAAAAGTCTGGTCCTACTCATCACAGCCTCCTCTGGGTACAGCTAGCAAGCACTCTTTGGCATAGTGTGTTTGAACTGCAGAAACAGTTCCACAAACCAGCCAGGCTCTGCCTACAGCAGGCTCATGTCTATAATCCCAGCACTCAAGAGGGTAAGACGAGATTGCTGCAAGTTTGAGGTCACTATGGCCTACCTAATGAGTTCCAGGCCAGCCTGGTCTACATAGTGAGTTCCAGGAAAGACTGATCTATTGAATGAGTTCTAGGCCAGCCTGAGCTGCAGAGTGAGACACTGTCTCAAAACAAAACAAAAACATGGGCTACTTCATTTTTTAAATCTTGAAATAAAATTTTGGAGAAAGAAAATCTTTATAACAAAAAATCCATCTGAAGGCATTTAGTCTGGGGGGTTATACTTCAACAAAGAAAACTCATGATTGCTGTGGGATGTTTTGTATGCTGTGAAAATGTTACTCTGTTTGGTTGATAAATAAAACGCTGATTGGCCAGTAGCCAGGCAGGAAGTATAGGTGGGATAAGCAGATAAGGAGAATTCTGGGAAGAGGAAGGCTGAGTGAGGAACAGCATGTAATGACACACAGGTAAAGCCATGGAAAATGTGGTAACATATAGATTAACAAAAATGGCCTGAGTTTAAATGTAAGAGCGAGTCAATGGTAAGCCTGAGCTAATGGCCGAGCAGTTTTAATTAATATAAGCCTCTGTGTATTTACTTGGGTCTGAGTGGTTACAGGACCAGGCGGGACACAGGAATTTATAAGTGGCTGTTGCTTTCATGAACTCACCATGGCTGTGGTTACCTGCGCAAGACCAAGCCAGTCAATAATCCCACCATGGATGGGGTAAGGCTCATGAGGTTCTACTTCTAAGGAGCTATTGACAACTGATGGCGACAGGGTAAAGAAGAGTCACTTTTTTCTGGGTGTTTGGCCCCTGGCAGATTGCCTATGCTCATGCAATTCAGGACTGATTGGACTTATGTTGGCATGAAGGTAGGAGGGTTATGTGCTGGGGGGTCTGGGTGAGGGAGGAATTGTGGACTTAGATGATCAATATACACTGTCTATTGTCAAAGAATAAACAAAATATTTTTTAAAGTTAGGTTTTATCTATGAGACTGACTCCAGTATTCATTACCCATATTTACTATGGAATGTTCCTAGTAGATTTGCTAACCCTCCTGGGATATGCAAAGTTTCTGTACCATCCAATTCCCTCTGGCCATGATAATTATGTCTGTCCAACCCTCTTCCACTCACCTCCCACCACAACTATGAGCTGTACAAATTGTTGCCATGTTCCAAACGAGCTGTGACATGGGCAATGTCAGGAAATATTCATTTAGCCACCTAGAAAATTACTTCCTGATGGGTTAAAGTCATTGTGTATGTAGAAACCACAGAAGTGATATGTGCTAAAGGCTCTCTCTCTCTCTCTCTCTCTCTCTCTCTCTCTCTCTCTCTCTCTCTCTCTCTCTCTCTGTGTGTGTGTGTGTGTGTGTGTGTGTGTGTGTGTGTGTGTGTGTGTGTGTTTTAAGTTAAAAAAGACTAGACTGAAAGGTCACAACCTGGGGGTGAGGGAGAGAAGGTGAAGAGAGCTGCCAGTCTTAGAAAAACTTGTCAGAGTCATTAGGACAAATGTCCTTAAGTTCAGTCTAAAAGTCACTGAAATCAAGAAAGTCTACATGGGCATGATCAGAAAATGAGGGTCTAGAACAGTGGTTCTCAACCTGTGAGTCTTGACCCCTTTTGGGGCTGCATATCAGATATCCTGAATATAAGATATTTACATTAAGATTCATAATAGTAGCAAAATTACAGTTATGAGTTAGCAACAAAATAATTTTAGGGTTGGGGTCACCACAACATGAGGCACTGTATTAAAGGGTCACAGTATTAAAGGGTCGCAGTATTAGGAAGGTTGAGACCCACTGGTCTAGAACAAGGGTCAGTAAACCACAGGTAGACTAATTATCCTAATGTAGCCTATAGTCTTTTAAAAAAAAAAAAGAGTCCATGAACTAAAAGTCTTGTCTGCTGGAAGAGTTGTAAAGCAAACAAAGATTATAGCCCTCAAAGTCCAAAATATTTGCTGCCTGGCCCTTTAAAAAAACGAGTTTGCCGCCTGCCACTGGTCTAGAGCTCACCTGTGGGTTAGATGATGAGACCACTATTGGTCAACGAGAATGGGAGCAGTGGCCTAAAGTATTTCAAGACCACAACAGCCTCACTTGCAATCGTATGGTCTTTGGGTAGTTCTCTAAGACAGAATTACCTTAGCCTGTGGAGCAATTGCTCAATACTGTTCAAAAGAGGAAGTGGGAAATAATCCACTTTCCCATTTTTTACATATCAATCTTAATTTGATGGATCTTCAGGTACTGTGAGCTTTTGGTAGGAAGTCTTGATGAGAGTGAAGAGCTGTAAAAAAAAAAGTTTTCAAGGTGAAACATGGGAGCTTTAATTACAAAAATGAAAGAAAACAATTAGTTAATACCTACTATGCACCAGGGACATTCAGACCTACTAAGGCAGAAGGGGCACAGAGTCTAAGTCTCCATCTTCCAGGTGGAACACTAGCTCTCTAAAGCAATGAAAGTTTTCCTGATGTGCAACATCTGGCAGGTATCAAACCAATGCTTCTTTTTCTCTACTGAGTCAGGATAATGAATCTGGAAGTCGTCTTAGGTAGAGAGCCCCAGATCCAGAGCCCTAGTTGGGCCCTGGTTCCTCCTCTGATCTATAAAGTATCAGAGAAGAGGATTACAGGGCTCTTCCAGCCCTAACTGTCTACAGTTATTTATGAGAAACGATGGAAATGAAACAGAGAAGGAATCTGGAGTATGCAACTTAATGCATCTGGCTTGTCCAGCTTCCCTGACGTCTGAGGTCAGTGGAGAGAAAGAATCTGCTCAGATTCAATTAAGTGAGAACTGTATGATGATGAGGACATGGTGCAGAAAGGCTGCCAGTGCCTCCCTCCCACCCCTACCGTCGAATGTAAATATGTAAATTTAAATTAAATATGGGATGTACATTTAACAGCTTTAAAATGCCTAGTCTGAAAAAAGACTGAGACAACTCCCAGGTGATGGAAACAAAAAGGAAGTTCAAAATCAGCAAGATAAGCTCTAAGTGACATGCCAGAGACTAGGAAGAATGTGGCTTGGATGTGGACTCCACAGTAAATTCAGCCTCCAGGGTGGACAGGCAGGAGCTGAGTTCTCCATTTAGAACTTGTGATCTCAGAACTCCCTCCAGGACTGGAAAAGGGAACTAGAACTTTATTTATTGCTCAGAAAAGCGGCAAGAATCAAGTTGTCTTTTCTGGGTTCTGGCTAGAAAAATGTATTTACCTTAGAAAACTCCAAGTGAAGTCTAGGGGGGTCTGGAGTATGAACTTAGTTGATCTGCATTTGGCAAGAATCAGAAGCAAGAAATTAGCAGAATCACTGGTCCATGACCAGTGGAAACCATAGTAATCTGGAGAGAAACAGATACACAGCAATGTAAGAAATTACTCACAATTCAGGGTCCGTGGTAAAACTAATGAGACATAACACATACATAGGTAAATAATTATCCCAAGGACTAGAAATAATAAGAGCAAGGATAGTTGGAAATATACTTCAGAGTAAATATGATTGCATCAAGGCAATAAAAGATAGCAGAAACAATGAAATGATAGGGCTTTTAAAATATAAAAGAGGTGGAGCTTACAAGATGCTGCTTGCAGCCAAACCTGAGGCCCTGAGCTGGATCCCTAAGCCCCATGTAGTAGGAGAAAACCAACTCCAACAGTTGCCCTCTGACCTTCACACATGCTTTATGGTGTGGATGTGTCTCTCTCACACATACAATAAATTAATAAATGTTTAAAAACTAAAAAGGATTTGAAGAAGAGCAATCCAATGTAACTTTGAGGACTGAAAAGCCTCATTGTTAATATTTAAACTCACATTAAATGCCAATTACATGCACTGAAGAAGTAGTAAACTGATAAGTTTGAGGAAGCCATCTGGAATGGAACATGGAGAAACAGCAACAGAAAATACCTAAGAGAATTTGAAAGACACGAGCTTCGGCTGACAAATTCCAACTGAAATCGAGTACAAATTCCAGACACAAATGCAAAGAGGAAATGAGGAACACTTCGAAAGAATGATGGCTGGTGATCTTCCAGACTTGAAGAAAGTAGAATCAACCAAAATAAAACAAACAAGATTACCGTACTATACACTGGAATCGAATTTTTAAAGAAACAAAAACTCTCAAAAGCATCAGGCAAGAAGTAACTGAGAAAGAAAGGACAGTTTGGCTGCCCACAGAATTATCTCTACTCATGGCAAAGTTGCTTCTCTACCCACTAAACTATTGTCTCAGAAGAAAGGCCACGTGTGTTTTTCAACAAGATTTTATAAAAGGTATGACTGACATCCAAATCTGAAAAAAAAAAAAAAAAACCTATTTATTTGAGGGGCTTCTGGGGCAGGATGGAGAGAGATACCAACGTAAGCAGGGCAACAGGTGTGGAGAGGGAATAATGATAGATAAATAGTAATAATAGATAAATAGATAAATGATCGTAGATAAATCAGTAAGCATTGGCTTCAAACAACAGCAAAAAGAAGTGTTAACTGTACAACCCAAAGGTAGGAAAACTAAAGTATCAGGGAAACATAGCATGTTTGGAGAGAGAAAAAGAAGATACATTAAGTAAATGATGAGCTAAACATGGTATAATTTTGGTTGTATTTATTAAAATATTTGAAATATTATGAAATATATGAAAAATAAAGGGTATTTTCAAGCGAGTAGAAGAAAATAAAAAACTAGTGTAATGACATCAAGAAATACAATAAAAGCTAGAAATGAGGAAAGAAAGGAGGTGGGAAGGAGAGAGAACACAGTCAAGGATTTTGGAGGCCCTGTTGCATACCAAATTCTAAGTTTGATTCCAGGACCACATGATCATCCTGTTTTTAACATTTTGAGAGCCATCCATGCTGTCGTGCATACTGGCCTGCTCGGTTTCCTTCCGGTCCATCATGTTCCTTTACCGACCACACATTTCTCTACATCCTCTCCAGAGCTTGCTGTCTGATTTTCACAGTAGCCATTCTCACAGGGTGATATGGCTCCTCTCACTGTGTGATCATGAAGGCCAGGACCTCTGATGCTTAGTGATGTTGAGCTCCAGGAATCTGTTGGCCATTTGTGCATCTTCTTTTGAGAAATGTCTATTCAAACTTCCATCCATTTTCCAATCTGGTTATTTGGGACCTGGGTTTGTTGAGTAATATATATTCCTTATACATTTTGGATATTAACTCCTGATGAATAGTTTTCAAGTTTTATGCCTTGCTTTCCAAGCTGTTGTTTGTTACCTCAGCTATACAGGAGCTAGTAGGAATATACACAAAGGAAATGAAATCATTATGAATAGGAGAATTCTGCACTCCCATATACAGTAGAGCATAGTTCATAATTTATACAGGGAGTTAATTTAAGTGCCCACAGTCATGTAAGTATCTAAAGGAAATGTGCGTGCACGCACGTGCACTCTCTCTCTCTCTCTCTCTCTCTCTCTCTCTCTCTCTCTCTCTCTCTCTCACACACACACACACACACACACACACACACACACACGATTGCTATTGAGCTGTTCAAAAGAATGAAATGTTGTTTATTGCAGCCGACATTATATTAAACAAAGTAAGTACAGAAAGAGAGATAAAGCTTGACCTCGCACAAGTAGAGTCTAAATAAATTGTTTTCATAAAAGTAGAAAAAACTGTCACCTGTCAGACCAGAAGGGGATGGAGAAAGGAGATGGAGAAAGGAGATGGAGAAAGGAGATGGAGAGACACTGGATGGAGAAAGGAGATGGAGAGACACTGGTAAACAGGTGCAAGATAACAGTCAAGTGAGAGTAATAACTTCAATGCTCTTTTGCATAGTAAGACGGAATTAACAGTAACATACTTCACATTTTTAAATAGATAGAAGAGTGTGTTTTATAACAAATAAATAAAAAGTTTTAAGGCGATAACCTATATTTGATGTTTAACAACATATATGGATGTTTAAAATGTGAAATGGTACAAATTATTATGTATCAACTCTTTAAAAAAAAAAAAAACTTCTCCTAGTCCCTGCTGAGACTGGGCGCCACCTGGTGGTGATGGTCTATCTTCTATGGCTTGACTGTTGACTAGGTCTGGCAATTGGGTAGGCATCTTCTGTGTGCCTCAGTTGCCTCTCAGTTCTCCTCTACATGCAGGATTGGCACGTTAACTCACCTCACTGAAAGCAGTAATGGGCAGACTTCAGGAGACCGTCACCAACTGCCTAAAAATAGCATTCATTTTTTTGTCCAGGATTTATTACATTAAAAAAGAATGAATGCTGAAATATAATAAATGACATTCAATTCAAAAAGTAAACAATTAAAAGCCTAGCCCACATAAAGTATAATAAAGGAAATAACAATGGTAATTGACAACTTAAGTTACTGAAAAAATAAGAGGATATATTCTCTCATCTGAAGATCAGAAGCTAGGAGCCTCAGATGAAACAGAACACACAATGTTTGTCTTTCTTCGCTTCACTCAACATGATCTTTTCTAGTCTGTCCATATATGTGCAAAGTTCATGATTTCATTTTTCTTCATAGCTGAATAGTATTCCATAGTGTACATGCACCACATTTTCATTACCCATTTTCAGTTGAAGGACATTGAAGTCGTTTCCAATTGTTAGATATTGTAAATAGAGAAGTGAACATGGCTGAGTAAGTACTTGTGGAGTAGGATGGCAAGTCCTTTGGGTACATGCCAAGGCGTGGTCCTGGAGTCAATGCAGAAACTGGGAACGTCGCTAATTGGACTCCCAGAGATCCACCTGGGGCCTAGTCATGGATCTCTGCATCCAGATCCCTCAGTAGTTGGATGAGGTTTCTAGCACGACATTTAGGGTGTTTGGCCATCCCATCACCAGAGTAGGTCAGTTCGGACTGTCTCTCGACCATTGCCAGCAGTCTGTTGTGGGGGTATCTTTGTGGATTTCTGTGGGCCTCTCTAGCACTTTGTTTCTTCCTATTCTCATGTGGTCTTCATTTACCATGGTCTCCTATTCCTTGTTCTCCCTCTCTGTTGTTGATCCAGCTGGGATCTCCCACTCACCCAAGCTCTCTTTCCCTCGACCCTCGCCCTTCACTACCCCCACTCATGTCCAGGCTGTTCATGTAGATCTCATTCCATTTCTCTGTCATTGGGCGATCCCTGTGTCTTTCTTGGAGGGTTTATATGAGAGAGAATTGTTGAGACCAAGGTCGGATAAAGCACAGAGACAAATAGCCAAACAAACGGAAACACATGAAATATGAACCAATGGCTGAGGGGTCACCAACTGGATCAGGCCCTCTGAGTGGGTGAGACAGTTGATTGGCCTGATCTGTTTGGGAGGCATCCAGGCAGTGGCACTGGGTCCTGTGCTCATTGCATGAGTCGGCTGTTTGAAACCTGGGGCCTATGCAGGGTCGCTTGGCTCGGCCTGGGAGGAGGGGACTGGACCTACCTGGACTGAGTCCACCAGGTTGATCTCAGTCTGTGGGGAAGGCTTTGCCCTGGAGGAGATTGGAATGGGGGGCGGGGTGGGGGGAAGGTGAGGGGGGCGGGAGGGGGGAGAACAAGGGAATCTGGGAATCTGTGCCTGTATGTAGAACTTAATTGTATTGCAAAATAAAAATTAAAAAAAAAAAAAGAAAGAAACTGGGAATGTCAAATGGGATCATTGCCAGGGTAGGAGGTGAGAGATGGGGGAGCAATGGAGAAGGAAATGGCAGAGTGCAAGTGATTTCACCAGGTAAATGGATGGAAATCGGGGCTCTAGTTAGGGATAGGAAGGAGATAAATATGGAAGAAGGAAAGAAGACAGTAAAACAGCAGTAAGGAAGTCTGGAAAAGTTACAAAGAGTTTTACTATTAACTAACCAATCGTATTACTAACCTGAAACCCTCGGTTGGCCCCTAGAAGCAGAAGGTAAGTCCCTATTGCTGAAGACACCATGCACTTCAGGCACAGGGCCCAGAAGCTCTTGAGCTGGAACTGACTTTAATGTTTCTTCCCTGGGGACTAGTTTTCATGGTCCTGAAAGGCACTATGTAAGCTTCCAAAACAGGGAAGCAAACAACAGCCCTACCCAGATACGATGCCTGTGAGCCAGAACAATGACCAGCATGGCACAATAACCGTAAAGAAGCCGTACTGATATGCATACCTTGGCAGTGGCTAATAGCTTTCTAATTGGACTTAAGACCCACTCAACATGGAAGAAATTATGCTTGGTACTGGAAACCTAACCAGCTACCCAAGGCTGGTAAAGTCAGGCATCTTCAAGGAGAACCTATAACCACCACTTTATTAAACCAGCATAATCTCTAACTACACTCTAAATAGTGTACCCACGGATAAGTGTAGTCCTCACGCCTCATCGAGGAAACTTCTCTTTACAACACACGGAGACCATTACAGAAAACGACAACCTATGAAATTGCAGAGCTTTGGAGCTCAGTTCCGACGGATACATCTTCAATACAACTCCCACACTTAAAGGCTCAGGAATCATCGTGGAGGAGGGGGTGGGAAGATTGTAAGAGCCGGATAATCAGGGGGTTTGTTGTGAGATTCTGTCCCCTAGGAATGTCAGAAGCTACACACACAAAGTCTCACCAACATGACTACCTAAACACGAGCTGAACAAGGATGGAGACAACAGGCATGCTAGTGTGGGAAGTCCACAAAGTCTACACAGAGAACTACAAGCAACTAAGAAATGCTGGAAGCTGATGAGATGGTCTTCTCCAGGGAAGAGCAGACCAACTGGGTATCCAAAACCAAGGGTCAGCCCTGAAAACATGCACACAAGTAACATTGTACAGACTGATCAGATTGTATTTATGTAAAATTTCTTTATTTAGGTATGTATGTGTGTGTGTGTGTGTGTGTGTGTGTGTGTGTGTGTGTATAAAATTTATGTATGTGGGAACAATTAATGAAAAAGAAGCAATGAATTTGAAAGAGTGCAAAAAAACGGTATATGGAAGAGTTTGGGAGGAGAAAAGGAAAGAGGAAAATGATATATTTATATTATAAAGTAAAAATTAAAAGAAATAAGAAATAGAAAGTCAACAAAATCTAAGGTTTTTCCCTGAAAGGTGAATTAAATCTATTTTTTAAAATAAGAGTATAACTAAAGAAATATTTTTGATATATAATATGTCAATAAAATTCAAAACAAGACTTCAGGCTTCCTTGGACACTGTGATAACATGGAACCCTTCCATTAACCTTTCTTCCCTCTTTATTCACTCAAGGCCAGACTTGCATCTTTGTGACCCCCACTCACAGCATCCTACATTTACCACAAACTGTATTGCATAGACTTCTGCTCCAATAAAACTCCCTGATATCTAATCTCATCTTGGTGATCGTCTCTTAGAAGACCCAGATGATTGGTCCAATATCCCTGTTAGTACAGAGACTTTATTCTTGCCTATAGAAACTTGGACAGCTGCAGCTTAATCGGTCAGTGAAGACTGGGCTGGCTGTGTCTCCAGACAAAAGTAGTTCCCCTTGGAGAGCAGGACCACCAGTCCTGCAGAGATCAGACTTAGAGATACATGAAGTACAAAATGCACCAATGAGGCCATTCCTAATTAGACTCCTAGATTCACTTTTTTTCTTCCTACAGGAGATATGTAGTCACTCAGAGGTCTTTCAGTTAAAGTAAACATTATATGCTGAAGAGTAACCCATCTTCATAGAGTATCAGCTGCAGTTTTAGAATGGTGTTTGCCTTTTTGAGGTTCCAGCCTCTGGATGGCAAAGTATGTGTGCAAAAACTAGGTGTCATTATCAATGTCCCACCCTCATACTTTCTCCTGTATGGATTACATCCCCTGGCCAAATTCTAAGTTGTATGAAATTCTACACAAAGCTTAAATTGTCTGGCTTACCTGTGGATCGGGTACTCTATGATCTTTTAAATAATGGAGGCTAAGTAACCTGCCGGTAGCAAAGATAAATCTATGCCCAGAAGAGAAGTCATTTGTAACCAACTTCCAACATGGCTCTGAGAGATTCTCTACTCCTTGAACTGAATGCTTATTGAACGTCTTCATGAAAACAAATCTGGCATGATAACCAACAATGCTGTGTGACTTCTGAGATTACCACACTATGGCTTCGACTTGGATCTCTCAAGGAAGCCAGCCACTGTGTGTTAAGTAAGATACTCAAGGAACATGATGGTGCCCACATAATGAGAAACTGAGAACTTGGTCCAACAGCCAGGCTCTGACTGCAATCTCATGGCATCTCTTAATCAGACTCGCCCAACTGAACAACACAAATGTCTGACCTAGACGATTCACCCAACATGAAAAAGGATTGCTTTTTTTAAAAAAAACAACCTGGCTTTGAAGTGATTTTTTTATGCAGCGCTGCTTAAGTAAAATAATCCTGAGCTCATCATGAAGTTTTGGTGCATGGACACCCAACTGGCTGCCAAAGAAACCGTATTATTGCCTTTTGTGTATGGAAGTAAAGTCATTCTAACTATATGTCATCCATTGAGAATTTGATTATTCTTCATGACGCTTTCACGTATGGGCTTTGTAGAAATGACAGAGGATAACTTGGTGCCCTGAGTTACTGGATGAAGACTATATGTCCTTCCATATATTTTTCAAAATGTAAACATATATACATATTGTAACTATAGGAAAGACACAAATCAGAGGAAGACCTGTTACTTGCTTTCTTCCATCTTATTTATCCTTTGAATAAACCTGAAATCCTGTGTCCCATGAAAAACTTGAGAACACTATTGTCCCAGGAAACTTCCACTAATTAAAAATGTAATTTTATGATATCAGTGATAGAAACAAAGTTAGAGCTTTGATATTCACAATAAAATGTGATAGAATTTAGAAGAACAAGCATAACTCAATGAACCAGTATCTCCCAGATGACTAAGGCATGCTGTCACAAAGTTATTCATGGGTAAACAACACTCAAAGAGCACAGAAGGCCAACTGATTTCAATGTAACAGAGTATGAAAAGTGTCTGGAGATGGTTTCAGATTTGGCATTTTAATTAAACTTAAACTAATATTCTTTTCAAATTCCAGATAGCATCAAACGAGAATACTAAAACAGTTATAAAAAAATTATTCCTCTCTTCCAAGCACACACCTGCATGGTGCCAGATTCTCAGCATGGGCTTCTACCAAAACAACATATTGCAGCATATGGAATTCACGCAGCAGAGGTGAAGGTAGCTGTCTTCTACTGAGACAGACCGTGAAAAGATCTGCAAAAATGTAAGACGATGTCACACCTTCTGCTGATGAGTATTTGTTTGGAAAACTATGGTAACTCTCATAAAAATATGTTCTTTGTATTAACGTATAATTAGTTTATTGTTACATTTAAATACACAACTTTTTATGTGCTTACTTTTAATTTCTCAAAAGATGGACATTGAAAGATTCAATCAACAAAATCAAAAATTATTTCCTGACTGGGGGGCGGGAGGGGGGATGTGTCACAAGTTTTCAAGGATATAAAAGGGTCAGATGACCAAAGACTTTCAGAATTGCTGAGCTTATACACCCAAATGAGGCCAGAGCACTTGTCAGCCTCAGACAGATGAAGAAACTGAAGTTTAGAGATGCTGAGTATTTCTCCCAGGATGATGCAGGAAATGCAAGCAGCAGAGGCAGGATCTAGGGCTCCTACCCCTGGTTCTAGGTTCTTACCAGAGCTACACCATATCACATAAATACAGTATGACATCACACAGCCAGTTTAATAATCTAAGGACAGCTACCCCAAGGATTAGCATTGTTATTACTCTTATTTTTCACACACTTGGTACTACAAGATCATTTTCTTGCTCATTCGTAGAAAGGACAGAATAGCCTTTCCCACAAAGGGCTTCAGGGAGTAGAAAGTTGGTAATTATTGAGATCACTACCATGATGGCTAGGAGGAAAGACGGGAGCAACAGTGAACTCCTATCTGTCGGTCAAATGTTTCTAGGTCTATGTACCGATTTCCCCAATTCTTAGACTTGGATTTTTCAATAGAGTTGATGGAAAGTGTCATGGTCTACCAGCAGGTGACAGGAGCTGCCTTGTCCAACACACTGTTTGATGTTCTTGTATCACCATTATCAAATTAGTGAAGACCAAATGAAATTTCCATTTCCCTCGTATTAATGTCACAGTTTAGATTCCCGAGGATCAAGCATCCTTCTCGTTTCCTTCAAGTGGTGGGGCCTTTGGAAACCTAGGTGCTCTGGTAAAGAATGTACTGACGTTGCAGTGGGATGAACCTGGCACTGATGAGCATGTCCCGGACTAATGTCGTTACTCTGTTAGTGGTTCTAGAGGTGGCAGCAGTGGTAGTAGTGATACCATGAGAGTAAAAGCACTGAAGACCAGGTTCTGCCCTTGAAATTGGTAATAGCTAGGTTCTCACAACACAGAACAGCCTGGGCATAGGATTCCTAGATGTGCCTAAGCCTCTCTAAGTAAGGACCTCTTACCATAAGTGCCAGGGATGCTACCTTCCTGTCAAAGTCCTTGAGAAATACTTAAGTACCCCCAAAGTCAACGAGAACTGTGATGAATTAAAGATGTGCCAACATATCAAATATTCATGCAACAGCAATATCCTCTGATTCTCTAGAAGGTCCCTTAACACAGAATATCCTCTACATCCCCATCACAGTCCTCCACACTATGTTCCAGTCCTTGGGAGTTTGGCACCAGGGATCATAACCTACAGTTGGAAAGACCTCCAAACATTCTGCAGCAGGATTTCTAAGAAATGGTATATAGCATGTTTCCTCAGAGAGGTGCACTGGGAACTTACGGACCTACTAGAGACATGGACCACATCCCTGTGGTTGTACTAAGTCATGCCAAGCTTAGTACCAAGCCCCATCTTGGATGGACAGGACTGGCTTTCTCCTATCAGCACTGGCATTTATGTTTTCTAAGACTTAAAGCCTTCAAGTTTTCCTATGTGCTCTACAGAGGTACCAAATTGGGCCTCACCACCAGGCAGTGGTGGTGTACACCTTTAATCCCAGTACTCAGGAGGCAGAGCCAGGTGGATCTCTGTGTGTTCAAGGCCAACCTGGGCTACAGAGTGAGTTCCAGGAAAGGCGCAAAGCTACACAGAGAACCCTGTCTCAAAAAAAACAAACAAAAACAAAACAAACAAACAAACAAATTGGGCCTCACTCCTGATCTGGGCTAATGTTCAATAGCCTTGGCTGAGAACTTTAAAGATTCTAGCAATAAATCTCTAAGAATCTTCTTCCTTACTTTTTGTTGGTTTTCCTCGGGGATTTTTTTAGGGTGTAGCTACAAGTAGGTGCAAGAGCAGCCAGGTGTGTGTTGTTTCTCCCTTAGGAACTCGGGAGGAGTGTGGAATGTGATTTTCAAATATCTGAATCCATTCATCAAGAGGGTTGGAACAAGTAAAAAAAAAAAAATTCAGCAGATGGCAAGTTTGGAAGACCCGAAGAAGTCTCCAAATTCATCTTCAAAGCATGTAGTTGGATATTTTTGTTTCACGGGATCTTTGCTGGAACATGACTTCTCTTGGCACAAGGCAAAGAGTTCCAGATCTCTCGCTGGGTCCCGCCCAGTAAGCGCAGTAAAATGTCCTAGTTCTTCATAAGAACATAATGCCACTTAGAATATAGGCCTAGGAAGGAAATATCAAGGACAGACATGTTACAGGGTCCAAGCTATAGACTAGGGAAGTCCAGAACAAGAAAAGGTCTCCCCATGGTCAAGTCCAGCTACTCTGACAATCCCCAGAAAAACCACAGAGCCCCACTTTCCTATGAGAACAAAGCCCATTAGGCATTTACCCACTTTCCTATGAGAACAAAGCCCATTAGGCATTTATGAAGCACCAAGTTTTCCCAGAGGAACGTGTGTGATCATTCCAGATGGGGAGTTGGAATTCAATAAAATAATGGTGTCTCCACAATAAAGAAATTTGTGTCCAATTAGAGGTCCAAAAGGTGGCTGTGAGGAAAATAATAAGCAAGTGTGAAATTATTTATTCATATGATATAAACACATTAATGAGTTTGAAGCCTAAGGAAAAAGATGTTTAAAGAAAAATTTAAAAAAAATGTAATGGTAACCGTATTTGAAAATGCAATGGTTAAGAAGAAAAATCTAAAAATTAGTTCCTGGCTAACTTGAGAGGTAGTCAAAAGGTGTGTGTGCGTGTGTGTGTGTGTGTGTGTGTGTGTGTGCGCGCGTGTGTGTGTGCACGTGTGTGCGTGTGCGTGCGTGTGTGTGTGTGTGTGTGTGTGTGTGTGTGTGTGTGTGTGTATGTCCACATCTCTCTCCCTCTTTCAACCTCTGGTTTGTTTCCATACAATTAATTTACTTCCTCTCTCCCCTTTCCTGTACCATTCAGGGTTCTGATGAAAGATATGGGAAAGTGAATCCTCCTCCCAAACTGAATTTTTCATCGCCCCACATCCCTCTTTTCTTTCCATCCCCCTTACCTTGCCAAACCTCAAGCATACATCTTGTTGTCAGTGTTTAGAATTCTGTCTCAGTTTCAGTAAAGAAAATTCTGGTGCCAGCAGCCCCATGCCATCTCTGGATCCAAATAAATTGGCAGCCAAAGAAACGCAGGCCAATGTAATCAAAGCGTCTAGGGAGCAGGCCACCGTGGGAGCACTCTGTGTTGTCCCCGGGCTCCTCTTTTCTTCTCATGGCAGCAGCAAGCGTGCAGACCCCAAGCACTAATCCCTCTCCTCTTCTTCCCCAGGCCTGCGGCTTCTCCCTGAACCCTCTTGGCTGCCACAACAGTGAGCTGTTCTCATATAAAGAGTGCAAGGCAAGGCCCACTGTGACCTAGTCTCAATTAGGATTAAAAGATCCACTTGGCCCTTGGTGAGTATAAGTTTGGGTGTAGTACTAGGTCTCACTTAGAGAGACCCTGTTCAATAAACTCTTCTTTATCAATTGTTTGATGCAGGCTGAAATGAAGAACCATGGGGAGAGCCAGGCAGCAGTGGTGCACGCCTTTAATCGCAGCACTTGGGAGGCAGAGCTAGGCAGATCCCTGTGAGTTCAAGGCCAGCCTGGTCTACAGAGCAAGATCCAGGAAAGGCACAGAAACTGCACAGAGAAACCCTGTCTCAAAAAAAAAAAAAAAAAAAAAAAGAACCATAAAGCTTTAACTCCCTGGATCATCTGACAAGTTGCAAAATGTCGCTGGTTATTATGTTGCTGTGGCTATGGTCTGGATGTATAGGTCCACTTGGCTACATTTGCTGTTGCTAATGACGTAGAGGTTCGGTCCCAAAAAAAACCAGTGGGTTTTGTACAGAAGAAGATGTACAATGTGGCCCTGACTCATTTCCAGCCTTAATCAGGGACTGTGGAGTTTGGACTTGCTCTGCTTGGCAGAGTGTAGACTGGTGTAGGTTGTGTTCATCCCAGGAAGCAGGGAGGTAGAAGACTCCAGAGAAAACATTCTACCACTACCCGTACATAGTAGTAGCATGAAGGGTTGGAGGAGGAATGGAGAAGGAAAAGGACATTATCATCACAGTGTGCTCCTCTCCTCTCTCCCCAAGCCCTAATTAGCTTTTTACTCATATGAAATCCACATCAATGTTCCCAAATGTCTTAATCAAAGGTTCCTTTATTAATTCTCTTGTACACATTTGTGTTATTGGCGGTCAGGGATATAGAACATTCTCCCAGACATGAAACATGAGGATCACCACAAGTTCAATGTCACCCTAGGCTACACAGCAAGTACCAGGCAAACTAGGACTGAATTGCAAGACCCTGTCTCAAAAAAAAAACAACAAAAAAAACCCCGCAAAATAATAACTGTTGTTGAAACTTCTGGAAGGACTACAGAAAGTGAAGCACAAATTCTAGGATTTACCTTCCCTCCCATTCCTGAGCCTGACACTCTCCCTTGAACATCATGGTGGCTGATGAGGAAGGTGGGCTGATTCTGAGACAGGACAACCCTAAAATGTTCCAAGTCACGAGACAAGACCAAGGAAGCTAGAGCCTAGAGAGACTGCATTCCCTGGACTTCTCCCTGATGGGAATGTCATGTGACATGTATGTCATGTATGCTGTGAATGTGTGTTGCTCTGATTTGGTTGATAAATAAAATGCTGATTGGCCAGTAGCCAGGCAGGAGGTATAGTATAGACAGGATAAGCAGAGAGGAGAATTCCAGGAAGAGGAAGGCTGAATCAGGAGATGCCAGTCTGCCATCTAGGGAGCAGCATGTAATGGCACACAGGTAAAGCCACAGAACACTTGGCGACGTATAGATTAACAGAAATGGGCTGAGTTTAAATGTAAGAGCTAGTCAGTGGTAGACCTGAGCTAATGGTTGGCCAGTTTTAATTAATATATGCTTCTGAGTGATTATTTTATAAGTGGCTGTGGGGTCTGTGGGGCTGGGCAGGACTGGAGAAAAACCTTCAGCTACAAATGGCGCCCAACATGGGGCCTAAAATTGGAAAGAAACTTCATGCTGTGACTGTGTGTTGCTCCTTAAAAGTAGGTTCAACAATCCACCCTTTTATCCTATCATATCTATACCCTATATTTCCATATCACCTCCCCCATTTAACCTACTAGCCAATATGTATGTTCCACTGTCAAAGGAAACCTCTCCTTTGGCACCATGAGTCCCTACCTGTTGGTCAAGGAAGCGGGGCAGTTTGTTTTTCTGCCATTTATCTTCTCAGATCCTCCCTATAGACATCTTGAATTTCATCCCTCTAGTAGCAACAGCCTCATCACAAAAGATGGCAGCCTCTCGGGTTGTGACATAGTCCTCCTTGGAATATATTTGTATCTTCGAACAAGGAAATACCAGTTATGGAAAATGTAAACAAATGTTATTCAGCTTTGCATCACTATAATGAAATGCCTGACATGGTCTATTTTATGAGGCAAAGAGAGTTCGTTTTGTTTGTTTTTGTTTTGTTTTGCTTGTTTGCTTACTTGCTTGTTTTGGCTTACGGTTCTGGGGGTTGAATTCCAAGACGAGACAGCCCAATTGTTTGGACGTCTGGCAAGGGAGGTATATCAGGGTCACATGTGCCACACACATGTCATAGCAAATACATCTGGATAAAGGAAGAAGGAGGAAAGGGAGAGGGGAGAGAGTATGTTGGAAGAAAGAGGAGAAGGAAAGAGGGGAGTGTTAACAGTCCTTTTGGGGAGCATACTCTAAAAGACCTAAGAATCTCCACCTAATCTCACCTCCTGATAGTCCACAGCACCTCCTAGCACTCTTACCATAGGAGCTGGATTTACATACTGGCCTTTGGAAAAAAATCCAAATCAGAGTGAAAGAGCAGAGAAATTTCCTTTATTTCCCTAAATTCTTATTGGCACATGAGGTTATGTTCTTTCCCTACTGTACTGAAGAAGAAACTGCCACCTCCCATTGGCTCTACCTATAAGAAAACAGAGGATTCATGTACGAATCTAGGGAGGGAGTTCTTATTGGACCTTTGCCCTCAGCTAGAAGCATTTGCCAAATGGATAGCTCAGATTCCCTGTTGTCCTGCCTCTTGATGGCTGTCTTAGAGTTTCTATTACTGTGAAGAAACACCATGAACAAAAAGCAAGCTGGAGAAAAAGGGGTTTATTCAGCTTACACTTCCATATTACTCTTCATTATTGAAGGAAGTCAGGACAGGAACTCAAGCAGGGCAGGATCTGATGTAGAAGCCATGGAGGGGTGCTCCTTACTGGCTTGCTCAGTCTGCTTTCTTATAGAACCCGGGACCACCAGCCCAGGGATGAAACTACCCACAATGGGCTGGGCCCTTCTCTATCAACCACTAATTAAGAAAATGCCCTACAGCTGGATCTTGTGGGGCATTTTCTCAATTAAGCTTCCCTCCTTTCAGATAATTCCAGCTTGTGTATCAAGTTGACTTAAGACCAGGCAGCACCATGACCCTGAAGCTTGATAGTTTGAGGACATGAAGCATAGATCACTATCCAGGAGAACTCTCTAGGAAGTGTAAGAGAACCAGTGAACTCATCATTTGTCCTTCAAAGATGGAAGGATAACCCTGCTTAGGTCTCCTTGTGAGCTTGTGAGCTCCAGTCTCTCATCAGAAACCAAGATCAGATGAAAGTGTGACCACCATAGACCCTGAGTCCCTGAGCACAAGGACCTGGACCTTGGATCTTCCTAAGATGTCAATGGACAGATTACCCAGATGGCTGAATAATTAGAATTTCTATTAAACCGACTTCCTACCTTCCATCTGAGAATTAGTTTTCATGGTCACTGAATAATGATGAAGAAGTAAATGGGGGATTTTGACTTCATGTAAGATTTGCAGATTGGACACACACAAGCATGTAGTTTATTTCCCTCCCAAAACAGCGCTAAGGCATCTCTAAAGAGATTCTTTTCTAATCCCTGAATCTAAACAGCTGTTTGTCTATGAAAGGAGGCATTATAAGCAAAATTTTGGAAGGCAGAAAGTATGTAAATATATATGTGCTATGGTTTGGGTATTGTTTGAATGTGTCCCTCAAAGATTTATATTTGGGAAGCTTGGTCTCCAGTGTGGTAAGTACAGAACCTTTACTGTAAAGTCTGGTGGGAAGAGACTGGATTGCTGGGGACCCACCCTAGAAGAAATTAGCTAGCTCTCATGGGACCTCAGGTAGTTGTTTGCTGCTGTTCCTCCCCATCCTCCTCCTCCCCTCCTTCCCCTCCTCCTTTTCCTCCTCCTCCTTATCCTCCATCTGCTCCCCCTCCTCTTCTCCCTCCTCCTTTCCCTTTCTTTTCCCCCTCCCCCCTCTCCTCTCTCTCCTCCTCCCCCTCTTCCTCTTCCTCCTTCACTCCCTCCTTCCTCTTCTCCTTCTGCTTCCCCCCTCCCCCCTCCTCCTCCTCAGTTCTTGAGAATGTGTTGTTATTAGAGGAAGTCTGAGCCAGGGAGATGGCTTAGCAGGTGAACGCACTTCCCACACAATCCTTCCAACCTGAGTTTGATCCCTGGGACCCATGTGAGAAAAACTTTGTGCAGTGCAGTGGTGTACATCTCTAAGCCTAGCACTCCTAAAGTGAGGTGAGAGGCAGGGACAGGAGAATTGTCTGGATGCTCATAGGCCAGTTAGCATGGCAGGAACAAAGAAAGACCCTGCCTCAATAAATGAGCACGTTCAGGAAATGTTTCTATTTCCTAAAAATGTGTCTTTTTCTAAAGACATTTTTCCAAAAAAAATGTACCGGGCCACCTGGGGCCCAACATCACAAACACACGCTGCCTCTGTAGGAGGAAACCCCGAGGTGAGGAGAATGGAGTGTTAGGGCAATAGAAAGCCCATCCAGGCATTCCCTGTCTTCCTTTCCTCTGCAGGGTCACAGGCTCCTCCTGGAGGTATTGACTCTCAGGACTACTGTCCCTCTATCTAGCACAGCTATCATCCGTGTGTGCTCCCTGGAGCTCCATGTTGGTCCTTGATGAGGCCTTTTTCCATGCTGGCCAAGGACTCTGTTGAAGTCAGAGCCTGCCAAGTAACATGCCTGACCACCCACATTCTCTCTCACCCATTTCTACTTATTCTTATCCAGGTAAATTTATATTTATTATATTATTAATTATATTAAATAATTATAATTAAATATTGTATTGTATATTAACATATATTGAATATATAAATATTACATATTTATATCCAGTATAAACTTAGAACAGTATCTATGTATATTAAATGCTCAATAAATGCTGCTATCATTGGTCCCTCCTACCCTTCAAGGACTTTTTCATTCTTTCTTTAGACTACTATGCCTGATATAGGCAGCTACAGTGGTATTCATCACCCCAGTGGACAGTGGTATTCTGAGACTCGGAGCTCTATTTTTGGAGGGGGTGCTGTGTGTGTGTGTGTGTGTGTGTGTGTGTGTGTGTGTGTGTGTGTGTGTATGTATGTACACATGTATGTGCACATGTATTGCTAAAGTCACCATGCTTGCTGGGTGTCCTCCCATGTTACTCTTCACCTCACTCCCTTAAAACAGGGTCTCTCACTGAACCTGGAATTGGTCTGGTGACTCTCAAGACCCCCAGATCCTCTTATCTCTACCCCTCCCCAATATAGGAATTACAGGGACACCTGGCCATACCTGACTTTTTGTATGGGTGCTGGGATCTGAAATCAGGTCCTCAGGCTTGTATGAGAGATGTTCTTACCCACTGTGCTACATGCTAATCATCTTCATATCCTTTGTGCCTGTCAAAGAAGTTGACATTTTATGTAGAATGAGCGTTTCAGGGGAAATAAACAGCAGACTTCTGGACTACATCTCAGATTTTGTTGGGTAAGCCAAACCTTCACGTGAGGGTTAACCTACTCCAATGAGTACATTAAGTCTCAGTCGATACTGCCTATGGCAACTGGGAAATTTCTTTATGTGATTTGAACTTCTTTCTCCTAATCTGGGGGAAATGGGGAAACATTTGCAGGGAAGAGAAGTCCTGGAAGAGGAAAGGAATAAAGGAGGAGTGTTAATACAGGTGACTGATCCCACTTAATGAATTAGCCAGGCACAATACTCTGTGCTCTTTGACAAGACGTCATTGTCAACCCTGCTTCCCAGCAAGAGCATTCACCTCCTCCAAAGCACTTTCATCCTTAAGCAGCTCCCTTAGCACTATCATTTCACAAGAGACAGTGAACCTCAAAGTTTGTTTATAAAAACTATGGCAACCCCAGGCTCACTGGCAAGGCCAAAGGCATTCCCAGCAAATAAAACACAAGGCAGCAGCCACCAGAGCCCTCTAGGATGAGCCTAAGCAAGAGGGCTGTCAATCCATCTGATTCTCCACCCCGAGCAAGCTTTTGATGATGAGTTTCAGAGCATTTTAATCCTTTGATGGTTTCATAGTCCTGTCCTACGAGACACTTAGAAAACATTCTCCTTGCCAGGAATCCCATTACAGTCCAGCCCCACAGCTTCACTGGAGGAACTTGCAGCTTTCCTTTTGATGTTCTTATTTTAATGGGACATGTACATCAATTGTGATATATATCTGTCTTCTTTCCTGTATCTGTGTAGTTTGGACTGATACACGTACTCAAGGAGTTTAGAGGGCAAGATGATGCTAAGAAAAATCATAGTAGAAGAAAGCTGGTGTGGTGATTTGAGTGAAAATGGCCCCTTAGGTCCATAGGGAGTGGCACTATTAGGAGGTGTGGCCTTGTTGGAGGAAATGTGTCACTGGGGGTGGGCTTTGAGGTTTCAGAAGCTCAAGCCAGGCCCAGTGTTTCTCTTTCTTCCTGCTGCCTGTGGCTCCAGATGTAGAACTCTCAGCTACCACGTCTTTCTATGTGCTGCCATGCTTCTCTCCATGATGATAATGTACTAAACCTCTGAAACTGTAAGCCAGCCCCGATTAAACGCTCTTCTTTATAAAAGTTGCCATGGTCATAGTGTCTCTTCACAGCAATAGAAACCCTAATGAAGACAGCAGGGAGGAGGGAAAAGGGAAGGCAATGAATGAGCCACATACGCTCAAGTCAAATTTGCTGTGAATAATCAGAGTTGAGCCCACTTAGGAACCAGGGAGCCAGTGGGAATAGCTGCCTCTCAGTTATTAATCCCAAGGAGACAAAATTACCAAAGGATCCATTCACCACCTCTCAGTGGTCACTAGCTGAAAAAGCTGGCTGGGAAAATAGAATTTGCTTTCACACACTTCTCATTTGCTGACAGAAATCCCTGGGCTGTGAGAACAGCCACACGATGTCAAAGACAGCAAGGGATGAGTAGACATCCAATACAACCCCCAGCTCCCATCCTTAACCCTATGCCTAAGGTGGTGGGATTCTGCCCTTTGTATCTGTATGTTTGGACTTCCCTGTCTGCTACAGAATGTCTGTTGGTGATGTGCACATACATCAGCCCTTTGCAACAGCTCTTTGCCCACTCATCATGGGTCATGTTTGGTTGTGTGTGCAGCATCCACATAGAGATGGACAGTGAGATCTGGCTAGCCATCCAGTATATGCTTCTGCTTTTTCTCTCAAAGTTCTCCAAATAGTTACTCTAACTATCTTGTTTTATTGAGTCCTCACTTCTTCAGGCTAAATATCCCCCAGACACCTCTATAAGTGGAATAGAGAAGTACCACTTGATGTTTATGCAATATCTTCCTGCTTGTGAACCATGATACATCAAGTTGACACTGCTCTGATTCCTCCCATATCAGCTGTAGGGAAGAAGAGACCCTGGGCCAAGACCTCTAGATGCTTAAAAAAAAAAAGAAAATGCATCTTCTCCCAGAACTTTCTATACGAAATTAACACTAATGTAGTCCAGTATGACTGTGGACTTCTGAACTCCAAAACTCTAAAATATTAAATTATATCATTTAAAACATAATTTGCATACCAGAGCTAATCTGTGAGGATGGAGGCTTGTGATAATTTGTTATAGAAACAACAAGAAAATAATATAGTCAGGAGAAAATATACCCAGTTAACGGTCAGAACAGAGCTGGTGTGGTACTTTGTTATCAGATGGGTAGGTTTTAGAATAAAGAATATTGCCAAAGATAAGAAAGAGACATCAAATAATATAGGGGTCAGCTATTCAAGAGGATGTGACAATTTTGAAATGCAAATAGCCAATAAGAAAACTTTAAAATACATTTAACAAGCTAACAGAACTTCAAGAGAAATTTTCTAAATCCATAATTAATAATTACATTTTCAGATTTCAATTTCTACCTTTCAAGAAATACATATTTTGAGTTTTGTCTATGGCTCCTAGTGCATAACTCCCTCCCCAAGACAGGTCAGAGAAACTAAAATTTCACTTCTCTAAGGAAAGTCATAAAAACTCTGATACCAACACACACACACCTTTCTGTATTGGAGCTAGCCATAAAGAAAATCTCTGTGGGGATGGAGAGAGTGTTCAGTGGTTAAAAGTACTGGCTGCTTTTCTAAAGAACCTAAATTCTGAGCCCAGCCCCCGCATGGCAGCCCACAGCCATCCGTAACAACAGTTTCAGGGAATCCAGTGCCATTTTCTGGCCTCTGCAGGCACCAGGCATGCAGGTGGCATACAGAAATACATGTAGGCAAAACACAAATACATATAAGATCACAAAAAAAATAAATTTTAAAATAAAATAAAAATAAAATGAACACAAAGTAATTTAAAAAAAAAAATCTCTAATCGACCTTTGTCTGAGAAAAAGACTTCTGAGGAAGTCTTAAGACTCCTTCAGTCCACAGGGCTGTGACCTATGTCCTAGATGGTGCAAAGCTGCACAGAGGCCAAGAAACAGATAGGCTTTTGTGTGCTTCCCTATGCACTCTATGAGCATCACATACACAATGAAGTCTTCATGTTGAGACTCCACGGGAAACTCAAAAGGGTGCCGAGAGCTCTGGGTGGTAGAGATGGAGAGGTCCCTGTTGGGTAGGGTATGTCCAGAGAGCATGGCTGCTTCCCCTGTCCTGCTCTCTTCTCCTCTCCCATATTTCATTCTATGCATCTCTTCCTCTGTATCCTTCATAATACTCTGTAATAAACTAGCAAATGTATCTCCTTAAGTTCTGTGACCCACTCAGACAAGTTCATCTAATTGAAGAATGGGGTGGCAGGACCCTAATTTGTAGCTGGTAGGTGAGACACTCAGGCTTGAAACTGGGATCTGAAACAGGCAGTCCTGGGACTGAGCCCCCAGCTGGAGGGATCTGACACTATCTCTAGGGAGAAAGGCTCCAACCTGGATTGGTTCAGAGCACCCCCAGCTTATGCTGACTTGGCATTAGTGTTGTACTCACTGATGGAGACAAACGCCCACAGCTTTAGGGTCACAGAGGTAAGGAAGCGGAGGGGAAAGGAGTCATTTTTCCCCCGACACACATCAGTAACTACTTCAGTTAAAACCCGAAAGTCTTCCCCCGCCAACCCACCCCCCTGGAGGGGCGGGAGGAGGGAAGAGGGGGGAATCTGTGATTAGTATGTAAAATGAATAAAAAATTTCTTAATTAAAAAAAAGTTTAAAAAAAATCTTTAAAAAAGAAAAAGTTAGCCGGGCAGTGGTGGATGGTGGCGCACGTCTTTAATCCCAGCACTCGGGAGGCAGAGGCAGGCGGATCTCTGTGAGTTCGAGGCCAGCCTGGTCTCCAAAGTGAGTTCCAGGACAGGCACAAAGCTACACAGACAAACCAAAAAAAAAAAAAAAAAAAAAAGAAAAGAAAAGAAAAGAAAGAAAGAAAAAGAAAAAGTCGAGGCCGGCCGGTGGTGGCGCACGCCTTTAATCCCAGCACAGGCGGATCTCTGTGAGTTCGAGGCCAGCCTGGGCTACCAAGTGAGTTCCAGGTAAGGCACAAAGCTACACAGAGAAACCCTGTCTCGAAAAACCAAAAAAAAGAAAAAAGAAAAAAAAAGAAAAAGTTGAAAGTCTTCAAGTCAATGACTTCAGCTTCTGTCTTAAGAAACTGGAGGAAGCCAGGCAGTGGTGGCACATGCCTTTAATCCCAGCACTCAGGAGGCAGTCAGTTGGATCTCTGAGAGTTTGAGACCAGCCTGGTCTACAGAGTGAGTTCCGGGACAGCCAGAGATGTTACACAGAGAAACCCTGTCTTGAAAAACAAAACAGAACAAAACAAACAAAAAAGAAAAGAAAAGAAACTGGAGGGGGGAAATTAAACCAAAGAAGTAAAGCAAAGCAAAAAAAAATAATACATATCAGAACAAAGGTCAACTAGTGGAAAAATGGAAGAGACAAATCTGTGAGAACAAGAGCTTTGGGCTTGAAAAAGTCAGTAGGACTGACGGCCCTCTAGCCAGAAAAACTGGGGGAAATAATGGAGGCAACAGAGAGATCACAAATACTAGGAATGTAAGACATTTGTATCTTTAAATCTACAGATAGTAAAACAATAATAAGGATGTGTTATGTACAACTCTATAGCAATGACTTCAGCAACTTAAGTGGGCCAATTCTTTGAACAATTAGTTTATTAGCAACAAAATAATAAAGCTCACCAGAAGGAGCCAGACGAAAGAAAGAGTGTGTACTATAAGATTTTATTTATATAAACTGCTAGAAAATGGAAACTAACATGAAGGGAAACTGTTACCTGTTGTAGAATGTTATTTTAAGATGTGTTACTTTTGTTTATGTTGCATTTGTTTAACTCTGTGAAGCTGTGTTACTGTGCCTGTCTAAAACACCTGATGATGGTCTAATGAAGAACTGAGTGGCCAACAGTGAGGCAGGAGAGAGATGGCTGGGGCTGGCAGGCACAGAAAATAAATAGAAGGAGAAATCTGGGAGTAGGAGGAAGGAAAAAGAAAAGAAGAGAGAGGACACCAGGGGCCAGCCACCCAGCTACCCAGCCAGCCATGGAGTAAGAATGAAAGTAAGATATACAGAAGTAAGGAAAGGAAAAAGCCCAGAGGCAAAAGGTAGATGGAAAATTTAAAGTTAAGAGAATCTGGCAAGAAACAAGGCAAGCTAAGGCCAGGCATTTATAATTAAGAATAAGTCTCTGTGTGTGATTTATTTGGGAGCTGAGTGGTGGGCACCCCCCAAAAGAGTAAAGAGTTAAAAAAACAAAGTTACCTGCTGCCTGGATATGTTAGGGGTGCATAGGCTGGGTCAGGAAAAGCAGACAGGGTTGACTGCAAAGGAGCAAGAGGGAAATCAGGGGGAGAAAGCGATGAATATTTTCCTTATGTGGTGATGATTTCACCGCAATCAAGTGGTGAACACATATGTCAATGCACATTAAATTGCACCCTTTAAGAATGTACAGTTTATTTTAATGTCAATTACACCTCAACAAAAACGTGATCTTTCCTTCCTAATTTCGGGGGGTGTTTTCTAAACTGTGACTCTGTGTTTAAAGTTTGAATTTGAGGAATGATCCAGCTTAATTAAAAACGAAACCCACTCCAAACAAGCTATTCCTATCCTGTCATATGCATTGCTACAAAGCCTTTTTTTTTTCCCCCGTGAGGAAATGTCGTGTTAGGACAGAGTTGGAGCATTGAAGTGAGGGGAGAGCACGGCTGGAACTTAGCTGGAGCCACCGAAAGTGCCAACAACACAAAACAACACAGCTCCTTTGCCCACTGTCTCCCCAAGCAATACACAGAGTGAAGAGTGCCCATTTTCTTTGCTTCTGGTCTGAGGCGTGAGGACCGAGTCCAGCCAGCTTGCCAGCTCCTCTGTCCTGGCCCGGCCACACGCTCGCTCGGCAAGTTCTATTCCAAGTCACTGTATGCTGAACCTTTAAGGGCGTTGTTTGGTGCCTTACTTACAGGGAAGTCAAAGAGCTCCATTTCTTAGCAAATGAACTTGAATGAGGAATCAGTTTGGGTGTCTAAAGTGAAGTGATCCACGAAGGGAATCGGGCTGTTCTAACTCATTGGCGACTGAGCGAATTTTCCTCCCCACAAATTTCCCTCCAGCCTAAATTTGGCTCAGGTACCTCCTACAAAGCATTACAAAACAATCGGGTCTAATTGAAAAGAACCTGAGGTCTGGCAGAGTAGGAGTGTTGTAATTCCTCTAGGAGTCCTGTCTCCTGCTGTCACCACCCTCCATCCGCTGGTGAGGACTTGGTGTTTCCTCTCACTGCTGGGAATGCCACCACCGCTCTCTCAGGGATGCCACCACGGTTGCCCTGGGCAACCCTTTCTTGTGCCATGTCCTTTCTCAGGAAGATGAATACAAGCTGTGCATAACTGAACGTCAATCCCACCCTTGGCAACCAGCAGTCTCATTAAGCAGAGACTAAAAGGACTCTGAGGAGAAATACATTTGACCGAGTATGGAGTTCAGGGAAGAACCAAGAAAGAGGAAGAGACTTCTTGGCATGTGGGGGCCGCTTTCAGGCAAGCTTCCTTATTCCCTGAAGCCCTGTATCTTCATTCCCTGGTGTGAAGACCATTTTAAACTCTCTCTCTGTTTATTTCATCAGAAAAACCTCTCTCTCTCTCTGTTTATTTCATCAGAAAAACCTGTTATTTGGAGTCAGGAGTAGAAAGAATTGGTCTCTGTGCCTCTCTTAGAATACGAGTCTGTCAAGGATGACCTGGGCCCTTCCTGCTTTAACCTACCTCTAATTCATAGTGGACCCTCAACATGAGTCAGTCTCTCCCACGGACCCCATTTCTCCATCTGCTGAAGAATTCTGGACTCTGGGTTTTAATCCCGAAATTTCTGTGCTGACAGATTTAGTAAAGCTGTGCTCTGATTGCTGTCTAGAACTCTGGGCTCTCGGAAAATCAGTCAGAATCTGGTGGAAATAAACGTTGTCCACGAAGTCCACCACCCTGCTTCAGTTTCCGTTTGCTGCATCATACCTCCTGTAACACTCTTGGGACAGTCTGGCAAGAGAACCATCCAATCTGTGTGACAGGGAGCCACAAGTGCAAGGGCACCAGAGATGATTAAGTAAGATTAATTCAGAAACAATTGACAAAGGAAAGGTCCTGTTGGCCATGTTCCAAGAAAACTGTTTTCCACGTTCAGTGATCAGGCCGCCTTTGAAGTTTCAGAGTCCTAGTAGAAAAAAGAAATTCAATTTTGAATGTTTCATGCAGCACTCAGTACTTTGCCCTAAATAGATTATCATAGCATTTATCACAGCCCAACTTTATCTGGTATTAATTACTTGTAATAACAGAAGCCAGATATCATAAAACAAGACATCACTTATCCAGTGTCATGAAGGTCAACTAGTCACCATTCTTAGCTCTACTGGAAGAACCAACTCCAGCTTGGTCGGAGTTGAGAGAGAATGTCTTTCTGTTGTGTGTGTGGTGGGTGTGGCTGTGCTCACCCAGGCTTGCACCTGTGGGGGCCAGAGGTCAGTGGCAGATGTCTTCCTTTATTACTCTCCATGTGATTTTTTGAGATGGGGTACTGACTGTTCCTGTAGCTGTCTGTTGCGACTAAATTATCTGGTCAGCGAGGCCCCAGGCTCCTCCTGTCCTCTTTCTCCCCACCAATGTTGGGGTTACAGATAGTACTGCACCCAGCTTTTACACAGGTTCTGCAGATCAGAATGCAGCTTCCCGTAACTGTGAAACACAGCATCTTACCCACACGAGCTGCGTCCCAGCCTCATGCAATGTCCTTTGTTAAGGACATCGCTGCCACCTGTGTAAAAGTAAACCCTGCCATAAAAAAATAAATAAATAAAATAAAAATAAACATAAAAAAGAATTTAAAAAAAAAAAAGTAAACCCTGTGAGTGGCACACCTGTTAACTGAGTCCCACCACCTTGGACAGTGTTTAGTGAGATGAAGTATGGAGAGAGATTGAACTTGGAATATGCAGGCGAGACAGAAAGCTTGTGTAAGAGATGGATGGTTGCAGTCTTGCTCTGTCGGCCCGCCTTGATTTCAGCTACAACTGCACTGGATGGTTCTAGGGGACCAGACCCATCTCACTGCATTGGTGCCTGGTGTACACAGCCTGTGGAACCTTCGACATTCTGCCCAGAACCTTTGTATGACGTGCAAACATAACGTGGCTTACTCTTTTTTTCAATATGGAACACTTCACACATTTGCATGTCATCCTTGTTCAGGATGCTAATCTTGTCTGTGTCATCACAACTGAGTAGAGAATATAATGGAAGATGTAAACACTCCAATATCCCTATCTTCAGGGAGACAGTGTGACTCTGGAGGTCCCAGCAGAGTCCAGCTTTGCTGCCCACAGCAGCAACTTCCATCTTTGTATCAACCTGTCCTGTTTTCCTGTCTTGATGTCCACCACTCCTTAGCCCTAAGATCAGCTCTTCTACGTGGAGTCAGACCCAAAAACTACCCCTAGTCCTCGTCTCTGCTTCAGCTACAGCAGGAACTTCTGTGTAGATACCTTGCCTCATGAACTAAGTCTGTCAACTAGTTCTCTTCCCGAGCTTTGCTTACACCCAGTATCCATGGAGAGAAGAAGGAAATAAATGAGAAGAAACTGGGAACCAGATCTGAGTAGAGAAGTGGGAGGAGCCAAAGCTTGGTACTGGGAGATGGACAGGAGGCTCAGAGATGGCAATGTGGGAGCGAAGCCAGGTCCTGTGGCCAGAACAATAGAAATAGATCTGGACTCAACAAACTGGAGATGACCATGACCTTGAATACAGCCATTCCAAGATACAAATCTGACAGTGGGGCCAAAATGTATGGAGGATATAAGATGATCTCCCCTAACCCGTATTAACCTCAACGCTCTAGTTTCTGGCTAGGGAATCAGGAAACGTGTCCAAGGCCAATTCTCTTGAGACAGAGAACCAGGTAAGCAAAGCAAACAGTGCAACAGGGCAGCACTATGTATGAATGGTAGTTGTAAAGAATTGCCAAGGGTGAAGAAGACAGAGCCAATCGGAAAGCCACAAAGATGAAAGATCAGAGACAGCAGCGGATGAGACATTCTGATGTTGGGAACTCCATGTGCGCCATCACTCTTTGGATTCCGTCAACAACCAATTGAAATACATCCTTATGTCTGTGGACTGGCACCTCCTAGTGATACTCTGCTTAGCAGGCTTTCTCCATTAATAATAGGTTTCACTGCTGTAAGAATGGACCTCCTAACCTATATTTTTGCACCAGAGAGGAGAGTTGTGTCTACCAAATGACTTGAAACTTCCATGCTCCCAAAGAATTGTTCTTGACTTGGTTGTCAAACTCCACACTCTGTTTTCTCTTCTGCCAAGGTCTCTTAACTTCTATCTACAACCAAGTCCTGCTCTATGCTGTATTAGTTCTACCCTAGGCAGGAAGATTTAAAAGAGATTTATCCAGGTAAATCATGTTGTCCTTCCTAAGCTCATAAGAATACTTGAGTTTCATAAGAGCTTGAAGTAAATAAAATTTCAAGAGTTCTCTTTGAGGAAAAAAAATACAAAACAGGAAAGGTTGATACAAGGTATACATATTGAGAAGGAGCTTGAGCAGGTAAATATATTTTAGACTTAATCTTATTAGGTTCATGATAATTCTACTCTTGTTCAAGTAGAAAACATAAGGAAGTTTCCGTTCCTTCATTGTCTTAATTCTGCTGAGTGACTCCATCACTGATCCATGACCCAACATCTAGGTCTATGCTACCCACAACCACACTTTTGCTTGCCCATTGCTTTCTTGGAGTTCAAGTTTCAAAAAGCATCACTCCCCTTTTCAGAAGCATTCTTGGCAAGATTTTTGTTCTCTATAGTCAGTCCCCACACAGACAATTCTTCTTAGATAAGTTTAGTATATCTGTCACTTACTTACAGTTCTTCACAGTATTCCAGATGTGTTTAAAATAAGATTAAAGCTCATGACCACAGCCAACAAGGCTTCATGTCATAGACCCTTGCTTAGCTCTCCAGATTCATTTTGTACCACTCCTTCTCTTCCTTTTTTTAACCTCTCTTCCTTGGTCTCTTTTTTGTTCCATCTGTCTGGAATACTCTGACCCACAGCTAAGACCTTCTTGTCACTCATGTGTCAATTTCAGCATCTCCTCCCGGATTCTTTTTCTGTTGTTCTTGTTGTAACAAATTACCACAAATGTAATGGTTTGGGCAACATTAACATATTATAAAAGTATTATAGTTATAGAGTTCAGAAGGCCAAAAATGGGTCTCACAGGGCTGAAATCAAAATGCTGGCAGTGCTCCTTCTGAAAACTCTAAGGAAGAATCTATTTCCTAGATATATTTTTTTTTTGATCCTCAAAACCTCTCATTCTTCAACCCTTCTTCTTGCTAAAGGTAGCAATGATGAATCAAGTCCTATGATCACTCTGACTTTTTCTGCTTCCCTTTTGGGAACTCTTGTAAATAAGTTGGACCCATGCAATCTCCTACATCCCTGCATTAATGACATCTGTCATTTCAGAGTCCTGCTTTAATTCTCCAGATTCTGCATATCAGGATAGGGATGTCTTTAGAGGATCCTACACTTTGTATCTCACATCTACAAGTTCCCCAAACACCTAACCTGATACACCCAGTAGTCCTCACCACCATACTAGTCACTCTCAGTTCCACATTCCATCATTTTCTAAAATAATCCAACTATTTTTATCTGTCTTCACTAGAAGAGTAAGCTTCCTATGGACAAGAGGTTTGCCTTGCCCGTGGATGTCAGTGCTGGGCCAAAGTGCTGAGCTTAGTGTGCAGCAGGGACTCCATGAGCAAGCAAATGGATGACAGAGTTGGAAATCAGAGGACCGTATTTTACTTTACATGTTGCTGTCACAAAACACATGGCAAAAGCAACTTCAGGAAGAATTTATTTGGGCTCACCATTTGGGGATGCTGTTCATTGTGGCCGAGAGGTCATAGCAGCAGGACCACGAGATAGCTGGTCCCGTTCATCTGCAGTTAAGAAGCAAAGGACGTTGAATTCTACTATTTAGCTCTTTTCCCCAGTCCATGGAATTACACCACCCACATCAATCTAATCTAAAGAGTTCCTCACAGACACACCCAGAGGTTTGTTTCCATGGTAACTCTAAATGCCATGAAGTTGACAATCAAGATTAGTTGTCACAAGAACCATCTGATAAATTAAAACAAGTACCCTTAAATACTTCATACAGATATTATTTCAAATTCCATTATATGGTTTAGAATTTAGAAACCGGCTAAGTTAAAATTCAGGGTCATTGACTAACAAATAACATAATCTTCAACGTTCACTAAGTCTCAATCTCTTCGTCAATATCATAACCATAATAATACCATTTTACTGGGAATTTTTATGGATTGTAAATATGTATGAAAGATATTTGGCATGGTATCTCATACAGTATTTACATAGATATCTACTTTTGTTACCAGTCCCCTTTTTACAGATTGGAGAAACCAAGGCAAGTTATTAAGTGGTAGATCTGGGAACTTAATCCTAATCTGCTCAATGGTAAAACTGAGACTCATCATAGCTATTTGTTTACAACTATTGTGATAAATAAAAGCCCAGAATTGGAGCGTGGAGCATGGAAATGGGTGGCTTGTCTATGTCTACAAGGTGGTTCTACATATATCTAAATGAGTATTAGGAACAGTACGTAGGAAACATCAAATGCATATGAAGCTACTATTATGGACTGAGGGCTTGTGCCTCCCTTAAAATGCATATGCTAAAGCCTTAACTTCTGGGTATTTTGGTATTTAAGAGTGGGGTCTTGGAGAAATTATTGTATTTAAATGTGATCGTGAAGGTGATACATCATGATATCATTATTTTAAGAGGGGGAAGAGACATGAGCTATCTCATTCTCTCACTCGCTCCTGCTTTCTCTCTCTTTCTTTCTTGCTCTGGCTATCTCTCTCTTTATGTGTATACAAAGAAGACATGTGAACACACACACACACACACACACACACACACACACACACACACACAAGATGGCAGCTGCCTGCAAACTAGGAAGAAGATCTTGCCATAAATGAAACTTGCTGGCACCTTGATTTTAGACTTCTCAATCTCCAGAGGTCGCAATGTCTATGAGACGTAAGTGCATGCTGTTGCAGTCACTCTGTCTATGGTATTTTGATACATAGCCTAAGATAAGAAGAGAGAATAAAGTCAGAAACAACCTACAGAAATTCTAGAAGACAAATAGGATAAATGTAGAAAATCCTGGACACATTAGCATGGAGGAAAATGAAGTCCTTTAAAAGATGACTGACTTTACCTGTGACTGAGAGAATGCTAACATGGTTGTCCATGTAATCCAGACTCTGTCTCATCCCAGCATCCCACCACCTGGGACCACCATGCTCTTGGGAGTTGCACTGTGGCCTCCAGTCTAAACCTCTTCCTAGATTAAGTGATTTACTTCCATGCCTCATTATGTTCTTCGACTTGGAGATCAGGGCCTTTCAGCTTCCCTTTCCTCCATGAGACTCTTGGCCATAATTCACAAAAGTCTTATCTACTGGCCCTGATGTCATCTTGTGGAGGAGAGCATTGAAGGAGATAATACTCAAATGACAGCATTTTCCTGGAGGAAAAGTTTGTTGCAAAAGAAACTGAAAACCCATGAACACAATGACTATGATCCCCTGTGACCTATCAGGTGAGTCCCATGTGGATTACATCTGTTTCAGGGAGATAGCATGCCATCATCCCCCTGCCCCACCCCCTGCACAGCTGACTAGTAGTGAAATTTCTCAACTACACTTCATGGTGACATTTTCCCCTAAAGACCTGCTGAACTGTTGCTGACCCATTCTGCCTGGTCTTCGTGTTGTATTAGCTCCCTAACTGGAAAGCATCACAGTCACAGCCACAACTTAAAGCCAACCACATTATGCTCTACAGTTCATTGGTACCATTAAACACATTTGGGAGAAGTGCCTAATGGGTAGCTAGCTCCTGGACGACTGTAAATACAAAATGACAGCACTTTTACTCTTCATTCTGACAAGTAAGCAAGTATGGTTTAGAGAATGCATCTGAAAAACCTGTAGCTTCCCCCAGAGAAAACTATTAATACAGGACGGGTACTTTCCAAAGTACTGGGAAATGTTGAGGCAACAGATATTTTAACCATATGGTACTTACAATCAAAATAAACAGCTTAAACTCCACTATTAAAGCTCAAGACTTTTCAGAATAAAATGTTTATGAAATTTTTACCTGAAAATAAATGGCACATTCTGTGTAGTCTTTGTATTGTGAATAATATAAAATGTTTGTGAATAAGATAGTCAATGATATGATAACTAGATGCAAGCAAGAGATGGAATTTATGCAATGACATGATATAATAGAGACACACATACCACCACCACCAGAAATGTTGACAGAGGGGTAAATTTATAAAAATGTGATAATGAGCCTTCATGAGTAGAGTAGCATTCAATTAGAATAAGCAAAACAGTAAGCATAATGACCTATGAACATTAACAGGAAACAGCATTAATAGGAACATATGAACTCCTGTTTTCCTTTGACAAGTGAAATAATAAAGTACATAATTAGAATAAAGAGAGTCTGTATAATACAGGAAAGCTGGATATCTACTCTCGCAAAGGGAGATTATTTTATTTCATACATGCATTCATAGGAAATGCATCACTACTTTCTGAGGTCATCGAACATTTATAAAGATTGATGATTTATATTTTGCCACAAAACAATTGATAATAAATTCCAGCTGTTGGTAGTCTGTGCTATTAAAACAAAACAAAAATTATGTAGCTAGCATCCCAATTTATTTTATTGAGCTAGTACAACCTGGTAGCAATCACTGACAACTGTGTCACATAAAGCTACTTAAAGTATAGCTGTAAAATTTAAAATATAATATTAGTAATATAAGGCTTAGGAGGATACTCTAAGAAAAATGTGTGGTGAACAACTAGCTTTATCCTAGGAATACACGGCAAATATGTAACCAATTTCTCTTCATAACATAAGTTAAAAATACTTATGTATTACTATTATCATGCTATTAGATGCTAAAAACTCATTTGATAATATTTTGTATCCAGCCCAATAATAATTTTTATAAATAAGAAGTGGAGAAAACTTATTTTTATGTTGCTAATAACCACAAAAACAAATAGTGATATGCTTATAATGCAAAGGTAAATTTGTATTATAGATTTTGTCATTTAACACTCATAAAAATCTTCTCAGTGAGCGAATTATTATCTCTAACTTATAATATGGAACAGAAGCACAGAGAGAGAAGTAGAAACCTATACCTGGGAAGCAGAATCCAAACATAAGATTATGGTCACTCTTCCCTTGTGCATTCACACTCTATTTTCTATATGATCTGTAAGGACAAATGGGTTAAAATTATGTCTATGTTGTGCACAATACATGCTGTGTACTATGAATCCACAGTCTAGAGTAACATAACTTCTAATAATAACAATATAAAGAAGATGGGGTAAAACAGTATTTCATTATGGTGCTGAAGTTAAGTTGTCATCAACTCACTTAACTGGTATCAATTTCAGGTTTAAGAAGTAGTCATCACATTACTCATAAAAGACCTTTTATTAAAAATATGCAAAAGAAATAAGGAGACAATCAAAGCTGTTTGCCATAAAAATCAAGTAAATTCAAAGAAAGATAATAACAAAGAAAATGAAGGAAAGAAAAGGTATAAGACACAAAGAAAAAAATCAAACTAGCAGCTGTAAGTCCTTTCTTATCCATAATTACATTAAGTGTAAATGGATGAAAGTCTCTCATCAAAAGGATGGTTGACTACTGGGTAAATCTCAGAGCATTTGCCTAGCATAGACACAGCCCTGGTTCTATCTCAGAAGTGTAGAGGAAAAAGAGACAGAAATTGACAGAAACAAAATAGCATGATCCAGCTATTTGCTGTCTACAAGAGGCACACTCCTGATCCAGACACACAAAGGCACACACAGACACACAAAGACAGAGAGAGAGAGAGAGAGAGAGAGAGAGAGAGAGAGAGAGAGAGAGAGAGAGAGAGAGAGAGAGAGAGAATGGAAACCAGCATTCCATGAAAGTAATGCCCCAAGGGATCAGCAATGAGAGAAAACTAAGAAAACCCTAGATAGACACAGAAGTGGATTCTCTTACAATGTGCGCTATAGAAGAACCTTGATTAAAAACATAAGGGCAAAGCAACATGAAATGGAATAGGGTTTGTAGCATTAACAAGTATATTTAAAGCAATACTTTTTCCATTACATATCAAATAAGTAACCCGGGTGCAGAAAGAAACGAAACACATTCATTTACTAGTGGTGGTACAGAGCCATATCTTGAGATAAAAAGAGGAAACACAGAGACAAAGAAAAAAAATTAAGTGAATGGTGATAAGATAATACACTACCTTTGCATGTCTGTGGCAAAATCGGAGGAAAGGTTTACTTTGGCCCATGGGGTCACAAGTTTCAGTCTATGGTCACTTGGCTCTGTTGCTTTGGGCTTATGGTAACATCATACATCATGGGTGTTTGTGTCCTGGGGTAACTAAAGAGTTAGGGAATTGGAAAGGAGGAAGAATTTTAAAGATACACTTAATACTTTCAAATTCTTGTCTTTCATTTAGCGATGGAAAATCCCCCAAACAGTGTGACACACGGCCAAATACTTCTATTCCATTGCAGCATTCAGAAGAAGCCAGCACAGGTCCGTTTATGGCTGATCCAAAGCTTACAAGTGAACTGACAGACAATAGGGATGGTTTCCACGTTCCTGTCTTAGACATACCTCCTGGGTTTGGGCAGCACATGGTAGTGCTTTGCTGACCACAGACTTAACCCAACAATCATGGATGTGGTTAGTTGTTTCTTCCTCAATAGGCAGAGACTGGGTTTAATGTGTATACACACTTGTTTTTGACGTCCACAGCTCTGTGCCACCTTGGCTCCACATTAATCCTAGATATAAGCCACAATGTAAAAAAACGCAACCAACGGATTCTCTCTGGTCTCTCCACCCACCCCCACCCGCGTATTTTATTACCTTGTTCTCACTTTATTAAACACTTCCTGGTGGTTTGCTCACCTTACCCACCTTTAAGGTCTGCCATCCTTTTGCCATTTGACTTCCTCTTAAAAGTTCTTAACCTTTCTTCTGCTCTCTCATTTCTTCATCTCTTCTCTTTGACTGAGAAGATATTCTGGGGTGGAGTGTGGGGCCCATCTTAGGATACATCACACAAAGACCCAGGTGCTTTTCTGCTGATAGGAGCATGTCGTGAAAGAGGCCTGTTCACTTTATGGTGGCCAAGAATCAAAAGGAGAGAGACTGGGGTCCCAATGTAACCTTCAAGGTCATGCCTTCCACTAGATCCCATCTTCCAAAGGTCCCACAATTGCCCTGTGGCATCACAAGCTGAGACAGAAACATCCAGCACATGGCCTTTTGGTGAATATTCAAGATCCAAACTGTAGCAATTATAGTCATAAAAATAGGCATAGTTCAATTGAAGTATAATTGGTGTCTGGAAAAAAATCCGAAAATGAAGAAAATATAAAATCTACACTCTTGAAAAAGCATAACAGCAAAATGTACACCAGGCAAAACTGATACAACATAATCAACTGATGACATAACCTGGGCAAATGATTAAACTTCAGGAATAAAGTAATCTGTATTTGTTATATGTCTTAATAAAGTGCATAATTAAAAATAAAGCACCTAGACAGAGAGGGAAATATCCTGTAAAAAGATTTTTAGAAATGGGCCTGCCACAAAAACACAAGGGCCTGAGTTCCGACCCCCCACCAGCCATGTAAAGAGCCAGGCAGGCAGCAAATACAGGCCAGCAACCTCAACACTGGTAGGGGTGACGGTGGATAGGCAGATCCCTAAGGTTCACTGGCCAGATGTGATTCCATAAGAACAGAGACAAGAGGATCTGGAAAGTTAGCAGTCTCTTATTCAGTGGGAGAACAGACATGAAAAGCAGTTCTTCAATAGATGTAGAGATTTAGTTCTGTAAGATGAACAAGTTCTAGATATCTTTTCAATAATGGGTGCTCAATAAATTGTACTGTATTATACATTTACATTGCTAAGTTGATAAATGTCATATATGTCTTGTTACAATAAAAATGTCAGTCCTCTGGAAATATGAGTCTGTTTCGCAACTCTCAACTCTATTTTTTAAATATATATATTCCTTGTGACATGCATTATAGTCTACAAGTATTAGTAACATCTTCTATCTTATGTTAACAGAATACAGCTGTTAAATCCAAAATGATGTAATACTTCAGCTATTGATCTGTGTCTGTCTTTACACAACTATTATATACCTTAATTAATGTAGCTTTGTATTAAATTTTGAAAGTGAAAAGTCCTCCATTTTTTTTCTTTTGAGCTTAAGGTATTGTCTTATTTCATTTTTAATAAAAAGCAAGCAAAGATTATCTTGTGTCTTCTGTGTCCCTTGAATTGTTTGTATGACTTTTAGGAACAGTTTATCAATGTATGTAGAGTGAGGAGTGGGATTAAGTAGGCAGAGCACTGAATATGTAGATCAACTTGGGAAATATTGCCATGTAAGGATGAGGATAAGTCTGTGTGTCAGCTTGGCTAGACTGCAGTGCTCACGGATTCGGTCAAACACTAGCTTAGGTATTGCTGTGAAGTTATTTTTCAATGAAAGTTATGACATAATCTGAGTGGGCATGATTAAGTGACTTGAAGGGCATTAAGAGAGGAAGTGAAATATCCTTGAACAAAACATTCCACCTGTGGTTGTACGGGCTGCAGCTTCCGTTCACACCCAAGAGCCCCACCTATCTTTCGGATGCTTGTTCTATGGATTTTAGACTAGTGAATGTCTTACAATAAAGAAATATTTATGTATATAGGTGTCTGGATATGTGTGTGTGTGTGTGTGTGTGTGTGTGTGTGTGTGTGTGTGTATTATATATATATATATATGATGCATGCCTTTTGAACAAGATCAGACTTTGCAATCTATGACCATAGCATGCCTTTCCATTCATTTGGATCTCCTCTTTGTTCTCGAACTCACAGAGATCTGCCTGCCTCTGAGGTGTGTACCACCATGCCCGAGCTTCTTTAAATTTTTTAGTAATATTTTGTTATTTTTCAGAATACAGGTTTTACACTTCTTTTGCTAATTTTTTTCTAAATGATGAAATCCTGTGATGTTATGATAACTAGAATTGTCATCACAATTTCACTTCAGTTTGCTCTCTGTTTCTCTGTATAACTCTCATTTATATTTGTATATCAGGTTTGTATCCTGTCATCTTGATGAAATTGTTTTTTCTAATAATTTTAAGTGGGTTCCTTAGTGTATTTTGATATTTGAACCATAAGGTTTGTGTCTTTAGGGGGAAAAGAAACAAAGTCAATGTTTTAAAAGGGTGAATTGGGAGCGAGTAGAGAATGAACATCATGGTCTTGCTCTTGGGTGGATGAGGACCAGGATGCTAGAGGCAGGAAGGATAAATATGCTTCAGGCAGATCACAAGTAGCACCATCTTCAAATACCTCCTAACAAGGTGGTTTTAAGCATCTGGAAAATATTCCGTATTGGGTTAGGAACTAAAGGAATTCATAGAAGGTTGAGTTCTTATCTTTGCCTTTACAGAGTTTAGGTATGTCCAAAGCAGACATGTGCAAACCATTGCCTTATCTGTAAAGGAGACACCTCAAGGTGAGGCTTGAAACCTCTGGGAACACCAAACCCAATACCTGTGGGTGTTTTCTATGCTTATCATACCTAAGATAAAGGTTTGGGGTTTTGTTTTTTGTGTTTTGTTTTGGTTTGGTTTTGGTTTTTTGGTTTTGTTCTTTTTTATTTTTTTATTTTATTTTATTTATTATTATTATTATTATTATTATTACTATTATTATTATTATTATTATTATTGGTTTTTCGAGACAGGGCTTCTCTGTGAAGCAGTGCTGGCTGGAACTCACTCTGTAGACCAGGTTGGCCTAGAACTCATAGAGATCCGCCTGCCTCTGCCTCCGGAGTGCTGGGATTAAAGGTGTGCGAGGTTCATTTTTAAGTTCAGTATACAATTAGCAGCAATAATAGTAACTGAATAATCATAACTATGTGATAATAAAATGATTTCATTACTCAGGATGCCATACAACTTAAAACTTAAGAATTGTTTATTTCTGGAATTTTCTATTTCCTATTTTTGGACTCTGGTTGACCACTGGTGACTGTGAGGCTGTGGAAGAGAGAACCACAGATGGACTCAGGAGTCGGGGAGGGCAACTGCACAAGGCAAAGGAAAAATTAGGTGCCCACCACGCCTAGGTAAAAGCGGTGACAGGAGACCCCTCAAAGAATGACTGATTCTCCAGGAGGAATGAAGGCTTCGCCGAGGAGGTGGCATTTGACTTGGACTGGATGGATAATGATTACGATTATGTTAAGGGAAGAACTGCAGCTAGAGGGCAGGGCTTCAGGGGAAGGGAACGCAGGGAATGATGTGAGACGCGATGTGAGATGCGACCCATGATTACCACTTCATGCTAAGCTCTGTCCACCTGCAGGATCGGTAGGTTTCAAGGTTGGAACAGTAACTCAAAGCCCTGCCAAAGGGCACAAGACTCACCTACAGCCTGTGCTTTTCAAGCCGGAAGTGATCATTGATCTGTAAAAATGCAGATTATGGTTCAGTGGGTCCTGGAGAAGATTCTATATTCAATCTAGCTCCTGTGAGAGGTCAATGGTGACACTTTGAGGAACAAAGTTGGAAGCCAGTGGGAGCCACTGAAAAGGTCAGTGGAGCTGTGATTCAGTCTGTTTAAAAAAGCCAGCTCTGAGTGCCAGGCAAGCACAGAGAGGGAGTTTTAGGGGCTAATATCAACTAGATAGCCTCAAGAGCTAAGAGAATTCTTCAGTAGCAATCAGTTGCAGAAACAAAAGGGAACGCACCCACCGTTGGGTACCAAAGTATCCCACCGGTCTGGCCTGAGGCATGTGTGCTGTATGACTGATGGTACCTCTGGATCTGCAGAACCACTCTCTGATATAAATCTCCCGAGATGAGAGTGGTCAGGCATCTTTTCCTTCTGCCCCTTTGAAGCTGATAATAGTCATTGATCTAGAATTCCTAGTGAAGAGCTTCAGCTTGCAACACAGCAGATAATGAGTGGGGGAGGAAAAAGCCAGAGTTTGGTAACATCCTTAGCATTTCCTGCTCCACACTGCATACACCTGCCACCTGTCTGCCTGGGAGGTTATCTGTCTGTCTCAGCAGCCCTCACCCTGCAGCTTCTCCTGAGGGGAGGTTCTCAACATGTGGGTTGTGACCCCTCTGATGTCCAACGTCCCTTCCACAGGAGTTGCCTAAGACCATCAGAAAACATATTTACATCACGATTCATGACAGTAGCAAAATTCAGTTATGAAGTGGCAATGAAAATATTTTATGGTTGGGGTCACCACAATATAAGGAACCGCATAAAAGGTTCACAGCATTGGAAAGACTGAGACCCACTTGCTTGCCTTAGGGTCCCTCCAGAACTTGCATATAAACTGCCAGTAACTCTAAGCTACCATGTCCTTCCTTCCTTCCTTTCTTTCTTCCTTCCTTCCTTTCTTTCTTTCTTTCTTTCTTTTCTTTTAAGTTTATTTTTATTTTATGTACATTGGTGTTTTGCTTGCATATATTTCTAGTTACAGACAGTTGTCAGCTGCCATATATATATATATATATATATATATATATATATATATTTCAGAAAATATAAAGCAAAGAAAGCAAAGTTATATTTCAACCTCCAATAGTCTGTACTGATGCTGACCAGTGGACATCTTAACACATAGTCTGTACTGATGCTGACCAGTGGACATCTTAACACATAGTCTGTACTGATGCTGACCAGTGGACATCTTAACACACAGTCTGTGCTGATGCTGACCAGTGGACATCTTAACACACAGTCTGTGCTGATGCTGACCAGTGGACATCTTAACACACAGTCTGTGCTGATGCTGACCAGTGGACATCTTAACACACAGTCTGTGCTGATGCTGACCAGTGGACATCTTAACACACAGTCTGTGCTGATGCTGACCAGTGGACATCTTAACACACAGTCTGTGCTGATGCTGACCAGTGGACATCTTGACACACAGTCTGTGCTGATGCTGACCAGTGGACATCTTGACACACAGTCTGTGCTGATGCTGACCAGTGGACATCTTGACACCCTTCCTGCTTTCTTTCCTGCTCCTCCCCCACTCCTCCTTCCATCACTGATTGTTGCTTCTTGCTTGTGTCCCTTAGTGTTGTAAATACAGTGAATGTTTTCTCCTGATATTATTGTTATTATTATTATTATTATTTTAAAAATCAATTTTGTTGGGGTAGAGGGGTCAGAGACACCTGGATCATGGAAGCTCACGGGTCAGATAGTTAAACAAACGGTGAGTTTCAGATTCAGTGAGCAACCTTATCTCAGGGGGATGGGTGCAGAGATAGAAGAGGATACCCTGCATCTTCTTTTGACCTCCATGTGTGTGCACACACAGAAAAAATAGATTTCTTTTGAAAATCACTGGTTATGAAACTAAACAAACTGCCCAATTCTTAGGATGATATGCTCTCCTTCCTACATTTTGCTGCATTTCAAATCAAATAATACGGCATGCAACTAGGTTTAGAAAAAAAAATGGGCTTTGAATGTTACATAGTATTCTGTCAAACTGATATGTCACAGCTAAATTAATCCATCTTTCTTAATAAACCCGTTCTCTTCACAAATTTTTGCCGACTCTGTGATCGACACTCCTCTAGCTTCAGAATCAAGTCCAGGCACTGATGGGGATTCTGTCTCAATGGTGTCAGATAGAAAGACATCATGGAATGGTAAAGGAATGATGAACGTTTTTCACAGAAGCGAAGTTGTGAAAAAAATGACTAACGTGGCTGTTGAGGGCATAAACCACAGGAGTCAGAGGTCACAGATGGCCAGGGCAGATGAGTGCTGTGGAAGAGAAGGTCATCCAAGCCCCATGGAAAGCACTGTAGGCTGTGAACAGTAAGTGCAAAGGCCCTGAGGGAGGAAGAAGCCTGGAGAGGACACCCCCATGAACAAGCATAGAGAGCAGTGAAGAATGTAGCAGATGTAGATGATGTGGAAAGACTGTTTTTCTAGGTAGGCACTGCAGGCCATAGTAAGGCATTGGAGGTGGTTGTTAGTATGATAGGAATAACTTCACTCCTTGTCCACAGCAGCCCAGTCACATTTCAAGGAAACCTGGGGAGTAGTTTTGTAACTGAAGACTATGGAAGACTTTTTTAAGAATGGAAGACCCAGAAGTCATAAAGGAGAATATTTCTAATACCCATTCAATCACATCAGCAGCTTAGTGCCTGTCATAGCAGCACATGCCTGGAATCTCTGCATTTAAGGTGGAGTCAGGAAGATCTGAAGTTCAAGGTCTGCATCAGCTATGGGGTAGGTTTGAGACCAGCCGGGAATACATGAAATCCTGTCTCAAGAAAAAGAAAGGATAGACTGAAAGGAGGAAAGAAGAGATGGAGGAAAGGGGGAGGGAGGAAAAAAGAAAGAAAAATGGAAAAGACTTTTAAAAAGACTTAAAAGAAAATACTGTGCTACGTGGACAGTATTGTAAAGTACAGGCAGCAAGCAATTCTGCTTTTTTATGTACTCTCACTTAACTATAACAGTATCAGTGGCTTCTGAGTGGGAGGAAAAGGAAAAGGAAATACAACCATGCACCACATTTTGATAGGGCTCCCTTCAGAGAATTGCATCATTGGGTAATTTTGTCATCAAGCCAACATTATCCAGTGTACTTACACAAACCCAGGTAGTACAGCATTCTACACAACTAGCCTATAGAGAGTAGCCAGTGCTCCTAGGCTATAAGCCTGTGTGGTGTGTTACAATAGCAAACATTAATTGGCAACTAGAACATGGCCATGCTAACAATAAAGTGTTTATGCAGCTAAGTAGCTGACCTAGAGATGATACAGTAAAAATAACAGGTAATATGAACATTCCGCTCCCATTACAATCGTATGGGACCGCCACTGTATATGCAGAGCACGGTTAACAGAAATATTGTCAGACACTGAATAACAGTGAAGACAAAAACATAAAGGCAACTAAAACAAAAGATGGCAGATTGGAAAGAAAAGCCATCAGCCCAAGAGCTAATGGATCTAGTTTTTCTGCTGTATAGAGTTATCAACCAACCTAAATGAAAAATTAAGCAGAGAAAATTACTACACAGATCACAGGAAAATAAAAATCAGTAGCTAGAAAACAAACACAAATATGTTCAACCTCAGTTATAATTCAAAGCTACAAATATATTGACAAAGATTGTAAAAGAATACGAAAACTTGTAAAAGGCTATGAACGCAGTTTTAGAAGAGTGAAATTTTCTGTTTGAAATTCCTATTGGTTTTCTTTTTCTTGTTTTTGGAGGGCCGTTTTTGTTTTGTCTTTGCCACAGGGTCTCACTGTGTAGCTTAGACTAGCCTCGAACTTGTGACCCTTGCCACAGGGTCTCACTGTGTAGCTCAGACTGGCCTCGAACTTGTGACCCTTGCCACAGGGTCTCACTGTGTAGCTCAGACTGGCCTCGAACTTATGACCCTCCTTTCACCTCACAAGCTCTGGGATTGCACACATCTCCAACATACTGCTGTTTTTTTCACTGTCTTGTTTTCACACTCAATACAAACCAGACCTCAGAAAGATCACATTCTGCCTGTTTTGTCTGTTTCTTTAAATCTGAAGTTGTTTCCCAGTAATAATTTGAATTTGATGGCTTTTTGGTATCTCATGTTATATAGTTAGTGCTTGGCATAAAATTGTCTATCGTATGTTTATTTCTAAGCTTGATCACCTAGCACCTGCTTAAAATACTCGTAAGTAAAGCAACCCATGTGTACACTCAAGTATTGAGTTCTAGGAACACAGACATCTTCGTGGCCTTGTGTAGTGTTTTTCTTACCAAGAAATTGAAGTGAATGTGGTCAATGTGTTGTGAACATCAAACGGGAATTGGGAGATCCACACTCCTGCAGCCACTCACCGCCCGAAGAAGACTCACAGTCTTCCAGGTTGTGCATCTCCGTCTCTCTTGTGATATTCTCCATCCACTGGGACAAAATAAGAGCTACAGTCCTTGGCATCTCTATCCCTCTCGAGTTCACTCCTGTTCATTGCTCTCCTTGCCCACTGTATCCCTCTCCGCTCCTCCAGCATTACAATACTGCATGCCAAAAGATCCTTGTGTTCCACAGGAGGGGATCCTCCTCAAAGGGGCATCACTGCTTTGTCACTGATGAGCATCTGCCCTTTGTCTTGTGAAATGGGAGCAGAATGAGACATATAACTAACGGCTAGTTACGTTGAAGAGAATGGTGGGTTTTCTAAAAGGCTCTGAAGAAATAAAACCGATATATGGAAGAGGGTTGGTGCTCAGTGGTCCAGGGCTGTATGGAAATAAACTATCTCACACTGATAAGATTTCCAGATGCTGAGGTTCTCATTCAGTTATTATGTTTAGTGCAACACAGGATGATCCCGAGGCGCGTGCAGTTAGTGGATGATTTGCCTCAGTGGTCAACACTCTGTGCCGGTCTTATGTCAGAGTCAGAGTGGTTTCTTTTCTATCAAAGCTGTCTTCCCATGGCAGCACCTCACTCCCTGTCTCCAGCTTACTTCTGCTCCATGGCAGAACAGAAACCAGATGACCACACTTGCTGAGCTATGTCCACCCAAAGAATTAGGAAAAGTCTAGCGTATGTTCCTTAATTGTTCTCTCACAGAGCCCTGGGAGGTCTAATGTCTGATGTTTCTCCCCTAGAAGGACTGTGTATGACTAACACATCACTCATCCATTCATCCATCCATCTATCCATCCATCCATCCATCTATCCATCCATCCATCCATCCATTCATCCACTTGTTCATTTCTTTGGTTAGTCAATGAGCAAGTATTCTGAAACAACGGAACAGTGTTCCATTCGCTATGCCAAATACTCAGCACACAGCGGTGAACAGAACATACACCCAGTTTTCACACATGTAGACTTTAAAATCAAGTGCTGCACACGGCTATGGTACACTGAACTTCCAAAATGTCCTGATGGCATAAAATAGAAACTAGTTTACACTGATGAGTTCAGAGTTAACATTTCAAAAAGAAAAGAAAACTGTATTTCAGAGACGAATTTTTAGCCAGGAAACCATAGTAATCCCACTAGAGGCAAGCGTCAGACACCTTCTCTGAGGGAGAAGGTGTCTCTGGCCAGGGAAACCTGTTCTACCGGCAGCCCCTGGCTGTGCACAGCCTCCCTTTCTGAGGCTGCAGTGAAACATCTGCCTCCATCCCTTCGTTCCCCCCCCCCATCACTCCTCAGACTGAATCTTCACAGACTGTCTTGATGCTGGAGGAGAATATGAGGACAGTAGTTGGGGTATTTGAATCTGTACCCTAATTGGTTAAGCTACACGGGAGGAGAAAGGTACCAGGACATGGGACTTCTCCCTTCCGTGAGGTTTAGGAGTTGACCACTGAGCCTCACTTTCAAGAATGAAAAACAAAACGCTGGGTTTGGTGGTAAATGCCTATAGTTCCAGCTATTTAGGGAGGTTGAGGCAAGAGGGTTGCTTGAGCCTAGGAGTTTGAGGTCAACAGAGGCAAGAGAGTAAGAAAGAAGGAAAGAAAGAAAAAAGGAAGAAGGGAGAGAGGCAAGAAATGAAACGAGAGAATACAGAGCCCACAATGAGCAGTCCTGAGTCTGAGAAGAGGCTAAGATGTGTGAGAGTTTGCATGAGATAAATGTTATATGGTCACTAATAGGAACAAGTCCATGAGTTAGTTTAGGAAACTCTGAATTTTTTTTTCTTCTTACAGTTCCAGACTTTATGCCAGCCAAGTAAAAAAGCCACGCTTTGCTCATCCCTGCCCTCTCCAATGTCCCACTTTGTATTTGTTTGTGAAATGATTACACTCCTCTGCCTGTCCCTGAAGAGCTCATGACAACAACCAGGGCAATGAGCTAAATTATTTTAGAATGAAAGAAAAAAAAAAACCTGGAAAAACATTGAGCAAAAGAAACTGGAGATTTCTTCTGCTCTGAAGTGAGAGGCATTCCAAAACAGGGCCTCTCTGCTCCCTCAACAGGCAAGACCTCAAGCTATCAGGTCCCAAACCAGGGCCCCAGGAACAGTAACATGAGGTCACAGCTCACCATGCCAATGGAATTTAGCCAAGAAAACTCTTTGAAGGTATCCCTTCTGGTGACTGAACAGATTGTCCCCTGCAGTTGAAGCAAACGTAGATAAAAGCACTCAGGAAAAGCCACTGCACATGGAGCAGGAATGATAAACTGCCTGCTGAGTTCAGTTACTCACTCGGGCCATGGGCCATGTTTCCCCAACTTGTGCCTACAGTTACTCTAACCTCCAGACCCTCCAAAATGAAGGGACTTGTGGGTATCCAATGAGAATGCTTAGTATGAAAATTATGTGAAAGCTTCTTTTTGCTTCATCCAGAAATGGGAAATGTAATATATAATCCTACTCAATGCCTTTCTCTCAGTCAGAATAATCTTTCTACAAATGCAATTTAACCACCCAGAAGCCTACAGTGCCCCACATTGGAAAGAAATGGATTTCCTGCTTTACCAATATGAATTCATCCTACACCCGAGGTATGGCCCCACCCTCCCACTTGTACCTGAGTGCAGACGACCTCCCCTACTAAGCGGATCTGCTCATCTCTACTTACACCAAGGTGAGCTGGGCTCCTCTCTCCTCCATGCCACCCTCTCTCCCTCACTTTTCACTCAATTCTACATGTATGATTGCTTCAGAGAGCTGGAAAACCTTGAGTTCCCAGTAATAAGATCCGTGATGCTGATGGCTTAGAGATGTTCCACGCTCCAGAGTACTAAGTGAAGGGCATTTTCTGCCAACCTTTTCATGTGTTTACAATCTCTTATCCTCTCCTTGACTACTTGGGCCACACACGTGTCCACTGATTGTGCTAGAAACAGGCTCTGTGCCTTGCCTCCCTTGACCAACCTCCCAGCCTGCTATGGAGTCCTGTCCACTGAGTGGGTGGTAAAATGCCCTTCAATCTAGTCTTCTTCATAGGATATGTCTCCCTTACTTGTATCTGCTCATAGAACCTTGTATGCATCAAGTTTTGTCTTTATTCTCTGCTGTTCATGTAACATCTTCACCTTCCTTTCCTACCTGATGGATGTCTCCCCAGTCTTTTAACTTCTCTGTTCAAGTGTAACACCTTGCTCCTCTTTCTCTCTCTGAACTCTTACCTAGTGTTAAGCACTCTCTTGTCCCCACATTGTCTCATTCTTCCTTCTGTTCAGAACTTAACAACTGTATCTAGTTGATTGTGATACCCTTGTGGCTTTCAGTCCCTGGAAAGGAAAACCTGCCATAATCTTTTAGTTCCTACTTCCCAGTCTTTTGCTGACTTCACTATGGGTGCCCCATTAGCATGGGGCATTGAATGTGAGGGACTTAGGGGTTCTTGGAGTTGACTCAGACACTTCTCTGTGTCACATCTAGCCTTAACCAGTATTTTTCTGACCTCCTCTCTACCCTATTTTATATACTCACCTTCCATCTGATTGGTAACCATGATCAGTGGAGTCCAAATCCTAAAATGTCTCTTGGTTGTGTCTCTTACACATATTCGTTGCTCCTAATTTCAGGCCCACAGAATTTCTCACCTGTTCTGCTTCAGCCATGTCTTGCCAGATTTTCGGCCCACAGTTCATTCTCTATACTGTCGCTAATAAAGCTTTCAAAATTACAAATCTTAGCATGCCACTCCAATGGCTCCCTATAAGTCAGATTAGAGACTGAGTCCTTTACAATGTCATTCAAGCTCTTTACAATTTAGCTCATCCTTACCTTCCAGTTTGGACTACTGAGACTTCAAATATATCCTCCAGTGTAGAAAACTTCCTTGATCATTCCCAATATGAGCTCCCTCCATGTGGTCTGCGGCATTGTGTGAGCCCCTTGATCACAGCATTACCATCTCCAAATATATGTCTTCCCCACCAGACTACACACTCTTCGTTTAGTCAGCCAACACTTCGACACAAAAATTTCACCTGAAACTCTTCCCCTGCCTCCTCATCCAAGGAGACAGCACAGGAGTGAAGTAAAAAGTGGAAGAAAACAAAGACAAGAATTGGGCAATGAAGAAGAGGTTATCCAAGACATTGGAGGGAAAAAAAAATTAGCAGGCCCTTGTAGCTGTTGGAGGAAGAGGAGAAGAAAAACTATAATCCCCAGTGTATGTTTGACCACATGATCCTCAAAGGGAGCAAGGAATTTAACCATTAGATGAGTCATATTACAATACAGACAGCCTGTCTCCCCATTGAGACCTTTGGAATACACAATTGCCCGGGCAAGCTTTGCCTGATGTATGTGCACTAATCCCGAAGAACAAATGTCTCCCTGTGAATTGTCTTGACCATGTACCAACAGGTGACTGTACTCAAAGGACTGTGGGGAGATGTTTATAGAGTTCTTAACTCTTATCATTGAAATTGCCAAAACCAAATAAACACTTCAAAACCAGAACACTAGCCAAACACAGTCAATGCAGATCATCAAAACAATAACTCTTGACAAATCTGACCAGTTAAAATTCACTATGAGTTCTATTCTCTGTATACCTTTCTCTCTACACAACTATTCCTATCACTGGCCTCAACGTCTAACCAGCATGGAGCTGAATAAAAAGTATGACCCATAGATAAGTGTAACTCTCACTCCTCATCAAAGAAGCATATTTTTGGGGGGGAGGGGGAGTAGCAGCATCAGGAGACCATTACAGGAAGCCACAGCTACTCAAAACACAGAAACCAATTGACTGTGGGATGCCTATCCCCAGATGATACATTTCTGACACAACCTCTGTCCCCTCCAGCCCAGGGAACATGGCAGAAGAGAGAGTGGACAGATTGTAAGAGCCAGAGGACCAGGAAGTCAGCTGTGAGGTTGTGCCTTCTAGCTATGGAAGGGAAGCCATGCCCATGAAATCTCAACAACATGACTGTCAAGGCCTGAACAATTTTAACAATAGTTGACATCCTAATGTAGAGGGGAGAAATATCATGGGGTCCCACTCACAGGTGAAGAGGTACAGGCAATTAACAACTGCTGAGAGAGAGAGAGACAGAATTAACTGCCCCAGAGATGAACCACCTCATTGGTTATCTAAATACCAAGTGGACCCCGCAAACACAAACACATGGAGGCAACATTGAACAGACTCAGAAGATGGTATTTATGTATTTATTCATTTATATTCATATGTAACAATAATGAATAAAAAGGAGGAGGCCGAGAATTTGAGAAGGAGTAGGGCACAGGACACGGGAAAGATATGACAGAGGGGTGGGAGGAAATGAAATAGTTATATTTTAATTAAAAATTTTTAAATGTGACAACCTAAAATTCTATCTTCTAAGAATCAGTCTTGTACAAAAGAAATATATTTTATGTATTTATATTTATTAAATATATAAATAATAGGCTACTTAGTAAGCCTATTATTCTTGACCAAACTTTCGTCCCTAAAAGCACTAATCTCTATAGAGATAAGTAGACTATAATAATATTGAGCATAATGTAGACTATCGTTCTAGTGATAACAGTGATTTGGCCATCTATAATACTCATTATATCTGTTGGCAATTTTGTGACTGACACATCCTTCTTTACCCACACATAGAAAGAAATAAGAATGAATCTTTTTAATATTACAATTAAATACCTATGCACTCAATTCCTCTATTATGAAAATGCATTGCCTCCTTTTTCAGAGTGTCTTCTCCTTCCATATTAACAGAGAAACAACCCAAAAGGCTGACTCTATCCTAAAAACTACTCTTGCAGTGGAAGAAAGCTGCCATCTCCGAGGAACGTCTGTGGTGTGCTGCAGTCACTGGTGACTGAGGCACGTGGAGGGCAGATTTGAGTGGGATTCAGTCCTCAGTCACTGTTAGAAGAATGCCAGTAACTAACAATCCTCCACTGAAAGGCGGGCTTGGATGCTATCCACACCTATGGCACTGGTCTGGCCATAGGTGTGGATAGCACCTAGTCTTTCAAACTAGAATATTGGGAAGTAGAGAAAGGGGTTAAGTCAGCAATACTCACTACATGACATGACCATGGTTTCTGGTTGCCTGGCTCCTTCTGAAAGATCACACACCTCTGTCTCACTGAAAGTACGCCCACAGTGCCAGGAAGGTGTAATAGGGAAGACTCGGCAGCCTCAGCCACATGCTATGCTCTTGGTAACTTATGGTTATCTGGTTTTGGATCTTTTCTCACACAGTAAATTTGCCTGTTTGCCAGCTGACTCTGAGTCTGATCCAAAAAGTTCAACAAATCCCCAAAAGGACAAATTCAAAGAAAACCACACTCAGACATGTCATAATCAAGCAACATAAAACCAAAGATAAAAAGGAAATCTTGAAAACAAAACAAAGCAAAAAATTCAGATGGTTAAAAGTAAGATGATATAAATGATATGAGCCACCCAGCAGGAGTGATGTAAGTAGTAAGTTTATACAAATACAAAAACACTAGCCCCTGAAATAAGACAAGTATAAAACTAAATAATAGAATGACTTAGAAAAAGAAAACTGTTCCTAACTGTATGTATAAAATATATTAAGTTAGACAACCTGAAAATCAATACATCTGCCTAAAATCAACACAGCTAATTAAAGGTGTGGTGGCACACACCTTTAATCCCAGCACTTGGGAGGCAGAGGCAGGCAGATCTCTGTAGGCCAGCCTGGTCTACAAAATGAGTTCCAGGACAACCAGAACTGATAAAAAGAGAAACCTTGTCTCAAAAAAAAATCAATATAGCTACAAATAAGCCACTGATTTAAAATTTAAAACTCTGTATTAAAACATCTTATAGGTAACATTTCTATACTAGCAGTAAATGCTTTACATTTTAAATCGATTTAATCAAAAATTGTATCAAAATGCATAAAATGTTTAGAAATACATTTAGCGAGGATGTCTGAGACCTCTACACTAAAAACTACTAAATACTGGTGAGATAAAATCACATATCTGAACAGATGGAGGTATATATTGTATCTGTGTCTTAAGGAGCCCAGTATCGGATACTGAAAAGATGACTCCCTTGGTAAAGTACCTGCCACAAAAGCTTAAGAACACGAGTTTGAGTCACCATCACCCATGGGAAAGCTATTAACCCTGTAATTCTGGTCCTCGGCAGACAGAGACAGGCAGATACCCGGAGTTCACCAGCCAGCCAGTCTAGTTAACCCAGGAGCTCCAGGTTCAACAAGAGACCCTGTCTCAAAAACCAAGGTAGAAGGAGACAGATTTCTGGAGTCAAGGTCTGCCCTTCACACGCACACACAGACACTCATACACACCTGTCTACATGTACACGTGAACACATATATACCATACACACACACACACACACACACACACACACACACACACACACACACAGAAACTCAATAGTGTTAAATGTCAGTTTTCCTAATCTGTATCTATAGATTCATAACAATTCTAGTTATAATTCTTGCAGGTATTTTATCAATATTGATGGCATAATTCTATGTTTATATTGAAAAGTAACAAAAAAACAGTCATATAAACAAGCATTTTTTAAGTTGTACGATTCACACTAGTTCATCTTACTATAATGCTGCAACTGTCAAGACTATGGTAGTAGCATAAAGATAGGGCACCGTCAATAGAGCATCAGAAGCCCACTTACATAATTAATTCGTCTCCAGTGCAGATGTCAAAGCTTCAAAAGGAGACCAAAAAAAGAAAACTTCTCAACCGACCTACTGAAACATCTGACAATAGGCACAAGAGAGAAAACGACCTTCAGTCTCTAGCTCGCCATTCCCAAAAAGCAATTTGACAGCTTATAGACTCACCAAGAGAAGCTAAAACTGTAAAGCCGCCAGAGTCTTCTTGATCTGAATATGAAGTCCTAGAGTGGGTAACGCTGAGATAAGGTGGTTGAGAACAGTCATAAAGGGGGCTGCCTTGACGTACACACTTGGAAAAGAAGCTGCCGTAAGGGGTAGGAAGGAAACTCGCTCACTGTTTTTCCTCAATATTCCTCTCAAATATTTCTCACTGAAGAGTTTCACTGCTGAAACCCCACCCGGCAGGAATTTCATGACACCGGCTTATCCACCTGACGGCATCAAGCTGTCGACTTAAGATGTAGGTGAGCCTGGAAACAATAAACTCCAGCAAGAAAGCTTGATTTTTACAGTGCTAGAACCAAGCGGCTCTGAGGCTGCTTTCTATGTATTTAAGCATAGGCAGGTTTGTAATTATATTGAGAACGGAAGCTAGATTTGTCACTACAGGAGAAATAGTTATCGGAATGGAAAGAGAATACTAGAATTCATCCTGTGAAGCCTAGCCAGGCATAAATTCATGTTGTAAGCATAGGCATAAATTTGTGTTTGTGTGTGTGTACACACACATGCACACACACACACACACACACACACACATATATATATACATGCATATACATGTAGAAAGAATTTGCACATGTTATAAGCATAGGCATAAATTTATGTTTATATGTGTGTATATATACATATGTTTACATATATATACATAGACAGAATTTGCATGTGTGCATGTTTGTGCACATGTGTACACTTTAGCACTACTACTGAGAGGGTGTGTTATAAGCAATGATACATTTAAGAAGCTCATCTGTACCCAAATGTGAAGCTTTTTAATTTTTATTTTTATTTTTTAAATTTTTGTCAGTTTTATACATGTATAAGGTACAGTGTATTCATATCTATCCCCTCCTACTACCATCCCTTAGTTCTCTCCCGCTCCTGATCATCCCCTATTTCCTCCCATATAGTCTCTCACCTACTTTCAAGTCTTTGTGTGAGAGCATGTGTGGGGTGTGTGTGTGTGTGTGTGTGTGTGTGTGTGTGTGTGTGTGTGTATACATGCAGGAAATCTAGATTTGTAAATACTGTCCTTTACAAAGAAGCCAAAGCTTCCTAGGGACAAGGAGAAAAGCAGATCCTCGGGTTGGAACAGAAAGAGTATGTGATCCTATATGATCTTACATCAAAGAACAAGAGAGTCGACCAAGAGGACACAGAGCTGGTTTGAAAGGTGCTCGTTGACCAAATCGGGGGCAAGTGAGAAGTCAACTGATGTGAAATACAGTCAGTAGAAGTTTAATCTGTGTTCATGTCACCGTCAAGTAATCTTAATAAAATGTACCTTCTCCTGACAGGGAAATCTGGCGGATGCCATCTTCTCCCATTGACCTACGTCAGTAACATGACTACGTCAGTAATATTGGGACCTGCTAGCATCCCGTGTCTCCAGATGTGGGATGCATCTGGAAGGGTGGATCACTTGACTTCAGCCAAGTTGAGAAACAACGGGGTTGTTCTCTCTTAAAATGTCAAGGTTAAGTAAGATAAAGAAAATCTGGGAAACAGCCTCGATTCAAGGAAATCAAAAAGACCAAATAGTGCTCTATTCATGCTAAGGGATCAGATTCTGGGCTATTAAAAAAAAATGACTATCTGCACATTATTAGGACAAGAGATGAAATTCAAATAGGATCTGTGGACTATTTGAACTTGTAGACTCAGAGAAAAACATTGTTGGAATATTTTAAAACATTAAACTTCGGGCCTGAGGAGGTGATTCAGTGGATAAAGCGGTTCCTGTGCAAGCCTGAGAATTGGAGTTCAGATCTCAGCACACATGTAAATGCTGGGAGAGCATGGTGGTCTGCCTGGAGGAGGGTGCAGACAGAGGATCCCTCAAGCAAGCTGGCTAGCCAGTCTACCCATATCAGCAAGCTCTGGGTCCAAATGAGAAAACTTTCCTCAATGAATAAGGTGGAGAGTGACCAAGGAAGACTACTGGTCTTACACACACACACACACACACACACACACACACACACACACACACACATCACACACACACATGCACCTGTGCACACCTGCACATGCACACACCTGCATCTTCACCCAAACATATGCAAACACATTCTCAAGCATCACACATACATATATTAAAAAATAAAATAACTTCTCCAAGCATATATTGAAATGTCAGACTATCTCATAATCATATTCTCAACTATTTTTTAAATTTTAAATGATTTCTTTAAAATTAAAATGTTATATAGGAATATATTAGTATAATTTTTAAACTTACATTATCTAAGAAGAATCATATTTTATTTATATATAATAAATTAATATATTTATATAATAATAAAATATAAATTATTCCTGCTCTGTGTGTGTTCTAAATCAGTTCCTCAGCTACATCAGTTTATAATATCACATCACTTGCATTTTTTTACTTTTTAATGTAGAATTTTTAAAAACTATCCATAAAATTCCCTGTAGTATTCTTTATGGTTGAATTCCTGATTAATAAGCTTAACTTCTTAACAGTTTTACTTGAACTGTATTTAATTTTGATCATGTAAAAATATTGAAGAAGCTACTCTATTTGTAGGTGCTGAGCACTCTATCAGTTGGCTAAATAGATAGTTAAATAAATTTTAACTTTTAAAACGGTCTGTTTGCTGGTTGGTGCTAGGGGTCAGACCCAGGGCCTTGAATGGGCCAGATAAGAGCAACAGTATTTTTTTCTAAAATGGAACTCCTTTTAAAGGATGTTTTTGTTATGATCCTTCTAAGTATTTAATCAAATGTAGACTTTGCAAAATGATAGATCTTCTCAATTTCAACCTATTCCACAATGGAGTATAAACTTTTCAAATTAAAAGTAAACTTTTTTACCAATAGACTTTTCCCACATGATGACTTAATCACCATTTGAGCTTCCATCAATAAAAGGGTGTTTCCTCCCTTACTTTTATATGGATAAATATTAGTTTCCCTGTGTTTACAGGCTTTGCTTTTAATTATTGCAACTTACATGCTTTAAAGGCTAAGAAAGCTGATGAGTTTGGCTGTTCCTTTCATTGTCTAATTTGACTAAATGCTTTCAACTGATTTTTAAACAAAACACAACCAAAACAAAAGAGAGTTCTTGAACAAAGTTGACATTTAGTGGCTTGCCAAGTAATTAAAAAATCTCAAACATTTACAGGCTCTAATTAACAATGCATAGCAAAGAAAACATACACTGTCAGGTTGAGCTTTTTGTTTGTGGTTTAACATCAACTTCATTACCAAAAAACATCCAGTTACTCAAGTACATACAAAAATATTTGTACCCAAAAGGCCTGGATTCAATTTCCACAACCACAAATAAAAATTCCCTCTCTCTCTCTCTCTCTCTCTCTCTCTCTCTCTCTCTCTCTCTCTCTCTCTCTCTCTCCCCCCGTGTGTGTGTGTGTGTGTGTGTGTGATTTAACCACCAAGTCTTATTTCAATAGGTAAAACAGTGCAGCAACATGGGAACAATTGTGTGTGTGCCACTATCAATACAAGTACATTTATAATCTATAGATGCCATGATAGAACTTAGTCCTATGTGTGCATGTGTGTATGGTACACCTGTACATGTGAGTGCATATGTACATGTGTATACGTACCTGTGAGAGCCAGAGGGAAAATCTCAGGTGTCTTTCATCCAGTACCATCTCCCCTTTTTTCTCCTTGGCCCAGACCTGGTTAAGTAGGCAAAGCAGATTGGCCAGAATGCACCAGAGACCAACCTATCCAGTAGTGGGATTGCAAGTGTTTGCCATCACAGTTGGCTTTTTTTTTTTCACGTGATTTCTGAGGATCAAATCCAGCTTACCATGCTTGTAAGGCAAACACTTAGCCAACTGAGTTATCTCCCCAGCCATGGAACACAGTTTTAACACGGTGCTATGTTTTACCAAAGTTTCTTTTGGTAACGTTACCAGAGATGCTCATGATTTCATTTTCAATGTTGAGTTTTTAATTAAATTTACCATGGCATTCGCAGTTATATCAGATGTTTCTCCTTCAGCAAATAGACTTTGGAAGCTTAACTTGCGCTTTCATAAAGTGTCAGGTGGAACAAAATTAAGCTGTGAACTGGAATGAACTGGATTGACTTGCTAACTGAGGAACCAGATAGCCTTAATGTAAAATTGGAATTAGTTAACTGCTTGCAAAATTCTTCACTGGCTCATGGAAACAACAGCTGAAGATTCTGTTTACTATGAGTATTAAAAAATGCTTGAAATTAATTCAGGCAAATGGGTATCTAAATGAAAAGTCACTTCAAAGTGTGATGTGTAAACAAACGTTTGCACAGCTGCACATGTCGAATTGTTTTGAGGAAAAACCCTCTTAAAAATAGCCTCTGACTTTGAAGTAGGTGCTGCTGGTCCTTTGGCATATGGGTATCTTCTGCTTTTTATGTTGGTGACATCATCACTAACATCCCCAGATGGATAGCAAATGTCAACAAACACTTTGTCCAAATCCTTAATTTGCCTTTGTCTCAGCCTCTTTCCACTGCAGTGACAAGTAACTGAGATAAACAAACCGACAAGACGAAAGGTTGGTTTTGGCTTACAGTTTTGTAGCTTTTACTCCGTGACTGATTGGCCAGATTGCTTCGGGCCTCGGGCAAGGCAGCACATCTTGTTGGGGAGCACGAGGTAGAGAGATGCAGCTTAATTCACAGAAGGTAAATAAAATAGAAGAGAGGTTAAGTATTTAGGTCCCGCAATCTCCTTTAAGGGAAGATTTCTGGTGACCTGAAGATCCCCAGTCTGCTCCATGCCCTAAAGATTCCATGACCCCTGAGTGTCAAGCTGATGATCAAACCCTTAATACACAGGCCTTTGGGGAAGTAGTCTAGATCCAAAATAGAACCATCACCAACTGTGTGAGAAACTACATCCTACACCTCATTTTTCACTTTCAGGCTTTTGGTTTGTTTTAATGTCATTGTTTTTTATTTGAGTTTTGCTCTTTATTTAGCTTATTGCTGCTGAAACTGTTACAAAATTTTGAGTTGCCAAATAAAAATAATAACACCATTACTATGGTCAATCCACGTGAGTCTATTAAATGAGTAACAGAATTTATTAAGATACAAATTGAGGAAATACACTCATGATTACAGAACAGAGTAGATAGCAGAAGTCATCCTCTGATCTGACAAGGAGCAAATCCACCTCACAGGCAGGAGTATGAACAAGGGGCATGTGACCCTTCTCCAATTCCTTATAAGAGGTCACGTACAATGGCAGGAAGCACCACCTCCTTTGTATAGCCCAAGGTCATGGGCAGAGCAAATACCACTACATTTCCCCTTCTTGTCTAAATAAGAAGCTTCTATTTTTAATGCAAATTATATATAATGAGAATGATTATCAAGTACTGTCCAGAGAAAACAAAGGGTTCTTAACCCTTTTGTTTATGTTAACATAAATAAAAATGGTACTACAACCAACAAGAATAACATCAAACAAGAAAGACATGCTAAATGTCCAGAAATGTCCAGAACATAGGTAAATGGTAAATTTCTGAGATTATTCCAATAGCTGCCCTATCTTGAAGATTCTGACTCTAGTACTAATATGTTCTAGCTAAAATACGAGAAGACTGTAATTGTGACTATCTAGTCTTCAACTCCATCAAAGACCTGAGAAGGAACATAATAACACCTGAGAAAACAGGAGGTGGACGCAAGCAACTTTTGGGAATCTTAGGAGAGTAGACAGAGACAGCTGACAGCCTGGACAGTCATCTAAAGTTTCTCAGTGTCATTGGGGCATCCAATTTGGCTACAGGCCTAAAATATCTGACAGACCGTTTTCAGAAGCAGGAATTCTGGAAGACTATTGTAGAGGGAACCTTAAAAGTTCTTATTAGCCGGGCGGTGGTGGCGCACGCCTTTAATCCCAGCACTCGGGAGGCAGAGCCAGGCGGATCTCTGTGAGTTCGAGGCCAGCCTGGTCTCCAAAGCGAGTTCCAGGAAAGGCGCAAAACTACACAGAGAAACCCTGTCTTGAAAAACCAAAAAAAAAAAAAAAAAAAAAAAAGTTCTTATTAATAAAAATCAAACCTGAGCCAGGTATTGGGGTGAACTGGAAGATCAGAGAGACAAAACAAGCCACAAGTCCCTCACCTCACCGGATCCTCAACTGGTCTTGTTTCCTCTGACTGGATGCCTCTGAGTCCTCATTCAGAATGAATCTCAGCTGAACTGCTTCTCGAAAGCCTGAATGCTTAACCAGCCAAATGCTTAACCAGCCAAATGCTTCTAGTTTCTGGTCCTCACGCTTTCTATACCTTTCTGCTTTCTACCACCACTCCCTGGGATGAAAGGTTCACTTTCTGGGATTAAAGGCGTGAGTCACCATGCTTGGCTGTATCCTTGAACACATGGATTTCTGCCTTTGGAATGCTAGGATTAAAGGCGTATGCTACCACTGTCTATCCTAAGTATCCAGTGGCTTTTCTGTTCTCTGACCCCAGATAAGTTTATTAGGGTAACAATATTTTGAGGAACACAATACCACCACAGACTATCTTACCCTGTCTTGGCAAGGTTCAGTAATTGCTCTTTCTTGTTTCCTGCTCATCCTGAAAGGACAATGTTCATACTGTCAGCAGTCAAGGCAAGGGCAGTTCTTTGCTCAGCAGGCCATTTTGTGTCAAGAAGAAGACAAACTTCCAAATGGAAATGTCTTAGAAGCCCAACATTCTCTCAGGATCAGATTGGTGGGTGCTGCCAGGAGCAATTGTGTCTCACGTCAACAGAATTCTAAGTTATTTAAATGCCATATTCTCTAGGTCTATGAAGTGTTTGAAGATTGCTTATCCGTCTGACATATATTTTTGTAAATCTGGAGAACCTAACTTACATAACTATAGAAATGACAAGCATGGGTGACTATAGTTCTGTAAGTCTTATCTGCCTAAATAATCTAAGAACTAAGGATTCACATTAACAAGATAAATAGTCTGTAAAGTAGATGTACCATATAAGGACAATGACCTCAAAATTGTGACAATACACAAAATAGCTTAAACAGAGGTAGGAATGTATAGTGCAATATGCAATATGACAATAATCCTAAATATGTATCAATATACAAAATATCCTAAATAGAGGTAGAACATATGTACAGTATGACAAATATATTACATTTGTATCAACATACAAAATATTTCAAACAGGAGTAGGAATATGTATACAATACAACAAATACAGTTTTGTATTTGTATCAATATACAAATTATCTTAAATAGGAATATAAGTATAGTTTACATTTGTATCAATATACAAAAATCCATATCAGTGCAAATTATCTAAGGTTGATATTTTATAGAATTAGTTTACTAGTAAACACAATAATCTACCTTGATATCCTCTGCCTATCCATCCCCCTTCTTTTCCAGAAGAGAATATTGACGTTGGGCACCACTTACTATAATCAATCCACTTGAGTCTATTAAATGAGTAACAGAATTTATTAAGATACAAATTGAGAAAATACACTCATGATTACAGAATGGAGTAGACAGCAGAAGTCGTCCTCTGATCTGACCAGGAGCAAATCCACCTCATAGGCAGGAGCAGGGAGAAGGGAGAAGGGGCATGTGACCCTTCTCCAACTCCTTATAAGAGGTCACGTGCAATGGCAAGAAGCACAGCCTCCTTTGGGCTGTATAGGTCATGGGCAGAGCAAATACCACTACACACCATTACGGCAAGAAAATGTATAGTCTTCTCTGAGTACATCTCCTTTTCTATGTTGTTAAGTTCCTGGGTCTAGCACATACTTCACAGTCTAACCCCTATCATGTTTCTTATTGGTAGATAATCTGAATCTCAAGGCTGTGGCCCAGCACATAGCATGGAATAAATAACTAGAAAGAGAAAAGGCAAAAAAAGAAAGCAGTGTTAAAGAGAAAGAGTGAGCTGCAGGTGGCGCACACCTTTAATCCCAGCACTCAGGAGGCAGAGCCAGGTGGATCTCTGTGAGTTTGAGGCCAACCTGGTCTACAAAGTGAGTTCCAGGACAGCCGAGGCTACACATAGAAACCCTGTCTTGAAAGGAGAGAAAGGAAGAAGGAGTGAGCTCCAATTATTCCCTCAAGATGCAGGTCCTCCAAATACCTAACCTCCTGCATGTTGTTCCTAAAAATGGAGGATTACGTATACCACACTTAGAGCTGGAAAGAGATTTGCACATATTTTTTTTTGAAATGTCACAGTCTCTTATAACACAAATAGCTAGTATGTGTAGATTTAAAATATATTTCAATGGCAAAATGGAAAGGGATTGTATCATTGGTCCTCTTTCATCCTTAAGCACATCAGAGTAAACGTTGTCTACACTGCACATGCGCATTTCATGTGACAATGGCGGACCTGGAAGAAAAGGATACAGAGCTACTGTATCAGTTTTCAGTGAATGAAACACACTTCCTTCATCTATGAAAAGAGGAATAATAAATCTAGATCTGCTCTGGGTTTACAAGGACTGAAAGAGTCAATGCATATAAACATGGCTGAGTCAAGGGAACTGTACCAGGATTACACCCTAGAGTAATCATCACTGCTTTCGCAGGGGGCGCGGGGGGTGGGGGATGACTACTGTTATTCTTTCAATATGTTATCATTGTTGAAATTACCAGAAACCAGCACATCTTCCAGCCTTCCACTGTGATCAGTATTCTCGAGATGTCCCATTCCCCACTCCCTGTGCCTTCACAGTTATGTTTCTGCAGGTAATAATTCCATTGCTACATCTTCAGCAACTTGCTCTTTGGGCCGTCATGTCTCGTACTTAAAATCCAAAAGAAAAAGAAAAGAAAACCCAGATGTGTTTGTGTGAACTGTTTCTTTGTCACATGGCATTCCCAAGTCAGCTGTGTTTTTGAAGGTGCAGCCAGCCTTTCCCATCCACCTCTTTTCACCTGATCTTATTAGTCTGATCCCATAGCTCTGTTTTTAAGACCTTTTATTAATCATTCAAATCACTAGTTTTGGATTATTGGTTATAAGACTAACAATTCTGAATTTAACAATTGAAGGTTTGAATATCAGCACTGTCGTTCACTAACTGCATGCCTTTGGACAACATAAATCTAACTACATTTCATCTGTCAAACAGAAATTATAATGAATATTTCACACCATGGGAGTCTTGAGATGGTTAAATGTTATAACTGGTATCTTTTCCAATCCATCATTATATAAACAAAATATTGCTGTAAAATATTTATTTAGGCATAGTGTTTATTATACACAATGTAGTATTCCATTTTAACACAAGATGTCAAATATTACTGTTTATAATAATTGAAAGCTGTTATTACGGTCTTTATTTGTCATGATGAAAATGATCCCTTGACATTCCAATAAAGATCTCTTTTGCAGGGGTGGGGATATAGCTCAGTTGGACAGAATGTATTTAACATGCACGAGGCCCACCATCCACAAAAAAAGAGAGGGGAAGGCCTCTTTCTAGGTGGTCAGGCATTTGACAGCTGCAACAGCCATACACCTACATGCAATCGACTTTAAAACGCCACCTGCATGGATGGAATTACCTGTACTAAAAATCAGCAAAATCTTCCTTGACTCCTGACACCCAGATCTTTTTGGTAGGCATTACATTTGCGCCTCAATCTCATGTTATTCTTCAACCTCTTGAGTGTGTCCACCTCAAAAATCAAACTCCTGAGCAGATTGAGATCTAGTCAACTCAGCATTTTGAATAAACTCACGGCACAGCATATGAACCTATGGGGGTCAGAAAGTGTTTTCCAAAGGCAGTCTTCCTTATCCAGCTTTCATTAAATACCTTCTAAGTGTGGGTGTTTAAGGACTACAGCTAATGCTCCATTGAAGTTCATATGGTGCCTGGCACTTTATGGTGCAGTAGTCTTCTCTATATTTATTATATTTATTATCTGTATATATTATATTTAACTCTATAACAAGCTGCAGTTGACACTGTTTTCATACTTACAAAGAGGAGACTGAGCCCAGGAATGGTATGTATTAATACTTACCTGAGTGTCCAAGTTGGGTTATAAACCCAGAGAGGGCAGCACTGCCATGCTTTTGGCTCTAGCCCCACCCCTCTGCATGCAGAAGACACTAAGGGCCATGCATAACAGTTTTTCCTGGCCACTGTGCTACCCAGAGGGGCACTCTGGGACAGAACTCACTCCTGGGAACAAATTCCAAGACAGCCCACCCCAAGGGTTGTATGAACCCTGCTCCACTTAAGAATGCCACCTGTTTCAGAATGGCAGGCAAAGCAGGGTTCCCACAGGACGCCTGCTGTCCATCATCACAGCCCTGCTCTGTGGATCCCTCTTCTCTTGGGTAACCTCGTGTGCAGATATGTGATGCCCTACATTTTCTACCTCAAAGCCAAATGTCTCCCTCTCTGCGTCGTTTTCAAAGCACCCTGCCCAGAAGGTGAATTGCCCTCCTTCTCCGTCTGGGTGGACTTTGGAAGCCTCAGGATGCAGGGCAGTGTGGAGGGCTAAGCTGCCTTACACTTCATGATTGGATATTGGACAACATGCAGCACTTAGGCCATTTCTCCCTCACTCCACAAGCCAAAGCCCCCACCCCAGATGTCCGATTGACGATTGTTCTGGCAAGCCAGCCCGGCTCATCTTTCCCTTGCTCGGCTTTGTTTGTTTAAAGCCCTTTCATTACAGCTTTTCCCCTTGGAACAGAAGGAAGGGGGACAAGGGTGAAGAAGGAGTCACGGCCTCGTCTTTACCACATTCTCCACAGTGCTAGGTGGTCCGCACATTTTGGACCGCCACACTTCTCCAGCCCCGCCTGATATGAGGAGCCCTCTTCCTGCTTCCCCCTGGACCAGGTCTAACTGCCACGTGGTTAGCTAGCCCTGCCCCCTCTACCCTTCTGTTCCATTTCCCCTTCCTAAGCTTTTTTTTTTTTTTTTTTTTTTTTTTTTTGGTTTTTCGAGACAGAGTTTCTCTGTGTAGCTTTGCGCCTTTCCTGGAACTCACTTGGTAGCCCAGGCTGGCCTCGAACTCACAGAGATCCGCCTGGCTCTGCCTCCCGAGTGCTGGGATTAAAGGCGTGCGCCACCACCGCCCGGCCCTAAGCATTTTCATCACAATCACGTACTGTTCCAGAAACTGCTACTGGACAGTGCTTTTCTGCTAAGAGCCACAGTTCATGATGGCTGCCAGGCTTTTCCTCCAAAAGCCTGCTGGGTGGTCAGTTCTTGAAGAGGTCAGCTCATATCTTTCCTCATCCAGATCACGATCACACTCTAGCGGTCACTAAATGTCTCCATATGCATTGTTTCATCTACAATCATTCAGGGAGAAATACATCATTCGTTCTTAGACTCCGTAAGCTGAGGCAGAAAGATTAGCAACTGGAGAAAAGACTATTGGGGTACTGAATACTCTCCAGGTTTACATGCATCACCCCAAAGTAGGTCCTCTGAGGCTGTTTATGGATGCCACGAGTAACAAGCACCTACCCCAGGACCTCAGACTCCAAAACTGTTACCCTTTCTGCCACAGGAGTCAGAACATGAACCCCTAGATCTCTCAAGGGATACCATTGTTCCCCCAGGGTAAAGTCAACATCTTGCACATGTTTATAATCAAATCCCTCTCTTCCACTTCACAGATGCTCCACAACATTTGCTGTGTAGAGATATTTTAAGATAGACAGGGGTCATATATAAAGAGAGTGTTTATTGGTACTTTAGCTCAGGTTCATATATGAAGAGGACTCCAAAAGAAAATCTTCAAACAATATACCCACCCAACAGTAATAACATCTAGTATAGCATTCCTCATAGGGCATCAATACAGTGTTTTGTTTGTCCTGTTTAGACTGGAAGATCCTCAGGAATGAGAGTCTGAGTAATTCTTCTCTGTGATACTTGAGTAACAGACGTTTCTCGGAGGGATGAAGATAACTAGGTGGTGTACTAAAAAGTGAGGCAGGGTGGCATTGGGGACAAGATTGTCAGTGTGTCTCAGAGCTTTAGAACACCAGTGTCAAGAGACACCTTAGAAGGGAGGTCCAGCTCCCTCATTTTCAAGGCAGAGGCTAGAGAGGCCAAGAAGCTTGCACAAGGTCACAGCCACTGAGCCGGAATTTAGACCTTCGGTCTTCTGCTTCCAAGTCCGGGATTTCTGCCCCTTGGAGAATTTGAGATGAATAGAAGAGATTTTAAAAATTCTTCTAAAATGTCCTTCTTTCTCCATTAATCCAGGATCCTTAGAAAAGTATCCTCAAACTGTTACCCTCTTCCAGATTCCTTGTGGGAATGATGAAAACTTTGGACGGAGATGGATGTGAACACTTAAATCGCACCAACGTTTTCTTTTTTCCTTTAACAGTTGCTTCCTCTTAGAGCGTGCCCTCATCTGATAGAGGTACAGTTTTATTACGAAGTACTTTTACTGCTAGGTTCTCTAATGGTGAAATTTTCACCCAATATAGATTTCTAAAATCAGGACGTCCCTCAAGTAAATCAAAGCATACATGACATGGCTATACAATGGCTATACAATGACATAGATTATACAGAACAGCTACTCAACAGCTCATTGAAATCATACTTCAGTAATAATGAAATCAAAAGTATTAGCTAACGTTTAGTGAATATGTACCATATACCAATCCCCATTTGGGGGCTTGGTATATATTAAGATAATATCCTTTGTATATATTAAGATAAGTCCTGATGGGCATAGAAGAGGAGATACTACCATGGTCTCTACTTTACACACGAGGACAGTGAGGCCAAGAGAAGCTGAGGAACTCGTCCAAAATAATATAAATAAAGAGGGAATTGGGAATTCAGGGAGAAATATTTATATTATAAAGTTATGTTTTAAAAATCAGTTATTAAGCCAGGTGTGGTAGTGCACATCTTTAACCCTAGCACTCAGAAGGCAGAGGGGGGCGGATGCTGTGAGTTTGAGGCCAGCCTGGTCTACAAAGTGAGTTCTAGGACACACAGAAACCCTGTTTCAAAAAACCAAAAGAAAAAAATTAGTTATTATCCCAACTATTTGTTCTACCCAAAGGTAATACCAACTTAAGATATGTTTCCACGGGTACTGTCAATAAGCTTAGCTTTTGTTTTCTAAGAATACTCAATATTTTTCAAAATTCTGCAATAGACAAATATTCTTCTTATTTTACTTACTCTTTTGTTGACTTGTTCATTTAAAGACACAACTAAACCTTTTTTTTTTTTAAGCTATTAGTCTCAGCCGGGGGTTGTGGTGGCACATGCCTTTAATCCCAGCACTCGGGAGGCAGAGGCAGGTGGATCTCTGTGAGTTTGAGGCCAGCCTGGTCTACAGAGTGAGTTCCAGGACAGGCTCCAAAGCTACACAGAGAAACTGTCTCAAAAAACAAAAACAAAAAACAAAAAACAAAAAAAACAAAACAAAACCCATAAAGCTATTGGTCTCACCTTACCAGAATTTTCAAAAGGAAAGAGGTTAATCTTCGTCCATGTTTGGCTGTCATTGAATACCAAAGGCTGAGTAATTTGTAGAGGATAGAGGTTTATTTAGTTCGTAGTTGCAGAGCCTGGGAAATCCACGCAGCAACACTGTGGCAGCTGACGAGGGCCTTCTTGCCGCGTCACAGCATGGCGGAGGGCAACACATGACAAGACAGAGCAAGCATGCCAACTGTGGTCTCTCTCCCCTTCTTATCAAGCCATACTGCAAATCTACCCCGTCTAATCTTAATCACCCTGCAAAGGCCCCACTACTGCATCTGTTAACATGAACTTGGTGATTCCTGTGGTTGGAGTGTAAACCGTTCCCCCATAGGTCCATGTGTTTGAACACTTGGCCTCCAGCTGGTGGCGTTGTCTGGGTAGATTGTGGAACCTTTAAGGAAGTAGTAGCTTGCTGGAGGAAGGTCATTGAGAGCTGACCTTGAGGATTTTGTCATTGTTGTTGTTTTTATTGTTGTTGTTTTTCTCTACCTCTGTCTTAGTTAGAATTTCTATTGCTATGGAGAGACACCACGGCCACAGCAACAAAGGAAGACATTTAATTGAGGTAGCGGCTTACAGTTCAGAGGTTCAGTCCATTATCATCATGGTGGGACATGACAGTCTGCAGGCAGACATGGTGCTGGAAAGAGAGCTGAGAGTTCCACATCTTGCAGGCAACAGGAGGTGGTCTCTCTCACTAGGTGTAGCTTGAGCATATGTGAGATCTCAATGCCCACCTCCACAGTGACACACTTCCTCCAACCAAGCCACACCTCCTGATAGTGCCACTCCCTTTGGGGGCCATTTTCTTTCAAACCACCACAGTTTCATTTTAACTATTATTGTATCTGTATAACATGTGAGTTTTACATCAATTGTCAGGGGACAGCTTTGTGCAGTCAAATTTTTCCTTCCACATTTACCTGACCTCCAGGGATTGAGTTTAAGTCGTCAGGCTCACACAGCAAGCACGTCACCTACTGAGACATCTCTCAAGTGCCTCCTTCAAGTGCTATAGCCCACTCCACACCCTGTTCACTTCCTGCTTTCCAACCACGGACGTAATGGTGGTCTCTCTCACCTGATGCCATGCTTTCCCTGCCTCAACAGAATGAATCCCTTAAACTGTAAGCCAGAATGAACTCTTCTTTCCTTAAATTTCTTCTTGTCTGGCACCTTTTGATAACAATGAGAAAATAGCTAAGACAAGAATTAAGTTTCCAACATGAGACATGAAGAGACATTCAAACCACACCAGTGAATGCCTTAGAAAACTACATGGGAAAGCTGAGCCGTGAGCTACCTAGACTCTGCTTTTCCCTCCTCTAAGCCATCTCCAAGTCCTAGCACAGGCTCTGCCTTTACCAATAAGGAGTTTCCTACTTTTTGACCTGAAGTAAAAGGACCAGAACTGCTTCTCTCACAGTATCAATGAGGAACGTGCTAATCTAGACACCTCTCCAAGAATTCCCCCAGAAAGGCCTTGAATGGAAATTCTAAACCCTAAATTCTATGCAGAGCTGTAATTTCCCTCAGAAATGAAGAAACTTCTACCCAATTTCAGACGTCCAGACTCTATGCTGGGGATTTCACATGATTTCACAGAGTTCTGTGGAAACAGCCAAGGAGGCCAGAGGTGAATACAAGAGTTTCTCTCTCATTTCCTTCTGCTGGTCCACTCTGTCTGGAATTTTCCCAGAATGATCTGAAGTTAGGAGAATGAGTAGAAAGTCAACAGTTTGAAAGGAATCTGGCTTCTTTATTATTATTATTATTATTATTATTATTATTATTATTATGAATAAATTTTCTATTCATTTTACATATCAACCACAGATCCCCCTCTCCTCCCTCCTCCCTCTCCTCCCACCTCCTCCAAGCCAAGGTCTCCCATGGGGAGTCAGCAGAGCCTGGTACATTCAGTTGAGGCAGGTCCAAGCCCCTCCCCCCTGCACCAAGGCTTTGCAAGGTGTCACACCTTAGTGGTGAAAACCCATGAACTGTGGACCAATAGCTGTGGCGTCCCCATGGGACTCGATTAGGCCCTCTGGATATGCGAGACAGTTGTTTAGCTTGAACTGTTTGGGGGGCCCCAGGAAGGGGATCGGGATCTCTGTCCCTGGTGTATGAGTGTGCTTTTTAGGAATCTGGCTTCCACTTCATCCAGCTTGACCATCATCCACCACTCAATTCACTTGCTCACTGGAATTATATTGCTTACTTTCTTTAGAAATAGCCCCTACTTCCCATAGCCATTTCCTTCCAGGAGCACGCACACATAGGCTCACAGAGAGTCACCTGCACACATTCTCAGTCTACTTCCCATAGCCATTTCCTTCCAGGAGCACGTACACATAGACTCACAGTCACCTGGGCACATTCACAGTGCAGGACCCACCTAGGCACTCACAACAACTCTCGTATAAGAAGGAAGGTAGTCAGCAGACAACCTTCTACAAGGCTACTTTCTTTTCATTCTCCTTTACTGGTTCCTCTTCCCCACCTGAACCCCACACAGGGATGTCCCAGGACTCAGTCCTGCACCTCATTTTTCCTCCAACTACTCCCTTCTATGACATCAGTCAGATAATAAGCTAGGGGTCCCCAAATGTGTATTTCTAGCTAAAATTCTCTAGCTAGCTCTTACAAGTCAACAGTGTTTATAAGTAGCCCCTCTGTGGAAATTAAGAGGAAGGCTATAAGTAACACAGAAATTTCAAACTGGATTTTATCTGGGGAAGCAAAGTTCTTGTCAATAAATCTTTTAAAATGAAAGATTTTTTTAAAGAGGGAGGAAATGAAAATATGCCTTAAAATATTTCACAAAGAAGTTTAAATATGCTTAGCAGAAATTAGTTTTTTCCATGAATAGGCATAATAAAATCATATATTTTGGCCCTATTTATTTATTTTTTACACTAGGGATGGAGAGCACATTCAATGTGTGAAGGGTTGAGGGCAACTTGCATGAATTCGTTATCTCTTTCTACCTTGTGGGTTCCAGTGCTCAAATTCAGGTTGTGAGGTTTGGCCATCCTGATGTCAAGTTTAGTATTTTTTTTTTTGAGTAAATTCAAATTTGCTTTTCCCGTCCCCTCAATATTTCTAACAAGCAAATATAGCAAGCAAAGGAAACATCTTTATATCTTTATCCAAGTTTATCCTGCAAAGGAACTGAACCCCACAAAAAGGCACAGCAAGTATGTGTTGTGAGATATTTGATTACACTGTGTAAAGATATGTCACTGTAATTGGTTTAATAAAAAGCTAAATGGCCAATAGCTAGGCAGAAGCTATAGCCAGGACTTCTGGACAGAGAGAGCTCTGGGAAGAAGAAAGGCAGAGTCACTAGCCAAACACAGAGGTAACAAGACATGCAGGAGGAGAGGTAAAAGCCACGAGTCATGTGGCAGTATGTAGATGGATAGAAATGGGTTAATTTACGTTATTAGAGCTAGTGGGACAAGCCTAAGCTAAAGGCCGAGCATTTATAATTAATAAGACGTCTCTGTGTAGTTTTTTGGGAGCTGGCAGGAGGGACAGAGAAAGACTGGTTACAAGTGTGTGGCTCAGTGGGGAAATGTAGCCTGTCTCCCAAGCCCAAGCCTTGAAAAGTCACCTGCATCCCACTGCCTCCTGGGCCCCTCCTTCGGCCTCACTTACTAGCAGTCCCTAGGATTCATAGTAATGGAAATTTGTCTTTCTTGTTGCTCTTAAGGAAGGAAAGGCTTATTGTGGCCACAGTTTGACAGGACACATTCCATCATGGTGGAAAGTGCACTTTCAGGAGTATGAGACAGAGGGTCACACATTACATCTCCAGCCAGAAAACAGGAAGACATGAATCCTGGTGCTCAGCCCACTTTTTCCTTTTTATTCAGTCTTATCTCCTAGTCCATGAGGTATTGTTACTCACCTTTAGGGTATGCGATGGTTTGAATAGGTATAGCCCCCATAGAGTCAGGTGTTTGGATGCTTGGTCCATAGGAAGTAGCACTATTAGGAGGTGTGACCTTGTTGGAGTAGGTGTGGCCTTGTGGGGGGAAGTGTGTCACTGTGGGAGCAGACTTTGGGGTCTCATATGCTCAAGCAGTGCCTAGTACACAGTCCCTCCTTCTGCTGCCTGTGGATCAAGACGTAGAACTCTCAGCTCCTTCTCCAGCACCATGTCTGCCTGCACACCATCATGCCCCATTATGATGATAATGGTGGACGGAACCTCTGAAGTGTAAGCCACCCCCAATTAAATGTTTTCCTTTATAAGAGTTGCTGTGGTCATGGTACCCCTTCACAGCAATAGAAACCCTAACTAAAACAGGTTATATCTTCCTTGTCAATTAAACCCTTCAGGAAACATGCTTAGACATATCCAGAAGTGTGTTTCCATGGTGATCCTCAGTCCCATCAAGTTGACAATGAGGACGAATCATCACAGAAGCAAAGAACAGTGCTGACTCTGGGAGTTTTGAGTTCTGCTCCTCACATGACTTCTAGTCTTCGTTATTTGCCACCTCAGTAAGCTTGTCACTTAGGATTTGATCCTCTTTATGCATCCCAGCAGGGAAGTCTGGCCTAAAAGAAGCTAAAAGTCCATGTCCTCTCATGAAAAGTACGCTGGAAAGAGATTTACCAGGGCTGATTTGGCAACTGAACTGTGTCATCAAAAACTCAGGATCTCGTCTCTCTGTTCACCTTCATCAGGGGCTTTTGTCTCCAAAATTCCTCCTGGCCTAAGGTGGAATCTGAAGTTCTAGCCTTCAAGGTCATCTTCCAGTCTCACATCAGAAGGAAACAAGAGAGAACTGTTAAGCCCTCTCTTCTCCTTAAAATGCCTTTCAATGGTGGCTTATGCCTGGTTTCCAGCACTCGGGAGGCTGAGAGATCAACTCAAGATCAAGGCCAGTGTGGGCTGCATAGTGTGTTCTAGGACAGCTTGGCTGTGCACACACAAGCACAGAGAATTGCAGACACAGTCACCTACACATTCACAGATCACATCTTACAAATAAATATCTTTTTAAGACATTCCATATATCCAGTCAACTTAGATTTTCTTCAAACCTCATTGCATAACCAAGCCAAGACACAAGGAAGGGAGGAGTCATAGTCTGTACTCTAACTGGCCAGTCCCCCAAGTCAGCTTAACTTGTACATTTATTTCCTACTGTAGAGACACATGTGCTTCAATGGATGTTCTACTCACAGTAGATAAAACACAGACACAGCCTATATGTCTCTCAACTGATGATGAATGATGAAAAAGCGGTGCCTTAGACAATTAAATTTTACTCGACTATAGGCAAAATCAGATTATGAATTTTGCAGGTGAATAGATGGATCTGGAAAGCATTGTACTCAATGAAACAACCCACATCCAAAAAGAAAAGTATCACATGTCCTCACTCACGTGGATCTTAGAATTAAGTCTTTAGATTTGTGTGATTAGCCTAGAGTGCTATAAAATATAAAAAAAAACTAGAAAGAGACCATTGATGAGAGGAAAAAGAGATCTTAATGGCAGGTAGTAGAACAAAGGTATATGAAGAGGAAGAAGGAATAATGGGGGGGAGAGATTTAAGTGGGGAATGGCTAGGGGAGGTACAACTAACAAAAATGATATTTGAGAAGTCATATGGGAACCTACTCTTTTATAACATATACAGATATAGACATATAGATATATAAGGATTTTATTTGTAGCTACTATATACAGGGGATAATATTCCTTCAGAAACCATAGGTTAACTAATATAAAAAGTCCAGTAGCAGATATGGAATATCTCCCCTAGAATCTTTGAATGGGGGTGTCCTAGGGATTCCCCCCACAAACCAACACAAGCTATTGCTCATGGCTTGCCACCAGATCTTGATCGTAAGACCCTGTCTTAGTTAAGGTTTCTATTGCTGTGATGAAATGTCATGACCCAAACGCAACTTGGGGAAGAAAAGATTTATTCGGCTTACACTTTCATATCACTGTTCACCATTGAAGGAAGTCAGGACAGGAATTCAAACAGGGCAGAGACCTGGGGCAGGAGCAGATACAGAAGCCATGGAGGAGTGCTGCTTACTGACTTGCTCACTATGCTTTGTTCTGTGGTGATATTTTGTTCGTGGTCTAACAAATAAAGCTTGCCTGGAGATCAGAGTGAGGAGCTAAGCCACTAGTTAGCCATAGAGGTCAGGCAGTGGTGGCACACACCTTCAATTCCAGCACTCTGGAGGCAGCAGCAGAGGGATCTCTGTGAGTTCAAGGCCACCCTGGGCTACCCAAGATTGACCCAGTCTAAAAGAGAAACAGAGCCAGGCCAGTGATGGGACATACCTTTGATCTCAGCCCTTGGGATCTCATGCCTTTAATCCCAGCACTAGAGAAGTGAAGACAGGAAGTGATGTAGCTGGGCGGAGAGAGGAGACAGGAGCTCAGTCTCTTTCAGGCTGAGGAGTTGGCAAGGTAGGGGTGATGGCTGTGGCTTGCTCTTTTGTCTCTCTGATCTTTCAGCATTTCCCCAATATCTGGCTCCAGGTTTTTCTTATTAAGACCAGTTAGGATTTGTGCTACATTGTTCTGCTTGCTCTTTTATAGAATCCAGGACCACCAGCCCAGGAATGGCACCATCCACAATGGGCTGGACCCTCTCTCATCAATTGCTACTTAGTAAATGCCTTATGATCTTACAGAAGCATTTTCTCAGGGGAGGTTCCCTCTTTTCAGATGACTCTAGCTTGCTTCAAATTGACATACAACTAGTCAGGACAGACACAATTGCTGATTGTGCCACTTAATGTGGCCACAGGACATCGAGAGATCAAGCTGAAACTGAGCAGGAAGCTTCCTCCCCGCTGGCCAGCTTTCATAGTACTGGAAGGTGCTGAGTAGGCTGCCTGAGGGTAAAAGTCACCAATAGTCTTACTCAGCTGCAAACACTGTGACTTACAGTAATGAGCAGCATGGAAATATATTCTCATGGGTGTAACAGTTGCACGAATGTTATGGGGGTAACCAACTGCTTTCCGGTTGGATTTAAGGTTTACTCCGCAAAAGAAATGCATGCCTGGTACCATGAATCTGTCAAAGAACCTGTGCTTAAGGAGCTCTGACGGCTACTTTTGGTTGTTGTCTTGACTACATCTGGGAACAACCACAATCTAGAAATGGAGGGCACACCTGTGAGAGATTTCTTTTTTTTTTTTTTTTTTTTTTTTTTGGCTTGGTTTGAAGTGGGTGAATCCAGTTGTAGTCTGGAACTTTGAGGTAGGAAGATGCACTTTTGATCTGGATCTTGAGGCAGGAAGACACACACTTTTACTTTGGATCCTGAGGTGGAAAGATGCACCTTCAATCCAGATCATGAGGCAGGAAGACACACCTTTGATCTGGGCCACACCTTCTGCTGCAGGCCCACTTAAGGACATAGAAGAAGGGAGCTTTTGCTCTTTATCTGCTTGCCCTCACCTTGCTAGCACATCTGTTTATTCACTGGCATTAGCCTACTTCTTTGGGATTCCAGCACATGCTGAAGACCAGCTGAGACGTCCAGCCCTGTAGACCGAGCTGGATTGCAGCCTGTAAATCATTCCAATAAATCCCCTTTATATATTATGTGTGTGTGTATGTATGTATGTATGTACTACGTATGTACGTATGCATGTATGTATGTATGTATATGGAGAGAGAGAGATTCATTCTATAAGTTCTATTACTCTAGGAAACACTGACTAATACAGGAGCTCACAACCTTAGGGGTAAACTTACTACCTTATTCTGCTAAGTAGACATATCATCCAGCTGCCTTCTAAATTCATATTTCTATCTCTACAGATTAGTCCTGCCCTCACACTTTATCAGGGAAGTTTCTTTGTGCAGTGGACAATGACTAGTTGAGAATCTCATAACATCAAAATGCAGAAAATAAATGTTGGTGGAGTTTTCAGTCACAAAATGACACATCGATATCATACCCTGCTCCCAGGATTGGAGACCATCATGGAAAAAAAAAATATAGAAAGATTGTAAGGGACAGGTGTTGGGGAGGACTGGAGCAAAGCAGTGGACAGGAACACTGCATGCATAACCTCAGAGCAGCTGCGTTTGTCTGCACAAGACCAGCATAATCAAGCCAACATTCTAGCAAGGAGTGGGAAGGACTTTATGATGACCCCCAGCCCAAACTAAAGAGCTATTGACAGTAGATGGTTTCTGGAAGGAGAGTCAGTTTTTGTAGATGAATTTCTAAACAGTCTTATTAAATAAGAAACACAGAGCCAAATACAGGAGTGAAAGCTGTAGAAATCAGAGTAATAGCCACCAACTAACCTTCTTAGCTCACCACGCCACCATAGCTTCCCAAGAGAACCGATCCAGCTTCTTCCTGTCTAACCTGTGCCTTTATTGCCTTGATGTTCTGCCTTCTCATTGGCTCTAAACCCAGCAACATCACTTCCTCATCACTGCCTGTCTATACAGACCTCCGGGTCTCTATGGTTGGTACTGGGATTAAACTGAATACAATAACCTTTATATTGAGGAATAACTATTGAATAGACACTGTACATCATCATTTAATCCCAGTAATGATATTATGGGGAAAATAATGTTAGACAGGAAGAACTAAACACAGATAGGCTTTGCAACTTGCCCAAGGCCACAGAGCTAATAAGCAAAGGAGTTAGATTATGTCAAATGATTAAGAGACTAAACTGTTAATGACTTCCTGTATCTTTGTTTTGTTCCTTAGCTAAAATAGACATATCATATTTAAGCTTGTTGAAAGTCTTCACACACTCTGTGAGTTGTAAGAATGCTCAATAACCACTTGTTGGATGAGTGTTTGGTTGGTTTTACATTAGAAAAATTGCTTTGTGTTGTGTTTTTTTTAAGTTCCTAACTACAACATGACGCAATTCTCTCTACCAGCAGCGTTATAGCCCTATTTCATACAGAACACTCTTCTAGTTGCCTAATAACTGACAAATTTCTCACCAGAGAATACTGTGTAAGAGAGCACTTACTGTCTATGTCTCTATCCATTCTAAAATACAACCAGGAGAGATTCTACATGCAGCGACTGGGGAAACGTGTAACCTGTGGCAGTCATCTGTATTTATTTACACAGCTGTACTTTCCCTTGCTCAAGCTGAAGACTGTGGCCCAGAAACCAGAGATGGAAATAAAATTAGGGGGCTTTTTGATGACTGCTGTGTGGGATCCTGCAGCCTGGGCTCTCAGCAGGGATGTGGCATCCAGGGACTTTCAAAGTCTTCCTTTGTGTTAAGGGTACTGGTACAAAATGAATAATGCTAAGGACTCGGGGCTGTGGGAGAGGTTATTATAAAGTATCGATGTCCTGCAGTGAGGGTTGAATGTGTTCTGGTCCTCGGGGCTCTTATCTGGAGCCCCAAGATAGAATAGGGATAGAGCAGCGTGCCTGAACTGTTTTGGGGTCGCCTTTGGCCTTCCCCTGGGAAGACCTAGCTACAAACACAGATCAAGAGGAAGCTGAAGAACCGCTTTGTTAAAGGGTTGCCAAACAGCCAGGCTTTATTTCTTCAAGTGGGGAGACAAGAAGAAGAAATTGGAGCCAACTTTCCTCCTAAGTAAGTTCCACGGACCTCCCAAAATACAACGCAGATGCTGTGATGAGTATTAACAGGCTCTTCAGTTGAAAGCGCTTGTACGCAGTGGCAATTAGAGCACGATTTTTTAAAACTGAAAATTTTAAAACCAAACCAAACACACAGAGAAAGACCGTAAAAATGTGATGTAATTCTCCAGAAAGTTATGCAATAAAGCATAATTTTTTTTCTCATCCGTAAAGTCAAAATAAATCCATTCTTCTCTTTCTCTTTTCTTTTATTATTATTATTATTATTATTATTATTATTATTATTATTATTATTATCATTATCATTATTATTATTTTGGTTTTTCTTTGAGACAGGGTTTCTCTGTGCAGTTTTAGTGTCTGTCCTGGATCTCGCTCTGTAGATCAGGCTGGCCTTGAACTCTCAGAGATCCGCCTGACTTTGCCTCCCGAGTGCTGGGATTAAAGGCGTGCGCCGCCGCCGCCGCCACCACCACCCAGCCCATTCTTCTTTTTCAACCCCGTGCTGATATACAGTTTAAGATCAATTCAAAAGTAAGCATTATTTTGTTTCAAAATAAAAATTAAGGGACAATGTGTAAGTTTTAGGACTCCACAGAACCATATGGCTCAGGATAATAGACAGAGGTAAAAAGGACTGACCACCCAGAGGAATGAGTGAGTTAGGAGAGACTATGGTCAGTTTGGGTACAACCAAATCCAATGGGAGAGGAGTGGAGTAGGTGGATGTTGAGCGGTAAGTTCTGGGTAATTTTAGTTTCAAGTTCACCAAGCCACGGTGAACATTAGTCTTTTCTTCTAGACTCAAGGTTCATATTTATGATCTCATGGATAACATTAAGAAGATGAAGGGAACACTATGTAGCCAGCTCAATATCACTCAGTAAAACCAGATCATGGACTAGATTCCAAGAAAGATGGATGATGCTATTTTGAAACATGGACCAGTGGAAGAGTTGAACTCCATGTCCAAACTCCAAAAGGGAAGACAAGAATTCCATGTCCATGATATTGTAAAAATCATTATTTGTAAATCACTTCAAGGAAGAAAAACAATGTAAATTGATAACTGTGTGTTTATTAGGCAGCCTTGGAAATCTTTACCAAATATTAGGATATATCAGCTCATCATAATACATATTTATTTTTGAGATGTATTTGTGTTTGTGTGAGCATATTTGCACATGTGTGTCCAGGTATATATGGAAGCCATAGAAGGAGTTGGGTGTCCACTTCTGTCATTCTCCACCTATTCCTTCGAAGCAGGGTCTGATCCCGAACCTGAGGCCCACATTTTGTCATCTCTGTCAGAAGCCAGCAAATCCTAGCCATCTTCCTGTTTCTACCCACTCAGAGTTCTGGTTACAGATGTTTGTGGGAAAGTCCCCCTTAGGTTAGTTCTAGGATCTAAACTGTAATCCTTGTGATTGTAAAGAAAATGCTCTTCATCAATGAGCCATCTCTCCAGTCCATATATATATATGACTGTGAAAAAGAGAGCTGTGAAGAACTATAATAAAGCTATAATGATTAAAACTGTAATAGTATTCACATGTGTGTACAAACAAGTGGGTTGGATTAGAATGTCCAAAAATAGGTCCATATATTGCAGAAATATACTAAATTGGTTAAAAAATGTGAAGCCCATTGATTAAATTATACTTTATGGTGAGATAATTCCAATTACGGTAAGCATGTAAATAAAAAATTTTAAATAATGAAATTCAAAGAAAAAAATCATTGATGTCTTTTTATAGAGGAGTGGGAAAAGTTTTTCAGAGTACTACAAAAATCCCCAGAAATTATAAAGGTAAAGACTGATCATTTCACCTACATAAAAATGAAAACTAAGAACAGAAAAACCCTCAGAAATCGCAACCAAAAATAAATGACAAAGTGAATAAACACTGGAAACTTAAATCACAGATGAAACACAAAAATTTCTTATTACCTGAAGTTTCTAGAAACCAGTAAAATGAGACCAATAACTCAATAGATGAACAGACAAAAGACATGTGGCAGGTATTTATAAAGTCAGAAGGTACTGTGCCTGCTCTTAGTCTTTCCATCAACAACCTTACCGACCCAGAACTGTGTGCTACAGCACTCATGTACCTGACAAGATGTGCCCACGGCTGCAATAACGGCACGAATTTGGGGGGAGAGGGTGTAACTAACTGTAGCACGAATCTTAGAAGGTCTTATTAATAAAAACAAACCTGGAGCCAGGTATTGGGGTGAATGCTGAAAGATCAGAGAAGCAGAACAAGCCACAGCTACCTCACCTTGCCAATTCCTCAGCTGATCCTGTTTCCGCAGACTGGATGCCTCTCAGCTGAACTGTGCTGCTCAAAAGCCTAAAAGCTTAACCAGCTCTAGTTCCTGGTCCTCTCGCCTTAAATACCTTCGGGCTTTCTGCCATGACTTCCTGGGATTAAAGGCTCTTGTTACCACACCTGGCTGTTTCCAGTGTGGCTTTGAACTCAGAGATCCAGACGGATCTCTGCCTCCAGAATGCTAGGATTAAAGGCGTGTGCTACCACTGCCTAACCTCTATGTTCAATATTATGGCTCTTCTGTTCTCTGACCCCAGGTAAGTTTATTAGGGTGCACAATATTTTGGGGAACACAATATCACCACAACTAACTGTTTTCTGGTTGGATTTTGAGGCCCATTCCACAGGACGGAATTCATGCCTGCTGTTATGAACCTGGTCAAACCCTATGGCTGGGGAGGTCACAGGCTCTTGGCAGAATCTACTACTTCACAAAGCTGACATGTATCCAAACTGCCTTCTAATGTCTACATAGAATATATCCATAGAACAATGCTGCTCTCTGCCTCAGTCAGAAAGGCTTCTTCTTGTAGTGAGTGAGGGTTGATGAAAGGATTCTTAACAGATCAAAGTGTTGAAAATAAGTGGCTGCTGCATGGTGAACCCTACATCACCTATATCAAGGAGACATCTGTATCACTCCTGCCAAGGGTCAGGGACTACCATTGTCTTGGTTACTTTCACTATTACTGTGACAGAGCACCACGTCCAAGGAAATGTATGGAAAAAAAGGATTTACAGGAGCCTTGCAGCTTCAGAGGGTGAGTCCATGAGGTTCACAGCAACGGCTGGCAGGCAGGCATAGCACTGAAGCAGAAACTGAAAGCTTACATCTGATCCAGAAGCATGAGACAGAGGAGAGAGAGAGAGAGAGAGAGAGAGAGAGAGAGAGAGAGAGAGAGAGAGAGAGAGAGAGAGAGAGAGAGAAAGCACCCAGGGCTTTTGAAACCTCAAAGCCTGCCTACCCACCCCCTTCCCCCCAGTGACAGATGTCCTCCAACAAAGCCACACCTCCTAACCTTTCCCAAACAATTCCACCAACTAGGGAACCAAGAATTCAGACATATGAGCCTACCGGGGCCATTCTCAATCAAACCACCACAATTATAGAAAACAGAGGGAAGATTTTAAAGGTAAAGGATGAAGAGGGGTGCTATGAGAGTCTGTGTTCTGGATATGATAGGGCTGTTAGGATCCTGAGCGCACATCTGCTGTGATCATGTACACAAGAACTGCAGAAGACATTTGCAGAAGACTGGGCCCTTCCACGTTTTGTCATGAATGGGAGGGGCTTGTGAAGCTCACCCCTCTCTGGGAAGCAATTGGCGGGAGAGTCGTTTTCTTCAGTGATGTGGCCACTGCTCCAGGAAAGAGATCAGCACTCGTGCTCATATATGCAATGATATGATTAAACTCATCGAGACGTGAGTGTGCTCATGCGCACACACATACAAAGCAGGGCAGGGACCAGTTGCAAAGGAGGGTGTCTGAAGGAGTGAAAGAGCGCTGACAAAGGGAAATGGAGGATGAATAGATTGCAACATAGTGTATATATGCATGAAATGTCAAAAATAATTTTTAAACAAGATACAAGACAGAATGACTTCTAAAGCTAGCATAAAATGTTTAGTGTCTTTCATTAGGAAGATAAGTAATCTAAACTAATAGGTTTTCTTTTCTGCCTATTAAGTTTGCAAAGCTAAACCTACACAAAACACTCGCAGAGGAACCAGCAACATCAGTATATTATTGTAAGAATATAAATCAATAGCTTCTACTGAGAATAACTGGACCACATCAGTCAAACTTCTCAGGGGCACATATCTTTTGACCACAGAATTCCTCTTCTAGAACTGCTTCCTGCTAACATATGTACATGTGTCCAGAACATTATAAGCACCAAGTATTGTCTCCAGCAATTAGAATAGTCTCAAAAGACTGGAGTCATCTGAATGTCTTATTAGGGAGTGAATTGCTTTATGATAGCTATCACTAAGACTATGACATATGGCGAGAGATTCCTGACGGTTTTGTTCACTGATGTATCAAAGGCGAAAGAAGGGCTTCACGCCTGGTACAATCTCAATAAATACTTATTCAGAAAAGGCTGTTCTAAGCAGAAATAAAAAAGAGTGCAGAATCTTTTCAAATATAGACACAAAATGAGATTCAAATATTAATAAGGGGCTTCTTCCTCGGCGCTACCTGCGAGGTGGCTGCCATCTCTTCAGCGGCATCATGGCTGCCCTCTAGCCTCTGGGGAAACCCAAGATTGTCAAAAAGACGACCAAGTTCATCTGGCACCAGTCAGAACAATAGGTCAAAATTAAGCGAAACTGGTAGAAACCCAGAGGTATTGACAACAGGATGTGGAGAAGATTCAAGGGCCAGATTCTAATGTCTAGCATTGGTTACTGGAGCAACAAGAAAACCAAGCACTCCCAGCACTCGGGAGGCAGAGGCATGTGGATCTCTGTGAGTTCGAGGCCAGCCTGGTCTACAGATGAGATCCAGGAAAGGAGCAAAGCTACACAGAGAAACCCTGTCAAAAAAAAAAAAAAAAAAGAAAAAAAGAAAGAAAGAAAGAAGAAAGAAAGAAAGAAAGAAAGAAAGAAAGAAAGAAAGAAAGAAAGAAAGAAAGAAAGAAAGAGAAAAGCCAAGCACATGCTGCTTAGCGGCTTCCGGAAGTTTCTGGTCCACAATGTCAAGGAGCTGGAAGTGCTGCTGATGTGCAACAAATCTTACCGTGCTGAGATTGCTCACAGCGCTTCCTCCAAGAACCGAAAAGCCATCTTGGAAAGAGCAGCACAGCCGGCCATCAGAGTCACCAACCCCAACGCCAGGCTACGCAGTGAAGAAAATGAGTAGATGTGTGTGTGTGTGTGTGTGTGTGTGTGTGTGTGTGTGTGGTGTGTGTGTTTTATTTGTGTTTAAACAAAACCACAAAAACTGCCTTCTTGGTTTAAAAAAAAATTAATAAGGAAAAACAGAAACGTGAAAAACAACATTTATACTATTTTGTGTATATGTATGATGTTTATATGTTTCCTTATTTATATATAAAGTACTTGCACTAAAACACAAAAGAAGCAAATAACATCCGTTACGCCCAGAGAAGAAACTAAAGAGTTGGAGCTGGGGTTAGGTGTGTAGTAACACAGAAACATTTCAATACATAACAATGTATTTTTGAATCATGGATTGTACAAATATATGTATTAATAAATAAATGCAATGTAAGTCGTTTATAAATAAAAATGACTCACTATCTCTATCATAGTGATGGTTGCACATGTCTATATGTAAGTTAAAACTTTAAAAAAGTAAGTTAAGACTTACCAAATTATACATGTTAACTGTATATCAGTATACTATGGAGTATACATATATATAGTATATAGTACAATATACTATAAAGATTCTTAAAAATAAGGTGAGCTAGGAAAAGGTTAACTATTCATTTAATGGAATATTTTGCTACCATTTTTAGGAAAACAAATAAAAAGTTAATTTCTTACATTATAACAAATTCCAGTTGGATTAATGCATTGGTTGAAAATGAAAGCCCTATTAAAATGTTGGAAGAAGCTGGACCAGTGTCTAACACTCCACTATGGAAACAGGGGCAGAAGCATTATTCGAGTCCAAGGCTAGTCTGGCATACAAAGCCAATTCCAGACCAGCGAGGCCTATATGGGAAACAATGTCTCAAAAAACAAAAATTAAGCCAGGTGTGGTGGCCCATGGCTTTAATCCCAGCACTCAGGAGACAGAAGCAGGGGGCTCTCTGACTTCCAGGCCAGATTGGTCTATGGAGTGAGTTCAGGACAACCAGAACTACACAGAGAAATTCTGTCTTAAAAAACAAAGAAACAAGCCGGGCGGTGGTGGCGCACGCCTTTAATCCCAGCACTTGGAAGGCAGAGGCAGGCGGATCTCTGTGAGTTCGAGGCCAGCCTGATCTACAGAGTGAGATCCAGGATAGGCACCACAACTACACAGAGAAACCCTGTCTCGAAAAAACAAAAAACAACAACAACAAAACCCCCAAAGAAACAAATATATAAATGAACAAAAAATTGAAATAAAATGTTGTAGAGTACAGATGTAATGGGTAGCTGTTCCAGCTTTAACTTGGAAGTACTACCCCCATTGAGGCTTCCTGTAACTGTCATGCCTACGAGGTGGGGCCGAGAGAGAAGCCCTTAAGACCTGAGATCCGAATGTGCAGGCTCTCTTGGTTTTTGGACTCTGGACGCTGGAGGTAAACCGAGCAGAGTTCTCCAGAGAACACCGCTGGACTGCATTTCACCTCTCCTGGACCCTGTAATTTATCCCTTTACTTGTAAGTTACCCCACAAAATAAACCTCCCTTTTAACTACATGGAGTTGCCTTAATACTTCCACCAATATATGGAATACTTTTATAACTTGTGAATGGAGGAAGCCTTGCCAAGAAACACTCAAAAACCAGAAGCCATAAATAAACAAGGAAGAATAAGAGATTCATCTTATAATACATCAAACTTCTGGCAAGAAAAAAAAAACCTCATAAATGAAGTTGATGTCCTTGTTAGTACGAATACCACATCAAGGTGAGACACCTTGGATAAGAAGCAAATGCATAAAAGATGTAAGTTCATAGGCAGCAGGGACTTAGCCTATCAGCCTCATTGCTCCAGCAAGACCAATGAAATCACTTCTCAGACCATAATGAAATGCCTACTAGGACAAAGCCAAATCCAAAAGATCACAGAGGGACCCACAGATGTGTGCTTTGTGCTGTGTGTGTGTGTGTGTCTGCATGTGGGTACCCCAGGGAGCACATCAGATCCCCTGTAACTGGAATTAGAGGTGTATGATCCACATGATGTGAATCCTAGGAACTGAGTTTGGGTCCTCTGGAAGAGCAGCGAGTGCTCTTCACCACTGAGCCATCTCTCTGGTGCTTTGTTGTAAGCCAGTAGGAGATAGCACCAAGTCTGTGAAATACTGCGACTCTCTTAAAGCCTTGGAGATTCCTGGAACATTTGGGAGATAATGTGAAGACAGCTGTGGTTTTCAGCTGGTGACAAAGTCTAGAAGGTGATGTGATATGCTGCCTCCATCCATCAAGGAAGAAATATGTTGGTTTTTTTTTGTTTTTGGTTTTGGTTTTTTTTTTTGTTTTTTTTTTTTTTTGGTTTTTCGAGACAGGGTTTCTCTGAGTAGCTTTATGCCTTTCCTGGGACTCACTTGGTAGCCCAGGCTGGCCTTGAACTCACAGAGATCCGCCTGGCTCTGCCTCCTGAGTGCTGGGATTAAAGGCGTGCACCACCACCGCCCGACAATATGTTGGGTTTTATTAGAAAGTTCACAAATAAATATGCAATGCTTTTCCTACCCAAGTTAATGGACCCATGGGTTCTAGATATACAGTTTGGAAATTTTCTGTGATACAAGGTTCAGTATTCCAGAGAAAGACCTTGACATAATCTAGAAGGACTAGGAATGGTAAATTACAAAATTCAAACTCCAATCAAGTTGTTATCACTCAAGTTGCTTAAAGTTAGCAAAGAAACAAAACCCCCAGGCATTCACTTCTGTGATCATCCAGCGCTTCTCCCTCAAATACAGGATGAAGAGACTCTAAAGAGTGCTTGAGCGTGGCAGTCCCTCAGAGTCCAACTTCCTATCACAGGACCAAAGACCCTAAACAATGGGCAACACTGTAAGTGAACACATGATCTCCAAGAGTCTGCTCTGGGAAAGCCACTCAAAGATGGCTTGGACGGTGTAATTACATTCTCATCAGGTGTGTGTCTAAAAATCTGGAGAGATTTCAGCTTAAATGCAGACATGGCAGAAATCAAACCAACTACATTCCATGGATGTTCTGAGCGTAGGAAGCATGTGAGAGTCTTTGGCATTTTAAGTTCTTTTATAGTTAAGATAATTGGCATTTTAGACACCACTTCAGCTCTTTCCTTCATGACTTCGCTGCACTCTTCCACTGCCCTCAAATCTCCTTTGTAGACCCAAGTGAGGACACGACCCCTGATGATCTCTTCGGCTCTGTTCACATCCCATTCAAGCACTATGGATATACTAATAAAACCAAACCTAATCTCTAGCCCTGCCTCTCCCCTGAATTCTTTCTTCTGTATCTACAGCCTTCCCAACTTCCCTGTTTGATTGACTTGTTGGAGCTTCTTCATCCACGCCCTACACAACCTCTTCCCCATCTTCCCCCAATCAGTACATTACAACTCCATTCCTCTAGTTGCTCAGGCCAAAAATCCTGGATGTCGTCCTTTGAGAGCCAATGAATGCTTAAGATCATTTGTCAACAATACGAAGCAGAATAGCAGAGCTTGACAAGGTATTCCACCAGGTTTTGTAGTTTCCTGGTGAACTCGAAAGCACATTGTTAAAATAACTTCATTTCACTTCCCGTTTTTTCCAACCCATGTATTTATGAATTGTCTCAAATGCCAGACATTCTCATGCTTTCTTGGCACATCTACTCAGAGCTTCAAATTCCATGTGAGTGACAAGTCCCAAATGCGGAGTGCCAAGCCTCATCTCTCTAGAATGTCGTGCCACCTGGGCATCTCCATCTGGAGATTTGAAAGGACCCCAAACAAGGCTCTTCACAGCCTGAACCTTCTGATTCTGTTCACTTCAGTTAAACCCAGGTTTAAAACCCCAGCTTCGCCCTTCAAGATTCCCCTTTATACCCACCGTCCACCACAGAGGCAACGAATTCTGTGCCAGCATCCAGGCACTTAAGGATTTGTGGTGGATTTCGTTTTGTTTTCTATTTCTAGTGGCTAAATGAAATGTTTATGGCAGCCCCAGAACTGCAGGATTGACTGTAAAGTCCTACTTTTGTAATTGTTTGTTTTGGGTTTTGTTTATTTGTAGTTTTTGTTGTTGGCCTCGCTTTTTGCAGACCTGGTTGGCCTGAGACAGGCCAGGCTATCCTCGAACTTGTGGCAATCCTCTAGTCTCTGCCTCTCAAGTGCTGGCACCACCATGTCCCTCAGTGAATGGCCTCTTGATGGACGGGCTAGGCTCTGCCTGGAAAAAGACAAACAACAGGAAGTTACCCTCTGCGGGCCTCTTGTTCATACACCATCCCATGCAAGTTAGCAAGAGCACGCCCCAGGCTAGGATCCCACTGATACAGCCTTCAAGTATTACACTTCTCTAAAGAAGCAGGAGAAAGAGCCCTGGAGGAATCTGAAACCAGATAGAAGGGAAAGCTCTAACACCAGATTTTTGGAAAGATAAACATCCCTGTAGCCATCTCTCTAAAGGGCAGATGGTACTCACTGTATCCAGGCTATGAGGGGTAAGTTTACTTTAAATCAAGCATTACATCTAAAACGGTTTGCAGACAACAAAATCACTGCTCTAGGTAGCAAAAGGCTCTCTCTGTAGTCTTTTCTGTAGTCTGAAATGTTAGTGATTTTTATTCCTTGGTGAATCTATCATTCTCACAACAGGGCTTCTTCTAATGAATCAGAAGAAAAACCAGGGCTCTGCCCAAAGCCTGGGTAGAAAAGGGTGGGAGAAGGGGATAGAGTCTGGTGGGTGTGGTTGAACAATCCCCATTTGCTGTCCGTCACTGTTCATTGTGCCTCGTGGAGGTGGAACAGCTCTTAGACCATTGCTGTGTGTTACGGCAAATGCTAGGGAAACTTAAGGCTTTCTACAGTGTGCATCGATACAAACCTACCCTGGATCTTCTAAATGCTGTGATCATCCACTGGAGACGTAATGTTGTGATCGTCCACTGGAGACATGAGGTGTATTTGATATATTTGTTTCTTTTTTGTTGCTTTCCAGCGTGTATTATCATAAATAGTATAGTGTCCTTCTCTGCCCCCATATCACACACACACACACACACACACACACACACACACACACACACACACCTTTTCTCTCTTTTTGTGGTATGCAAACAGTGCACATCCTAGGCCTTCTGCTGGGCCCCCCTCAACTCTGTTTTTGCTCCTGACATTTTTTCCCCCAATCAGGAATGCCTTTCTTTGATGTTCCTCACTATGAGAGGGGGAGAAGAAAAAAAAAAACCTTCCTCTTTTGAGTTCCATCCTAAATTCTGCCTTTTCTATGAAACCTATCTCCTAGGGAATTTTAATTTAATCAACCAATGTTTACTTTGTTGACTCATTTATGAAAATACAAGTGTTGTACGTGTTAATTGGGTGCCATGTAATGTCTTTATACAGTGTATAATGTTTACATCGGGTCAGATATAGTTATTCCTCAAACATAGGTTGTTTCTTGATAGTGAAAACTTTCAAACTCCTTTCTTCTGGGCTTGTGAAATGTGCAGTGTTGTTGTTACCTGGGACCACCCTCCTGTGCAACGCACCCCAGGGGATTTATTACCTAATCTCTCCCATCAGGACTTCCTTGGTCTTTATCTGATCTTGCCTGTTTTCCCGGCTCTGCTGTAAGATCCTTAAGGCCTGCAGATATTTTGGCCCTCTCTGCATACCGGCTTCCCTACCCTGCTTTCCAGAGTCCTGAGAATTTTCAGACCCCCGAGGGTGGTATTTTCACTGAGAATTTTATCTCAGTGAAGTACAATTGCAGGGCACCAATGCGCCTGAGCTTTGAGAGGCTCGGGGTGGGTCCCAGCTGCACCATCCCTCAACCAGGTTCTGGCCTCGGGCAGTTGCTAATTCTAGGAATCCCGGTTCCTTCACTGGTAAAGTGGGGATAATAGAACTTCCGCTAACAATAAGATTGTTGTGGCAAGCAAGTGAGGCAAATATAAAGGATTTGGCACAGTGCCCGGCATAGAAGAGACTTAATGAGTGGTCGATATTTTTATGGTTATTACAGTATTCTTAACATTGAACCTCTGTACAGAAACCAAAATATTCTTACCATGTGTTAATCTATTTAAGTAAATTGGTCTGGAGAGGAAATTTCACTGGTCCTGCCAATTCCATCTTCTAACACTGCTCTGTAAGGAGCAATCATTTTGTAGACGAGCTACTGAATAGAAATAGAACGTGAGTCGCGTGTGTGGCTTAAAATTTCCACTAGTTATTTTAACAGGAGCAAAGGAAACAGGTGAGATTAATTTCAACATGCATTTATTTATTTATTTATTTATTTATTTATTTATTTCACCTGTTTTCAATGAGAGTCATGTTCAAGATCATTCCATCCCTGCATAGTCTCAGTGATCTTTTCCTTTCCTATTTGGCAAGATTGCTCTCTATTGCTTTTTCCTACCTTTGTCCAGTTTTACCTGGCGATAGGCACCTTGCCAGAGTGAATGCCCACATGGACAGTTGCACCATTAGCCTTTTCCTGCTGTTCTTGTTAAATGGAAAGGACAGCTTTCTTCCTAGAAACCCGGCGTTGCTAGCCTGCTGACCTATCCTGTCCTCACACACACAGAATTTCATTCTTTTGGATGGGTGTAGATCAGACATTTCGTCACAAGTCTTTGTTAAGAGAGTAAGACACAACCTTCCCGCGGCTATAGATGGTGTGCTGAAATGCCTTTCAGGACTCTCGCTTTAGCCAAGAGTTACCAGGAGATTGACATCTCCCTGATGCAGCCAGCCCAGGACATCTTTTCTTCACTTTGGCAGCGGCTGCTCCAACAATGGCTGTAAAAGGAAAGGGTGACATGTTCTGGTTAGTCCAGCACAATAAAATAGTATCATTATACTACGAAATTAATATAAATGGTTCTTAATGAGACATTGTGCATTCGGGAGAGGGTTGTATTTCAAAACCCAATGTGTGCTTTACACCTAAATGGAGTATCCCAGTTACCAACTGAATTCAGTTTCCAAGTGACTGGCAGCTATCAGATTGAGCACCATGACTTCATAGCATTACACACAAAACTCCTGCCTCATACAGAAATCCTGTGGTACCAGACATCTGCACCATGTAACTGGTACCATAGAATGATATGTTTTTCTGAAAATGATTAGCACTGGGCTACCAAACTTAGATTCTGTTCTTGGTGCTGCCATTCACTTAGTTGACTTTGGGCAAACTCATTTCTTGTTGTTACATTTCTCACCTTCCTCCTGGGATTTAATGAGATCACAGGGCCATAAAACATATGATCAACCTCTCAAACAGCTCCGTTTTAATACAACCCATTTTTCCTATTGTATGAGTGACAGGTCACCTGTATTAATTTTACTTCAGCAACTTATGATCTTTCTTTGATGGGGAGGCAGCTGGATGGGGCTCTCCTTTGCATCTTCAATAACCCGGAAGTGAATTGTCTCACGAAGGTAACATTTCCCTTATGCAGCCAGCCCAGAGTATCCTTTCTTCCCTAATCTTTCAGCTTAGCATCCATCTAGACTTGGCAGAAGGTGGAACTTTTGCTCAGGAGCACAACATAAATCTTAAATGTATGTTTTAACGAATAAACTAACTGTATTCCAACCTTCCCGCCAGACTGCTGTAACAGCATCAAATGATCAAAAATGATTTTAGCCACTGAGGTCGATTTGTGATCAAGGCCCAGACAGTTTCTACCATCCCCCTGCTTTCTCAGCTCAAAGCTGCATTTTCTGTTGCTTAAAAATTTGCATATTTTCTCAGTGCCTGTTTCTGATTCACAATAAACAATGCTCAGACCTCCTGCCAAAAAAATGTCCAAATGCGGAATAGTTGCTATAATAGTCGTTTTTGTGATGGCAACTTTGAGCTGTGTGCTTTTAAATTATAATTACTTTTTTTTCCTTACAAAAGATGTGTATCTGTCTTGATTGCTGTAATTATGATTCTCTACCCGCAAACAGTTATAAAAGACTCATGTCATCGCTCTGCCTCATGAAACCCTTGCCTTTCAACAAGCTTTCTCTGGTGGCTGTATTATGTTTGTGTTTAATTTGCAGCCGAGGAACCTAATGAGAAGCTATTAATCATTGAGCATATATAAAAATGTGTGTCCTTAACTAAACAGACCAAAGAGGAGACGGCAAGGCCATTATTAGCATGATGCAATTTAGAATGGTAAAAGCGACTTGAGACAAAAAAATTTGGTGGAATCTAACTTTATGGATGACACTCAAAATTGGAAGAGAGAGCATGCAGTTTTGTGATTGAAAACATCGTGGGACCAGGAGTCAAGGGACCCGAATTCTAAACCTCAACTTGACACGTCAAGAACTATGGCAAATGTTGACTTGACTTCCTTGTGATCTGTTTCCAAACTGTGAAGCACAGTATCAACCCACAGACTCGGGAGGTACTCCAGAGAAAGGAAAGGAGCTAACGGGAGGGAGGCTTGAAGTGAACACGTGACCCATTCAGTGAGAGCAGCCCGCCTGTGAGTATTTTATATGGCGATGATTAAGAAGAGGGGAACACTTGGCCTTTTTTCCTTTTGAAGTTTGGTGTTTACCGTTACGCTTTCCACAGGTGTTAGCATCGTGGATGGATTGAGAGGGAGTACTAAAGCGCTGAGTGGTAATGACTTCAGAAATGTACGCCCAAGGGTCTAGAGAGCACAAGGAGGGATAGCAGCTCTGCTGGATTTGGAGACATGGTGGGGGTGGGAGGGGCTTAGAGCTGACTTTCCAGAAGAAAACACAGATAAAGGACTTTCATTTTAATTTTTTTGTTTGTTTGTTTTTTTGAGACAGGGTTTCTTTTTTTTTTTTAACTTTCTTAACTTTCTTTCCTATCTGTCTTTAATAAAAACTACTGAAAATGTCTTTTAAAAGGAGATAAGAATAGATAAGAAATTGAAGTTCCAAGAATTATTTAAGCAGGACCCCTCTTTTACTATAATCCTGGGGAAACTGCTTAATCTCTACAAATCTCCATTTCAACATCTGGGCCCACGGGACTAGGATTAACAGAAATTGTCTCAAAAGTGTAATCATGAAGGTCAAATTTGATGGTGTCTTAGTTAGGGTTTTATTGCTGTGAAGAGACACCATGACCAACACATCTCTTATAAAGGAAACGATTTAATTGGACTGGCTTACAGTTCAGAGGTTTAGGCCGTTATCATCATGGTGGGAAGACTGGTGGTGCCCAGGCAGACACAGTGCTGGAGAAGGAGCTGAGAGTTCTATATCTCAATCAGCAGGCAACGGGGAAAGAGAGAGAAACTAGCATCTGAAACCTCAAAGCCCACCCCCCCACCCCCCACCTCCCACCCTCCCCCCACCCCCCATGACACACTTCCTCCAACAAAGCCACACTTCCTAATAGTGCCACTCTCTATGAGACTATAGGGGCCATTTTCTTTCTTTCTTTCTTTCTTTCTTTCTTTCTTTCTTTCTTTCTTTCTTTCTTTCTTTCTTTTTTTTCTCGAGACAGGGTTTCTCTGTGTAGCTTTGTGCCTTTCCTAGAACTCACTCTGTAGACCAGTCTGGCCTTGAACTCACAGAGATCCGCCTGCCTCTGCCTCCCGAGTGCTGGGATTAAAGGCGTGCGCCACCACCGCCCGAGGGGCCACTTTCATACACACACACACAGATAGTGTGTATAAAAATACTAATAAGGGCTGGAGAGATGGCTCAGTGGTTAAGGGCACCGACTGTTCTTCCAGAGGTCCTGAGTTCAATTCCCAGCAACCACATGGTGGCTCACAACCACTTGTAATGAGATCTGGTGCCCTCTTCTTGCCTGCATGGACACATGCAGGCAGAATACTGTATACATAATAAATTAATAAGTCTTTAAAAAAAAACTAATAAAAGGGCAGGAGGGATGGCTCAGTGGCTAAGAGTGCTTGCTATACCTTCAGAGGACCAGAGTTGGGTTCCTAGTACCCATATTAAGTGATGCACAACTGCCTGTAACTCCAACTCCAGGGAGCTGATGCTGTCTGGCCACATACACATAAAACAAAAATAAAATAAACCAGTTTTCTTTTTAAACTACTAACAAAGCTAGAAAACCCTGTGGTTATCATTGGCTGCTTTTTGCTCTTTCCCAGTAAATCGAGACTTTAGAACTATAGAAGTTTAGCTTGTATTAAGCAACTGGGGAAAATGTACTTTACAATATAAGTAATATTAATAGCAATAATGTAATCTGTACTACAAAGTAGCTGTCATATAAAGGAAATCTATCAAAGTCATGATTATGTCCAACTCTGAACTAATTTTTAATAAAAATGATTGGCCTAACTTCTAGCGATTTGGGTATCTGTTTGAGGGGCTCATCATTTTCATTTTCTCCTTTATACGGAAGTTCTCTGGGCCCCTCCCTTTGCTCTGACCTTATCTTAAACCCCATACAAGGTCAAACCATTCAACTATGCTAGAGACTCATGTTGGTAATAGAAAAGAGTGAAGTGGGCTGGCTAACAGGCCTGGAGAGAAAGTATCCCTAAGAAGTGCCCTTGACTCCTCATCGTTGACGCCTTCAAAGCCTTTGATGTGGTGAGATTTCTCCCATTCCTCAGTAGAATACAAGTTTTCGTGTGTATGTGAACCCTCTTTTGTTTTCTTTTCTAACTCAGGGGGTGCCCATTAAAGGCTTTACATCCTATCTAAAATTAAAATTAACCATGTGCTTATATTTTACTGTTTCCACTACTTGAAAGTATAGTTCAAGTTCTTCTGAGAGAGTGGGGTTGAGACTAGGTCTTTTTTTTTTTTTTTTTGGTTTTGGTTTTTCAAGACAAGGTTTCTCTGTGTAGCTTTGCGCCTTTCCTGGAACTTGCTTTGTAGACCAGGCTGGCCTCGAACTCACAGAGATCCGCCTGGCTCTGCCTCCCAAGTGCTGGGATTAAAGGCATGTGCCACCACCGCCCCGTGAGACTAGGTCTTATGCTAAGGCCTAGAGCAGCCTAAGCTCTGGGCTATTGCCCTGCCTCAGTCTCCCTAGTATCAGGACTACAGGCCTGAGACATGGCACATGGTTCAGTGTAAGGTCTTCAATGTGATGCTTTGAGCCGTCCTTACCTCTTCTCCAGAAGGAATTCCCACCCTACCCGCAACGCTACACTTTCTCGGCCAGTGCCAGCCCCATGACTGAGTATCCTGCAGGAGTCCACATAGCTCTCACACTCATCTTGTTCTCAATCTTATTATCAAACTAACTGGCTAATAGGGCTCCCCGGAGATTTCTATAACATTCTCTGGTCTGCTGCACAGTGTTTATGAATGTGTGGTTAGGAAAGAAACCAGCCTTTGAAGCCCAGTGATTGTTTCATGTTGACTGAATGAAGTCATGAATGAATAAGATTGATAAACTAATTAACCTCTACAGTGAGAAGAGTTGCGTTTTTCCGTCTTCATTTGAGTTTTAAAATGAAATCCAGTCAGTTAAAAACAACAGCATGGGGTTCACCACAGATATTTCGTGTGTGTGTGTGTGTGTGTGTGTGTGTGTGTGTGTGTGTGTGTGTGTATGACAAATATATATGACAAAACGAAAAACTGCCTCCAGCCATGCATCTATTCTTGCTCTCTCTAGCTCATCTACACTTGCGCACTAAGGGCCGATCAGGTTCTTCTCATTATCCTAACAGTCCTGATTTCCAAACTGTAAAAAGAATAGACACTTCTTAGGAGATCCTGAAGTGTTAGTTGTCTGAAGAAGGAATAACACAAATTCCTCCTGAGCTGGGTGGTGGTGGTGCTGCACACCTTTAATCCCAGCACTCCGGACGCAGAGGCAGGTGGATCTCTGTGAGTTCAAAGCCAGCCTGGTCTATAGAGTGAGTTCCAGGACAGACAGAGCAAGAGCTATACACAGAGAAACCCTGTCTTGAAAAAGAAAACAAAACCAAAAATTCCTCCTAAAACTAAGTGATCAAAGTAGGAGATATTCAACAAAGCTTAAATTTTCTTAATTAACTTCCTTCTGGGGGTTGGGGCACAAACAATAAAAACCACTTCCCTAGAGTTAGATTACAGGCTCTGACAGTCCTGTAGGTGGCAAGATCAGCCCTTATGGTCGCCATCACTCATACTGCAAGCCAGGGAACGGGGTGCTTCATTTGCAGATGCTCTGTTGTTACATTAGCCTATTTTTCCCAGGTCGTCATCGTTGCATGCCCGAAAGAAAAACTTGGTCAATTTTTCTCAAAACGATCAGCATTTGCTCCCTGGGTGTGTTTGTTAGGGGGTTTTATTTGCTTTCATCTGGGACTCTAACGCTAATGCTTCCTGGGTTCTGTGTCCAGTGTCCAAGTAGCTTTAAACGTAATACACCAGGCAGAGGTTTGTTCGTGATGTCTTGATCTTTTGTTTATTTGATGCTTCTGTGAAGCAGGGGAATCATTTTAAAGTTCAACAATGGTCCTGCTTATAAAGTGGAGGGAGCAGTGGGAGAAATACTCAGAACAAATCTAGGCTGCCCCTGGGACATTATTGTTACAGTTCTCCAAAAAAGTAGTGCCCAGAAGAAGTAATTCCCAATATCTGGCCCAAACCCAAACCTTGCGGTTCATATGAACTCTGAACCGAGGCTCTTTGCATCTCATTTTCTCATTAGCTTTTATTACAACCAACAAAACTTTCAAGGGTGAATTACTTCCTTTCTCTATGAACACCAGACCCCTTTGCTGTTTGCACAAATTGAAATAATAAAACTGTTTTAGCTAAACTTTAGGGATTTGGAAAGGGTGGAAAAAAGAGGAAAGGGAAGCAAACCAGGCTTTCCTCTATGCTGTCCAGCGTGGTTTTCCGGGCCCTTTGCTTGCTGGCCTTGGGAGGTGGGCAGTGTGAGAAGAAATGCTTTTGATTTGAAACTCCACTTAAAAGTGTCCTATTTCTCTTTCAAGTTCCCTTAAAATGCAAATCATGTACAGCAAAACAAAGAAACAACAACAACAAAAAAAGTGAACATAGTTCCAAATGCATGACTCAGGAGAAGATGACTGTCTATGTTCTACGTTATGCGTCCAAGCTCCCAACAGAAAAACAATCAGAAAGTGGTAGAGCAGTGATATAATCTCTCAGATTATATCAGCCATTCATAAGAATTGCTTAATGCTCCCTGTGCATCAGGCACAAGACAGGCTCTCGCCTTCACTTGAGAAGCCCAGACTCAACATGATCTTAAAATGAAGGTCGCAGGGCAAGGCAAGGTGTAATTTAAGTGTTAAGCAACAGGGTGTGGATATTATGAGATCTGAGGGATCAGAGGAAAGGAAAGATCACCACGGGCTGAGACTGACAGGAGACTGTATTTTCATTAAATTATTAAAGGGGTGTCAAATTAGGAAGTTGTTATAATTGCTGCTAATTTGTCATCTGGGGCACGCCTAGAGTTCGCCATTGCTTTCCAACTGGTAGCCGGTCCAAAGCACATACATGACCGATTAAGGCTGGCAGGGAACATTTTTTTTTCTAGCTCCCTGGATTTGCTAATGAGGAACAAAAATACATACTTTGGTGTTGGATGACAGACACAAAAGCTGAGCAGCCTTTGCTTGGGGAATTTAGCAAACACGCAAACAGAACGCTGGCTGGGATCTTTAGGTTTCTAAGGAGCTGTTTCCTTTCACCTAAACAAGGTTTTAAGTTGGGGGGGGAGGGGCAAGTCACTCTCAACAATTCATTTTTAATGTATAGGTTGTTTATCTGTGCAGTCCATTTTCCTTTGAAGAAAAAACGGCTCAGCCAGGTGTAGTGGCACACGCCTTTAATTCCAGCACCTGGGAGGCAGAAGCAGGCAGAGCTCTGAGTTCAAGGCCAGCCTGGTCTACTGAGCAAATTCCAGGACAGCCAAGGCTACACAGAGAAACCTTGTCTCAAAAGCCCCAAAAGCAAACAAAAAAGAAAAAAGAAGAGAGAGAGAGAGAGAGAGAGAGAGAGAGAGAGAGAGAGAGAGAGAGGAAAGTACCAGTTATAATATCAAAACCAGAACTTTCTAACTTGTAAAAATGGGGACGGGGACATCCAGCATCCTTTGAGACGGAGGAAGCAACTGAACAGCAATTTACCTTTGGAAATCGTGACTCTTGGTCTTAAGACGCCGTTTACTTTATAGTTTGGCGGCGATCCTGGTACTGTTGTGATTCTTACCTTTCTGTCTGCAGAGCAGGCAGCCAGAGCTCAATTAGATTTGTAGTATTGGAGTTTTAAACTGCTAAAACAAGGGCATGCCTCACCTTGTGTTTTGAGTAATTTTATACAAGTTGAGAAGGCGGCGGCAGTAAGCCTTCTCCTCACTATACTTAATTGTATTCAGGATCCTCCCAAGAAATGTCAATTATGTCCCCAATGCTGGGGGTGGGGTTGGAGGGGAGATACACAACAGTTGTATGAGCAGGCAAAAGAACACCCTCTGACGTCTCCTGAAGGGGAGGAAACCTGAAATAAAGTGAGGTAATTAAACATGGCCCTGGAGAAGTCTTCCAAACGTCCTAATCAGGACTCGGAGCGTCCAAGTGTGTGTGTGTGCGCTTTAGTTTTCGATTTTTCTCCAGGTTCTGATTTTGCATTTCTAATAAAAGTGAACTGACAAAGCGTGAAAGAGGTCTAAGGAGCAAAACAAAGCGAGCGAGCATGCTTCTGGTGTGCCAAGATTAATCAATATTCCGGAGAGCTCCGGCTTCCCCTCCTCCCCCTGCTGCTTCCATTTCCCCACTCCCCCTTTCCCCAGCCCAGGCTCCGCCTCTTTTCTTAAGTTGCTTGATAGTAAGTGGCGGTTTCAGAGCACATGCATGTTGTCAGGGCCAGCCTGCCCCGCCGCTCGCTCGCTCGCTCGCTCGCTCAGCTGTTACTCCGAGCTACCTGCGGGGGAACTCACCTTGACACTGCCTGGGGTGTCTTCCACCGGCCACAGACTCAGAAAAGGTAAGCGCAGCCTCCGGTACCCCGCGGGGCTCCGTTTCGTGTCCCACTTTTCTGTTCGCCGCCGAGCAAAGCTAGCCATGGTGGTAGGTAAGATCCTGTTAGGACTGAGTGCCGCCAGCGTGTGCTAACTAGCCAAGCCCAGTCCGCTCTTGATTTGAAATCCAGTGGTTCAAGGTGGACTCGGGGGGTGGGGTAAATGGAGGTCCGAGCTCTAGAAGTGAAATCAAGATTGAGCTGGTGTATTTTAAGGGGAACTGACGGTTTAAGGACATCAGAACTGTTAGTTTAAAAAAAATCTGGGCTTTCCTCTCTCCTTTTCTTCCACACTCTCTAAGCTTTTTAATCTAGTGTAAAGTCTTAAACACATTGCAGGTCTTACTATCAATGACCTCAACCTGCAATTTTATTTAAAAGTCAAACTGTTAAATCTTTTTTTTTGCACCCTTGCATTTGCCGAAAGCCAGAGAGTAGCTGGATTGCAGCTGCCTCCCCCACAGACGCACACGCTGGCTCTGGCTTTGCCAGATACACACGTCCACAGGCAAAACTGATCACCGCCAAAGACTAGGGATTAAGAATCTTGCACAGCAGCAGGAGGAAGCCCATGATTTCCAGCAAGGAAAGTGGTTTAGACGTTTGTATTTGAATAACCTAAGAGCACTTTAAAGAAACCAGAAACCACACGCTGTAATGTTTGGAATGAAAATTGGATTCTCTCCTCATCTGTTCGAGAAATCCTAAATTTCAAAATACGGAGACGGCAGTGATGGTCTCCCCAGAAGACTCGCGCGACTTTTGGGTTTGCCATAAACACAAATGTTGCTTTATGCTCTTGCTTCTAATAATATGGAAATGGATTATGATTTCTGATAATTTGTAGATGTGCCTAGGGCAATGTGCTTATTTCATGGAAAAAGTTACCCTGTAAAAGCCTCAAATGCAGTTCTGCTGTCCCCTGGGCACATATGTTCTTTTTATGACCATATTTACAAGTTAATCTGTTCCTATTTCTTTCTTAGTGAAATTAATAAATAAAACCAATGATTCACTACATCTATCGATAGCCACATGTCAATATCTCAATTATCTCAATTATTTTTATTGATATAGTTATATTTTCAACCACATACAAGACAGGTGCTTGTCAAGTAGAATTTTCTGTGTGTTCAGCTCAGTTGGGCACTTATTGAGTGCGTGGGTTGTGCAAAGCACTTGGCTAGGCGCTGAGGAACAGAGTGGAAGCGTGGGTGCTCGATCATGTCCAACTCTGAAGAACCCCTCACTCACTGAGGGGAAAGAGCAAATTGGAAATCGGAACACAATTTTTTGCCCATCTATTCTAATTGTATGTCCATTTTTGTGCACATAGTCCAATAAAATAAACACAATCTAGCCTGATATTGTAGCTCTCCAATCTTCGATTTCTAGTTCAGTTTAACCCAGTGCCCACCTTGGCATGAGCCAACATTGATTTCTCAGCCCAGGAAGCTGTAACTTTTATCTCTTTCTCTCCCGTTCTAGTGGTATTCTCTAACACCAAAGAGGAGATTTCACTTTCTGGGGACAATTTCAAGACCCTGAAGTAAAGGACACTGTATTCCTAGAAAGATAAAACATGACAAAAAGCAACGGAGAAGAGCCCAGGATGGGGGGCAGGATGGAGAGATTCCAGCAAGGAGTCCGCAAGCGTACACTTTTGGCAAAGAAGAAAGTCCAGAACATCACCAAGGAGGATGTTAAAAGTTACCTGTTTCGGAATGCTTTTGTGCTGCTCACTGTCACCGCGGTCATTGTGGGTGAGTCATCTGACCAAAACCCAAATTACAAAAGCCTGTATCCTGTTTCTGTGGGACACTTGAATGCCAGGGAGTGTTATCAGATAGACTGATTGTAGGTATTCAAATTGATAGTTCAGGGTCTCCTCTGCTTTTGAAGAAGTTCCCTGCCCTCCTCCCACACAAGAAAAAACAGTTTGCTGGGAGTCATATATATGCTAATCAGAAAGAATTGTCGGTAAGCATTGTGCGCATCCACTGGTTGTGTGGATAAGATAAGAGAAATAAATGCTTTCCCAAGTCATGTGAGGATAAAGGAGTGATAACTGAATCATTCAGCATGAGTAGTTAAATACTAACAAAAACAAATAAGCAGGCTAGACCTGGCCAAAATAGAATCCTTATACAATGCCACTTTTACTTAGAACTGATTTATACAATTAGTGAACCCAAGATGAATCGTGAACCTCTAGTAGTAATTATACCCTAGCTAGTGCAGACTCGATGCTGAGTGTCCCGTGCTTAAAAATGGAAGTCAAGTCGGCCTGTGTTTGCATGCTCTCATTCAGTGACTTGGGAAGGTAAATTGGGAAAACGTTAACACAGGTCTCTTTCATTCATCGCCTCATAGCGCCTGCCATAGCTAGCTACGTCACTTTTTAAATATTTCAGTCCCTTACTAATTTAGAATGGTTGACAGCAATCTGTATTAATAAAACTTCGGTTTGTTTGGTTTATGGCTATTTGAAGTTTTAGTTTATTACTTATAGACAACACAGATCGTACCTTAAAATACAGATTAAAAAAAAAAAAAAAAACTAGGTTTCTGGAATTTTTGTCCAAACCAGTGTAGACATCCTTAGGCTGGAAACATATAAACCAGCATACTAAGTCCTAAAGTAAGTTTCTACCAATTTGCCACCAAAAGGCATTCATGTCAAATTTTAATTGCTGCTTTGTAACTAGCCAAGAAATCCATAAATTTTAAAGAATGACTGACTTCATAAAAATTGAGAAACATGTATAACATATAGACATAACTTTGTCAAGGAAGTTGACTTTATAATGGCAGACAGAGAGAAATACAGCCAGAGAGAAAAGTTTGTCATAAACTTTAGATTTATCCCATTTTAGCACCTCTGGCCCTTTTCAGTGATGGCTGATTAGTGAGTTTCTGATTCGTTATAGAAATACTGCAGGTGACTTGTCCTGATGGAGCCGGAGAATTAATGGCTTTACCTAGTAGGCTCCCAGCTATGAGTCCATTCCAGGAAGAAGAGTCAACACTGTGTCCTGGTCCTGGGAGTCAATGCAAACTGCAATACTCTTGCCTTATTTTAGGCCCTGAATCCCAGCTGTTGTCAAGCCAAAAGACAGCATAATAGAGTCTTTACATGAGACTAGTCTCGCCAGGTAGGGTCTCGCGTGCTCTCACTTATGATGACGGGTATAATACTACAGACATCCTCATATTACGGATGAAACTGGTCACAAAGAGATCAAGCAGCGGGCCCAAAGTCACTATGCTAGAGAAGAGAAGCAAAGTCAGTCTAGTGCCAGACACTGTCCTCATAAGGAAAGAGCCATCTTGCCCTTGTTCTGCTGGCTACTAACTTGTATGAGAAATGCTAAGAAGGAAAATGTCATATGGTATGAGGGCCAGTGAGGCCACATGCTAGATGCATGTGGAGTGCGTTAGCACTCTACCATTTGACTGATTCAACTAAACTCAAGGAAGAGAATGATCATGCTTCTACAACTAAGTCTCATCCCTCACACCCAATTAATTATTAAATAACCACTTGCTTGGCAAGACTATAATATGTATGGAGCTCAGTATGGTTGGAAGAGAGACAGAAGGAGCTATTCAAAATGGTGTTCTAAACAACAAGACTTCAATCCGTATGACGAAAAGATTTCCATTAAAGAATAAAGGAATGGAAAGGAGTAGAACATGAGCATGGAAGGCAGAATAATAGAGAAGGAAGTTGTTAAATACAGAGAAATAGCATCGCTCCTAACAAGAAGAAAACGCCAGGAATTAAGGGTCTGTTTTCTCCAGCGCACTCACTTCCTAGCCCAGTGGGGCCTTTCCTCAGATTGGTGAGAACTGCAGTCCGACTTGGCGGGGCTGGGGTAGATAAGTTGGCTGGATGCCCTCATGGTTGGCTTTGCTAGTGGAAACTGAGGAGTTAGAAGCAGCAAGAAGGCACTGACAAAGAAACACAAAAAGCTCATTGACAGTCAGAAGGGACCACCAAGCTTCCACCAAAGGTCCTGAATAGCAAACACACAGCTTATGAGCAAACAGATCTAGGAGAAAAGGAAGGAGCCTTTTGGTTATCTTTTGGTGTGTCTTCCTCAGAGGACCCAGCCGAAACAAGGGCTCCCCTTGTCATTGGAGTCCAAGTCTATATAAGCCCTAAACAAAATAATGGGGAAGGGATATGTCTGGACATCAGTTCTTACGGGGAAAGGAGTCAAGACAGCTGCTAGCAAGTGAAAAAGAAGTCATTTCCCCAAAACCTGACTGAGAACCATAGGTTTTAGTTTCCAAATTCTTAGGCGTTGTCAGTTCTCAGGAAAAGGTGCTCAAAAGTTTATCCAATTCATTTTGTTTTGCTTTTTTTTTTTAATAAGGTGAATATGCATTTGATGTGAAAACGAAAACTAGACAAAAATATCATGGACTAGGGATAGAGACGTGGGAATCCATGACTCCAGAATAAAACAGAGAAGTGTAGTTAATTCATCATCCTATCTGCAAGTATGAACACGTGCAGTTGGGTGTCATCTCTAAGCAGCAGCAAGATGTGAGTGCGCTGTGCTGTGACAAAACCTCATATGACCTGGGGGAATTGGCAGGGTGGTAGAAGATATGGCACCAAGCTCCGAGTCCCTTCGGAAGAGTTTGTGTGCAAAGCCTTTGACGGCGTGTGTTTTCCTGGGCTACTGCACACATTTGTTTGAGAGAAAGAACACACTAAAAAGAGGGGTCGCTGTTTCCCTTCATCTAGAAAGCACTTTGTCATTCCCAACCGGGGTTGATTATGTTACAGTGACCTTGCATCTTGCTAAAAGAAAGTTCTTTGTCTTATGAAAGGCACAGAATGTGACCGTGTCAAGGGAGTGTGTTTTCACAACAAAATAACCAGGAGTAAAGGGTCATAAGTGTGGTGATATATCATGTACCCTAATAAACTTGCCTGATCCTCAACACATGATTCGAGCAACACATGAGATTAAGTGCAAGGGATGGGAACCTGAACATAGCGATGCCTAGATCAGCACAAGCTCCCTCTTTTGCCTGAGGGAGCTTGTACAAGTAGTGTCTTCACTTACTGCTGATCTTGCTGCAGACGCGCGCGCGCGCGCGCACACACACACACACACACACACACACACACACACACACAGTAAGTTGACATCAGCATAGCCTTCACCTGAGTTTGAAAGAAATTGACTTCTCAGAAAAGAAAATATGTTGACTACATTTTTATAAATCATTTCCTCCCATTCTCTAACTTCTTTTGACAATAAACTTAAGCAAACAAAAATTCAGTGTAATTCAATAACATCTCCAGAAAGTGGCCATTGTGGATGCCTCTTGGAATGGGAGATGGGTATCTGGGATTTAGGTGGATGGGATATTACTTTCCCCTGATTAAGTTTTGGTATAGTTTGAATTTTGTATCTCATTTATACATATACTATGAACTGTTACCTTCTCTCTACTAAAGTAATAAGTTAAATTACTTATTTAAGAATTCAATGTTATTCACCAATTTAACCATTGCTGAAGGTTGTGTATTGGTCCTGTGCTTTGCAGTGGGTTTCCAGATCTTGGGTAGTTTACTGGGAAGGATGGATAAAAGTCAGATGAATGGGGAATATAGCAGAGCCAAAGGTTATAATAGAGAAGTTTGTAATCTGAACCTCTAAAACAAGATAGCATGCACAGTTTGTTATAGTAGATGCCCTCTTTGCCTGCTGGTACCCCAGAGGTTCCATTTTCTCATAACACCTCCTTTGGGAACCCTTCAATGTACCAAATTAATAATAACTGAGTTTGAGCTTTTGATAAAAAATGTACCTGGATTCCTACAGTAGTTGTATTATTCTACATGTATGTAATCCTAAACAAAGTACTTAATTATCTCTCCGAAGCTTGGTGTCCTCAGCTTTCATCACAGTCAGATTCAGCTAACAATGTCAGCCACTTCTCATGGTGGTCGCCACACCCTCCTCTGGATTAACTTTGCTTCAATGTCACACTAACCCAGGGAGGGGAGCACCATTCTTACTCTTGTTCTGTAGATGAGGAAACGAAAGCACAGACACTCAGTGTCCATGCCTATTGATGATTCTAGGCAGACATAGTGACACACACCTGTGGTCACAGCATTCAGGATGCTGGAGCCAAAGGATCACTCCGGTTCAAGAGTCAGAGAGCCCATCACACGCATGTGTGAGCTCACTCGTGTGGCTCCAGCTTCATACTGGCATTCACACTGTTCTGTGTCCTGATTCTGGTCCCTGCTCTCAGGGATTGCTCATCCTTGTTGTGCTGTCGATTAGCTAAAGACCTGCGTTGAGTTCTCCATGTGAGAAATGAGGAGAAACTGAGGTCATTAGAAAGGTCATTCATGAGACTTGGTGACTAGATGAAAGAGGATGGTGGCCTTATTCTTAGATGACTAAGAGGTTGAATACAAGGGTTAGAAAACAGGAGAAAGATCCAGGAATCAGAGTGTGTTCCACTAATAAGCTGTCTGGGCTCCCATTGAGTCTGAGTCAGAATGCACATCCTGGATCCTACAGTGGACGGGATTCACTTTTGGAGGGTATTCCTATCACCTTGTGGAGCATGGGGATGGCTTTAGATTATGAGTAATTAGTGCATCAGGCCATTGTCCTGTGTAAGCTTGGTCCTTCGTTCAGGCCTGAAAGTGGTCATCTTTCAGAAATGCTGCCATGGATTCTGAGCCTCAGACACGGGCCCTGCTCAAGTTGGCTGGCTTAGCCAAACAGAGTAAGCCATATGGATATAACATTGTTTACTCTCAGTTAGAGGCCCAAGGAGACTGCTAGTGAGACCACACTTGTCACCTGCTTGAGTCAGGGAGTGGGCACAGATTGATACCCATACTGATGTCACTCTGCTTCCTGAAGCCCCTGGCAATCAACATCTCCAGCCAGGCTGCACAACAGGAATCCAAAGAATAGTAGACAGGTTTTAGGTTCCCTGATCTCTTCAACACTTCTGGAAAGTGCCAACAGAACTTCAGAAAGCTGGGAGGGATGATAACCCTGGCCAGCCCTCCCCTGACATTGCCAGAGGCACCCATGCTGCCATTAATCGGAGGCTCTTGGAGCTGAGGACTAGGAAGGAAAGGAAGCCATGATTTACAGTCCTTGCTCTAGCGAAGTAACACAGGGATTGGGAGGAAGGACTGGGTCCACCCGCACATACACACACCCACACACACACACACACATGCACGCACGCACGCACGCACGCACACACGCACTCAGAAGCCGAACTGCAGAAAGATGATCAGAGTTGACGCTGCAAATGTCCACACACATGCCAACTGCACACGGAACCTGTCTCTGTCTCCTGCAGTCTCACAAAGTGTTCCAGGAAGACACCAGCTTTGCACTGATGGTCCCGTGAGGAACAATGGAGATCAGAGCTCTGGCTTCTGGACTCAGACAACCTAGCTCTATAGCCCAGTTTCTGGATCTAAGCCTCCGTTTCTTTACATATAAAAGCTCTCTTCCCAGTTCTGTATCCAAGTTCGGCCTCGTGCAAGCCATAAAACCTTAAATGGTTTCGCTATGTGCTTGCCCGAAGTGTATCCATGGGAAATGCAAAGCTGTGTTCTGCTTGCTTGTTACCATGGCAGAGATCCATATTATGCACTGATTTGGTAGGTCTCGTGAGCTAGAAAAGCCAGACCCCGGGCTTTAGGAGAACGAAGCGTGGGGATGAGAGAAGACACTTAACCTGGTTTAGGCTTAAGAGATGTGGTTTGGATTTCCTTGGCTGGAGAAGAGAGCCAAGAGAGTAGAAAGAGAATTGATCGTTGTGAAGGGCTTTGAGAGGCAGAAATGAAAGCCAGAGAGTGACCCAGTCACAATCTGACCCTTTCTACCATGGCCTCTTGAGCAGAACCAGAGAGAATCCCCAGGCAGCCATTATCAGAGCACAGCCTACCCAGTGGAGGGAGCTCCTGACAGGAAGTGACTGGCCCAGGAAAGCTGGTCATTGCTGGGAGTGGTGCTTTTAATAAATGCGCCATAGTCAAGAGTTTGGGTTTGGTTCACACCACTCGAGGCCTGAGGGAGAACTAAATCTCTCACACACACCCTACTCTTTCTTTTCTCTAGTATTTCTGTGTCTACCGCTCATCGGAGTTGGGGCTGGCAGGAGGAACAGAGCGGCGAGAGAAATGTTACTGCTTCCCCAGAGAGTTGGGTCAGGTTATTTTGATGTGGAGGCTGAAGACTTGATGTTCTTAGATTATCTCGGGGTTTTACTTTGCTATGTTTTCCTTGTTGTTAATTCAGATATAGAGAAAACTGAGCATGCAGTTTCGAATTTTCCTTTTGAGTGGGGGATCAGATTGTTCAGAACAATTACCTGCAATAACAATGCCTTCCATTTTCAGTAGGTTACAGTTTACGAAGTTTACGAAGTGCGTATTTATTCCCTGTAGTAGGTAAGCCACAGCCAGCCCACCCACAGTCTGGTTCCTTTTGGCAGATCTCTAGCATGCAGCTGAGAAACACTGAGAACCTTAAGGTCCTGGATACAGCCCCTGCTCTCCACACACTTACTTGATGATTGAATACCAATCTCTTGGCCTCATTTCTCCTCAACACTTAAGCATGAACTAATGTCCACTTCTAGCACTTACGTTACAATATTGAAGCATGCTTTTGCTTCCTCTAAATTATTAGGACGTATGGAACAGTGTTTATTTCCATACCAACACTGACCACAGCAGAACCCTTTTCCTGGGCCGGATGATTTCCTACTCCATGGAGCCAGTTTCTCCATTGAAACAAGCCTTATCTCCTTGTGACTTCTAGAAAGTCATCATGTATCTGGCCATGTGTCTGATGATAGATGTTTCCTATCCAGGGTTTAAGGACATGGGGGGAAGCATACTACAAAACCCACCTGTACTCATCCATCAAGGTTCAGCAATAGAACATAGGGAGTCTTTGTTTTTGGACTCATATAAACAAGATTGTAAAGAGTCCACGTTGTGTAGGGGAGGCAACCAGAGTTTAAGCACCGTCTTTTCCAAGTTGTACGTTCCAGGTGTGAGAGCACTGGGATGTTATCACTCATCAGGTATTCGGTCTGGCAGCTGCGATGCAGTATTATTGCCAGGAGATGAGGAAACACAGCAAGCATTCAGAGCAGCAAGTTTAGCCATTAGACTCATTAAGTGTAAGAAATATGAGTTTTATGTCAAGGTTTAGGGCTATCAAAATTGCCCGGAACTTGTTTTCTAGGCCAAGAGTAGTCACATGGCTATGACCAATCAAAAGGTATGCTCTTCAAGCTTAATTGCTCAGCTCAAGGAAGAACACAGAGTCACTCAGTAGATTTATACAGCAAAAATGCCTTCCGTTCATATATGTAAACTAAAAAATGTAATTTTTAGTTCTTGCAGTTCTAAAAAAGTTAAATATCCTAATGAACTATTCACATACTAAAGAATGAAAGGGAGATACTCAAGAAGTTTTGAAATAAAAAAAGGGAAGGATAAAAGTGCCAAGTAGGAAGGTTTAGATGAGAAAGATACACCCAGAGATAGATTGAGGCAGGGAGGGGAAGGCGCTCCCTCTTTTCCTCGTGTGTGTACGATATCAAGGATCCAAGAGGAAATTAGAAGCAGCAGATTGAGAAGCACAATCGAGTTTTGAGTTTCAAATTTCAAGGCTGAGTTCTTGTCTCCAGAGAAGCCACGCTCCATTCTTCCTCTCCCCAAGAGACTTCTTAGGTTCCCCTTCTTAGGCCTCCAGGCCACCAACTAAGGACAGGGCTTTGTTAGCGAGAGAACCTTGTAAGAAGAGGCGCAATTATCCCTAATGAGGGTAGAGATGGGCAGTTCTCACTCCAAAAGGGTGGCCCACGTTGTTCACGTTGCATCCCTTAAGCCCATCATTACAGCAAGAAGGACAGACTCCAGGGATCCTGTGTTTGACAGGCTAGCTGGGGTTTCCAGCTTATTGATGAATGCGAAACGAAAAGCATCAAGATTTAGGGGTCTCTTCAGAGATGGCCTGTGACCCACATCGCCTTTGTTCTTGTTGGTGAATTCGAAAGTGAAGGCGTCAAGACGGAACTTTTCAGAGGCCTGTGATCACAGTTGCCCTTTCTCTGCTGCTGATTCGTCTTTGCTTTCTTAGACTTTCATTTTTAAGTTTAAGGAAAATGAGCAATACTGCCAGCAAACTAAAACTTCTTTATTCAGCAAAGCTCCTACTATGCTATCAGTTCCACCACTCTGGTGCTTTTCACAAGTCGACGGGTGGTGGCGGAGCATCCCGCCTTTGCTGGGTGAGGTACTGTAATTTAAGTTGGCACGTGTGGGTACCTCTAGTTGAAGGGTTCAGTGATGAAGCAACCCATGAGCCAGCAACCACAGCTGAGTTCAGGGTTGTTCTAGATTCCATTCCTGACCTCTAGAAAAAGAGAGATGTTGGTCCAAGTGATCCACTTACCAAGCTCCACCTAGAGCCTTTCTCTCTGCTGTTCAAACTAAGGAAAGTCCTCATTGAACCCATCTAAAGCAGAACTCAGGAGAAACCAACTCAGAAGGAAAAAGCAGCTTCTTAGAAATAAAGAGGTAATGTAGGAACAAATTCAGTAAGTGTTTTCAAAGTTGAGAGTCTTCATGGTTTAGACCTTTCTCGTATGTCTTTAGAGAAATTTAGTGAACAAAAAAATAAGAATATATTTATTCTTTTTTATAATTCTGGAGTGTTTTTTTCCTCTTATACACAAATAATAGCATGGTATAAAAATTTTGCTTTCTGCCTTTCTATTTTCCCCTATATCTTGGATGTTATTCCTTACTGACACGTAGAAGTTCCTCATTCTCTCTGAGCTATGGAGTATGTGGGTACCATAATTTTTTAAGCATCCCTAGTTGATGGACATTTGGATTGTTTTAACCTTTATATATCATTGTAAAAACACTGTGGTGGATAATATTGTATTGGGTAAATATCATGTTATTATTTCATGCTGGTAAAATAGATGTGTAGATTATATCCTTAGAAATGAACTTACTGAGTCTGAAGAAGTTCTGATAAGTCTGTATAATTTCTGTCCCATAAAGGTTATATCAATTTGCTTCTCTGAACTGTATGTTTTTGTTTTGTTTTTAAGTTCCTTGCTGATATCACTGCAAGATTTAAGAGGGGGTAAGCTTTAGGTGTGGGCCTGTTGGGAAAAAAAAAAAAGGAAACCCATATAAAGAAAACACTTGGGGGCTAGAATTAAGCAAACTCAGGTATTCTGTCTCCTTTCACAATTTGGATTTATTTCAGATGAAATACCCAAAGCTTTTATTTGTATGAGCCATTCAGCTTTCAAAGCACATTCTTATCCCATACCATCTACAATCCTCACATCAAACCCAAAGGGATGGAGCAAGGTTTTGGTGTTTAATCTTTCTGGCCTCAAACCTCTCCTTCAGTTTAACAGAAGTTCAGATGGTGGCGTGTTGAGCAGCAGGGGCTTTGAAAGAGGCAGCTGGGATTCGGACTCTTAAAAAAAAATGAGAGCCACTGCCTCCCAGGCCAGCCCTGGCTCTTAGATGGGGCATCCGGCCCATAAACAAACTCTCAGGATCCTTGTGCCAGGAGCCTGAGAATCTAGTATTGGAAGGTCTCACTGAATGTCAGAGAAGAAGGAGTAAGCTATAATATTTGTAGCACGCAGAGACACATGTACTTGAATGAGTGGAGACTCTGAAGGAACAGAAGTGGGTAGAAATGACTCACTGACTGTGCAAGCTTAGGACATGGGAGCAGAAGGCACAATGAGGAACCGGCAACTTTTGCCTGAATCTCGTTTTGAGTTTCTTCTCACTCATAACAATACCTTTCTCAAGGAAGTCAACAGACTCTGATGATGTTGATTTTTAGAGTAAATTTTAGTTTTTTGTTTTATTTAAACAGCAATGTGTTGAATATGTAAAAGGCCCTTCTGATTACTTGAAAATTAAATTTTCATTTCACACTGAGTTGGTTTTTTTGGGGGCTTGGAGGGAGGGCATGATGCTGGGACTTGAACCCAGAGTAAGCATGTGCTTCCATTCACAGAGAGCTACACCGCTAACCTCACGTAGGATTGTATGCTTTTAGGAAGAGAGCTCTCCCCGGCTTTTCTCAGAACTGAAAGGTTTTGCGACTGTTCTTGGTCCCCCATCCAGACCTGGGTCTGCACCTTGGTCATCCCTCAGTCATCCTGAGCTGTTTCCTCTGAGCACTAACGGTGGAGCACCTCAGCAACAGGAAATACCAAAGGACAAAGAGTGACCCAGGCCAGGTCCCGAACCTCTGAAGGATGTGGGGGAGAGTTGAGAGGTTGCCTCCAACACAGAGAAGCTTCTTAGCAGGAAATAATCTGAAAGTTTGAATTGAAACAAAGATCAGGGGCAAGGGCCCAGCAGAACTCTTGGCCAGGTAAATTCACCATGATACCTTTGACCTGTTTGTAAAAACAAGCTAATGGAACCTTATGTCCACCAGATTCACCAGATTGGCCTGAACTTGGCCTATGACTTCTCCAAATTGAGAGGCAAACCCTGAAATAGAAACATTTATTTGACCATTCAAATAATTATTTATTGCATTCTTACCATAAAAACTATAATAGGGAACTAGACAGATGGCTCAGTGGTTAAGAGCACTGACTGCTCTTCAAGAGGACCTGGGTTCGGTTCCCAGCACCCACAAGGCAGTTCATAGCTATATGTACCCCCAGTTTCAGGAGATCTGATGCTCTCTTCTGCCCTCCATGAGTACCAGACAATCAAGTGGTACATAGACATACATGCAGGCAAAATAGCTGTACACGTAAAATTAAAAATTAAAATTAAATGTAGTAGTGAAATTGATGAAACTTTTTTTTTGCATGAATGTACTATGAAAGATATTAGGATTCATTAGAAGAAATAAGCTGAGTTCAAATGAAATATCTAAGATTTACATTTGGACTTGCATGATTCTTTTAAACTCTGGAGCATTTAGCTGAGAATCTTAAAGCTCAAAAGGATCTTAGATACCACCTGTTCCAATCTACCTACCCCTGTCCCATTTGCAGGTTAAAAAAAAAAAAAAAAAAACCCTCTGGTGAGATTGTATGATTTGAAGACTTCCAGGGAAACAGTTTGGAAGCTCATTTTGCAGCATTGCTTACTACAATACAAATAGTTTATTCTTCCACACCCAGTTTCCTCATCAGAGCAAAGTGATAAACCCTGCAGGTTTCATGGGGAGATTATCCTTAATGGAAATACAGCCCTTAACTACCTGGGAACAGTGTATTAGGAGATAGAGGATCCCAGTGAGTGTCAACAGCAGGAGGATGGAGGCACATTTCCACACTGTCACCAGTAGGAGCCTGTGGAGTTCACCTAATTTCGGAGTACCTCAACTCAGATTAAACCCAAGATTCAGGGCTTCAGTGATCCTTTTGTACATCATGTGTTTTTGCCAAGGCACCTTCTGATTGGTTCAATAAAAGAGCTGACTGGTCAATAGCTGGACAGGATAAGTAAGGTTAGGTGGGAAAACCAGACTAAGGACACTGGGACAAAAAAGGGCAGAGTCAGGGGAGTTGCCAGTGAGACACAGAGAAGAAACAGGAGACGCAAGATGAAAGAGAGGTAATGCCATGTGGCAGAATGTAGATTAATATGAATGGGTTAGCTAGTAACAAGCCTGAGCTATCGGCCGAGCATTTATAATTAATATTGAGTCTCTGTGTCAGTTATTTGAGAATGGTGGGCAGGAAAGAAAAGTCCACATGCAAGTCAGCCTGAAGCAGAACTGGAGTTCATTTAAAATAGAAAGAAAGTTGCCAAGGAAAGAACACAGCACACTGTGGCATGGGGCAAGCTTCTCAAAGAAGAGTTGCCACTTATTAAAGATGTTTTAACATAGATTTGTAAACACAAAGTGTGAATATGAACTTCTTAAGGGAGAGTCACCATTACACGTGTTAATCCCAAAGATGGGAGGAGAAAGACCACCGACCCAAATCATCATGGCCAGATTAATTAAATCAAGCAATTAATTGAAGCAAGCTTTTTTATTCATGTACACGGACTGCTTCCCTGTAAGGTGGGGTTTGAGAGGTCAGCATTGGATGTGAGGAAGATAAGGCTTTTATAGCTCAGGGGTAGGAGGTTTCCAAATGGGGGATTTGGTGGGCAAAATAGGTGGGGTTACAGGAGCAGAGCATAGGCATAACAAGTTAGTCCCTCCTGAAACAGAGACGTGGTTGTAATGTGGACAACACAAGGCAGTCATGGGTTCTCATACAACTTTTGAAGCAAACGTAGGGATGCAAGATGGCTATAAACAACATTTTGAAGTAAAAACAGGATTGCCATTCCTGGAACAGGCAGTACAGAACCATGTGTAGTTAAGATTACAGGTGGGTCATAGCCCAGTGCTTGAGAAACAGAGGTTTAGTGATAAAGAGGAATGAACCTAGCTTGTCTTTACTAGAAGATAGCTTTTAAGCCTGAGATGGTGGCAGGCTGGTTTGTTGCATGTTTTTTTTTAAAAGATTTATTTATTTATTATGTATACGGAAGAGGGCGCCAGATCTCATTACAGATGGTTGTGAGCCACCATGTGGGTGCTGGGAATTGAACTCAGGGCCACTGGAAGAGCAGTCGGTGCTCTGAACCTCTGAGCCATCTCTCCAGCCCCTTGTTGCATGTTTTAGCATTAGCCGTATACTCTGTTTGGGTGACTTTCAAGTCATATCTCAAAGGGTTGCTAAAAACCTCTCCTTTTTTGCTCTTTGATGAGGGGGATCACAGGGTGGTTCCAGGGGTGTCTTGGATGGGATTGTAATTTGGTAGAGTAAAGCCAGGAACCACTAGAGTTGCACTAGGGGTTCAGGAGACAACTTTGTAAACGGAATTTCTAGTGAGATATCTAGAAGATGGTAGGTTTATAACCTAGGAAAGGGAGGGGGGGCCTTAAGTAAATGCTAATTGTGCTGGAATTCTTGATTCTCAGCTTGATTCTTGGAGGCTTCAGCCAAACTCCAGGGCAAGGGAATCTTCTCCCTTTCCACATCCCCATAATTTTCCCTGTTTCTAAACTTCTTCACAAAGAGCATATGATGGGATTAATCCAACGTGAGCGAAGGAGGGGCAAAGGTGGAAACAGAATCAAGGGAGGGGAGGGGAGGAGGAAATTTCCTGATTCTGCAGAGCTGTCAATCAAAAGGATCTGATGCCACCAGAGGGAGGTATCAGTGACATCCTACTTTAGATGTTAAAGGGGTCCCTTTGGACATCAAGTTACTAGGGAGGCTAAGAAGAAGCAGGAAAACCAGTTGGAAGGTTACTTACTATAGCAATCCAGGCAAAGAGGAGTGTTGATAGCTGAAGCCTTCATTTAGATAGATAGATAGATAGATAGATAGATAGATAGATAGATAGATAGATAGATAGACAGATAGATATATAGATAGACAGATAGATGGATATAGACATGCATGTATGTATGCGTACACACACACACAAACACACACACACACACACACACACACACACACACACACACACACACACACATTGTAATCAAAGCATAGGAGGTTAAGGGCATGCCCAGGGTCATGGAGGAAGGTAAAAAGTGATGCATGGCTGGGCCTAGCATCCCAGCATCAATCACTAACCATCAGTAGAGCATCACTACCTATAAAGCATTCTCAGTGAGTGCTCCCACACTAGAAGCACAGCAGCAAGGAGGCCCATAGATTTCTCAGCTTTGAGAGACCCTGACATGTAGCTGCCCGGGGCTTGAGACTTGTTTCTAAGCAACAGAACACAGCAAAGCATAAGTTCCTTTGTGCCTTCGCATTCCACCTGTCCTCTCCAGCTCCTGCCTCGGAGCATATTGCATTGTGGGGAATAATGCTAGAAGGCTTCAGTCTGCCAATCCACTCAGTCCAAGAGTTTGTGGGTAAAAAAGATCTTTAGGAAAATGTTGCTATTCCAAACACCGACACTCACCAAAAGCTAACTGGAGTGATTTGATCCACATCTAACTTCAACTGTGTCTCACGTTCTCATTCTTCTTTTTTGTCATTTTCAAGTTTTCCGTGATTTTGACAGTTGACATGTTAGCAAGTTCTAAATGCTCTTAATTTGTTGTGCATATTGAGCCTTAAAAAACAAGCCCACTTTGTCTTGGTTTAGAAAGTGAGATGATATCAGTCTTCTGAAGAAATGCTTGTGTGCCCTCTGCAGGGAAACACCAAATGCCTGTTGGAGTTCCTGCTGGGGCGTTTTACAAGTCTTTAGGCAAAAATGCACCAGTATCCTTAGGATCCAGCCACACAGAATTTCCACCACCTTAAACATCTCAATTAGGACCCTTACTAGACTCTAGGCTTCTTTTTAAAATACTTAAGAATCCTGGAAGATCACAGACTGAATGCGAGCAGCATGACATCCATGTTTATATGTCACCGAGCTACAAATTTGGCTAAGTAAATTTTGGCTCTTACAGAATTATTCTGATTTTTGCAGACCAATCAACAATGAAGATCTGTCTTTTCACACTGACATTCTGGTGACCATCAAAAGGCTTTGTGTTGGCTCTGGGACCATCAGGCAGGGTTTAAAGTATCCACTGATGGGGATCAGCTTTTCAGGGACTCAGCTGCTGGACTGAAGGGAAGCCAGCTTATCAGAGCTCATCCAAAGACCTCACCTTGCTGCCCCTCACTGGTAGGAAGGGCAGAGCAATAAGGGTTCTCAGACATCTGGGGCACACTGGATTTCAGAGGTTTTTGTTGTTGTTGTTCGGTTTGTTGGGTTTTGTTTTGTTTGTTTGTTTTCATTACTGGGGTAAAAGCAATCAGAAAACAGAAAACCTTAACTGCTCACAAAAGAGCAGGGGGTGGGGGGCAGTTTTCCCATTGAGAGTATTTCCTCTTGATTTGGTGCTGATAGCTTGGAGCAGAACCACTGGCTTGAAGCAGAAAACTGAAGAAAAATGTCTTCTGTTTACTCACTCAGCATATGAGGGTGAAAGCTTCCTTGGGTAAAACCGACAGCCCTTTCCTCCCACTTAAGCGCCAGAATTAGTTGACCTAAACAGTCTGTTTCACATGTAAAGTGTTCTGCTCTAAAAGAGAACAAAAAGCTGGTCAGATATGATGTGAAAACTTTGGCTCCTTAAGTCAGCAGTGTGACTTCGAGAGGCCAAGGACAGTGAGGGGATGAAGCTGTGTAGTGGACAGTCTGGGTGCCGGGGCCCTTCAGCTGGTCACTGTGTGCCTTAGGCAGACAGCTTGACTGACTCTAACCCCACCGAAGCTGCACTGTTTACCAGCTGTGTGGTGTTGGGGCTTGACCTGCCTTCTCATGGCCCTTGTTCTTTGAGATGTGTATAATAATAGTTCTGGCCTCAACAGTATTTGTGACGCAAGATGCTTGCGAGGCCTTGTCGCCCACCGTTCGCCCAGAGATGATTTGCTTTTGTTAAGACTGAGCTCTGAACGATGTAAGAGCCAGAGGGCGTGGAGGACATCAGGAGAACGCTCAGCCCTCTGAAACAACTGAGCAAGGCTCGTATGACCGACCTCACAGAGACTGAAGCAGCATGCACAGGGCCTACAAGAGTCTGCAGCAGGTCCTCTGTGTATTTATTACAGCTTTCAGCTCAGTGTTTTTACGGGACTCCTGGGTGTGTGAATGAGTGCGTCTCTGGTTCCTGTGCCTGTTCTTTGGCTCTTTTCTTTCTTTTGGGTTGCCCTTGTCCAACCTCAATGTGATGGTTTCTGTTTTATCTTGTATTTTATTGTTATAATTGGTTGTTATCTCTTAGAAGCCCCTTCCTTCCTTCCTTCCTTCTTTTTTGGTTTTTTGAGACAAGGTTTCTCTGTGTAGCCCTGGGTGTCCTGGAACTCACAGAGATCCGCCTTCCTCTGCCTCCCAAGTGCTGGGATTAAAGGCGTGCTGTGGCCGCCACCACCACCACCACCACCACCACCGCCGCCGCCACCACCACCGCCACCACCACCTGCCCTACTCCAGCAACCTGTTCTTGTCTAATGAGAGACTGGAGGGGAGGGAGATGGGGAGGAGTAGAGAGAGGAGAAACTGTAACCAGCATGTATTGTATGAGAAAAGAATCTGTTTTCAACACAAGAGCAAAAATTAAAAAAAAAAGGAAGAGAGAGAGAGAGAGAGAGAGAGAGAGAGAGAGAGAGAGAGAGAGAGAGAGAGAGAGACTATGAACTCTGAAACATTTTATTCATTTAATGTGACTGAATTTGACGCCCCCACCTTTGATGCTTCCCCGGTGATTAGAAAGAGCACACTGGAGAGGGAGAATAAAAGACAGGCTGTTTTATTTAATAAAATCATTCAGCTAATTAAACTATTCCTGAAGAGGAGGATTTGTTAAGATGGACATGGTGGCACATGCCTGTGATCTTAGCACTTGGGAGGTTGAGACAGGAGGATGACAACTTCGGGGCCAGCCTGGGCTACATAATTCCAGACCAGCCAGAGCTACATAGCAACATTGGTCTAGAGAGAAAAAGAGGAGAGAGAGAGAGAGAGAGGGGGGGGGGGAAGGAAGGAAGGAAGGAAGGAAGGAAGGAAGGAAGGAAGGAAGGAAGGAAGAAAAGCAAGCAAAGCAGTTGAGAAGATCTGTAGACGGTCCATAATGTGCCAGGTGCCGCTGTGGCAGCTCTGGGCAATCCAACATTACTGAAGGCTGTGAGCAACATGACACATGCTGAGAACCCAGGGACTAAATTTGCCCGAAAACTACCCTCAGGCCCAGGCTACAGAGACACATTTGTATTGGAGACACTTAACGGACGTGGTAGAAAAGTACTGGCTTGTGTTTAGACCCTTCCATGTCAGCCACTTACCAGCTTTTTAAGCTCGAGCAAGTTATCTGACTTAGCGTCGGTTTATTAATTTTTAAAGTAGATGTGATAATATCTGCCCAGTAAAGTTATGATGAGGGCCAAACCCTGCCATTAACACATAATAAGGTCCCAATAAATATCCCCTTCCCCAGCATAAGCCTCTCTTTCCCAAGAGTACAAATGACTCACTTGGCAAAGAAGGGATAGTAAACATACCAAAATACAATCCAGGACCAAACTGATTCACTGTGCATCTGCAATCTGCTTCCATCCTTCACACCTTCACTCTTCCAAGCACTGGTCCTAAAACGATACCTTACAAATAAAGGCTGCTTCGTCTCTGCTGTTCCCACCACAAAGAAGAGCTGTTAGATGCAGCACACAAAGAAGGCTGTAGTTCACAGTGCATACGTAGCATGCGTGAGGCCCCACTTCAATCCCCGGCACTAGAGGAGGAGGAGGGGGGGGGAGGGGGAGGGGGAGGAGGAGGAGGGGGGGAGGGGGAGGGGGAGGGGGAGGAGGAGGAGGATTTTTAAAATGAGATATTTTAAAGGGCCTCCTATCGTAGAGATAATTGTACATCCATATTTATTGCTCTGTGTGTGTGTGTGTGTGTGTGTGTGTGTGTGTGTGTGTGTTTACACCGTGGCTCTATAAGTCACGAAACTAGAAAAGGAGAGGGGAGGAAGAGCTCGATCTTCAGGGAGGGGAAGGAAGAGGAGGGGAAAATGGAATATACATATAAGAAAGCAGAAGGTGGTGACATCTCGGGATACAGGAAACTGGCCAGAGCAGGGATGGGAGCGCAGAGCAGGTAGAGAGGGAAATGATAATGTGCGTGAAAGTGCCAAACTGCACCCATTGCCTTGTATGCTAACCCACAGAGAAACTGAGGCACCTTCTAGAGGAGCAGTGTGGGCTGTACTGTCCAGCAGGACCAGTTTGTTGACTGTGAGGAGACACACAGAATGTCACCACCTCCTGAGACATTGCCTCCCTGACTGTCCGTCGTGTGCACTGTTGAATCGATCTGACAGTCAGAACGAAGGGACTTGGTTGGCTACACGCTGCCCATATATGAAATTATGTACCAGAGCATTTCAGAAATAATCTCACTATGAACCACTAACAGTGTTTGCCAGGAGAGGCAGGAAGTGTCAGAGGTGGTGGGAAAACATGAGGTCTGAGTAGAAATGGCTTGGTCCTAAATCCCAGCTCTGCCACCAGAGTGTATTTGACTTTGGACAAATTCTACATTCATCATGATCAGGTTTCTCCACCTATAAGTTGCTGAAACAGCATCTGCATGCTGGGGTTGTTGCTAACAGGGTGAAAGTCCTGACTACGATGTCTGGCATGGAGTAAGAGCTTGGGGAGTGTCAATGATTTCCTTTTTATTTAAGTTGTAGTGAGAACTCAGGGAGAGTCAATGAGTTCCTTTTTATTTAAGCTGTAGCAAGAGCTCAGGGGCCATCAATGATTTCCTTTTTATTAAACATGGAGTCAACACTTTCACTCCCAGCTCCCTGCATTTCCAGAATCTGTTTTTCTCTCTTGCCTATTACTCTTGCATTTCAGCAAACTGTTAAGTATTTTCCTGAAGACCCGAGACCTGGGTCCGCTGGATTTTCTAGTCACATACATCGAGGTGCTTTTTCTTACAAGGTCACAGTTGGAGAATGGGTAGTCGTGGTTTACTGAGACCCAAGAACTGGCATTGGAGCTGAAGTGGTGGCTGACGTGAACTTCGTGTTCCATTTCATAAGGCAGAGAAGCCATTTCATAAGAAATTGGGAAAGTTCAGTTTCTGTAAGAACTTCTTGCATTCCTAGGAAAACCTTGGGTTCACCCCTCCCCATTCCTACCCTTGACCTCTGGCTTCTGGTTACCTCAATATTAGGTATTTTATTTTCCCGATAATTTATTTGGTCTTTTTAAAATGTGAAGTTGCAATGCAAGGCAAATATTTGAAAGTGTTTACAATATTGGAATGACTAAATTTTCCTGGGCAAAGAAAATAAGTTGGAGAAAGAGGAGAGGGAGTAAATGTATTTGATAGCTGTATTAATTTCTGAATGTCAGCAGGTCTCATGCTTATGTAGAAATGTATTATTCTAAAAGAATATTTTAAAATTTCAAGACAGAAGGAAAGCTAAGGAGGGAGCTACTGTCTTTTCTTTGTACCCATCATTCACTGAGTTTTCAACAGGAAATCTTTGGGAAAGTTTTTTTTTTTTTTTGCTCATTTTGAAGTCATCTCTTGCCAGCAAATAGCAAGTCTGTACGATAGGGTTGCCAAGGCAATGTCAAGACCATGTAGCGAGTGAGAGGGAAAATGTGGTGTGTACAGACAGGGAGGTGGTGGGACAGATTAACAATGGGGGTGCCAGGGCTTTTTGCAATTGGAAAGTTGAATTGTTTTTTATGAGTGGTTATACTGGCAGCTGTACCGTCTGTTCCTCTGCAGCTTTCTCTGGAGGCCTTTCCTTTCCATATCACCTTGCTGGGGACTGTGTGATTGGTCTCCTGATTATACTCTAGTCTTCATTCCGACACCGAGGCTTGTCCAAACGGGGTCTGTGTCAAAACGGGTTCCACTGCCTTTGGGTTAGACAAAAGGCATTTTTCATTTGCTCAGCTTAGAATCGCTTTTTCTGTGAGTGCCACTGAAAGGACTTCCACGTAATGCCTGCTAAGACAGATCCATCCCTCGCTCCCAACACTCTATAAATATTTGCTACTTAAAATAAATGACTCATGTCAGACTTGAGTAACCACCAGCCAGATAGTTGCTCATTTTTAGAGATTGTTGCCTTAGTTTGAAAACTCAATTTTTCTTTCTCTATCTTTTTCCCCCCTTCAGGTACAATCCTTGGCTTTGCCCTCCGACCATATAAAATGAGCTACAGGGAAGTCAAATACTTCTCATTTCCTGGGGAGCTTCTGATGCGGATGTTGCAGATGTTGGTCTTACCTCTCATCATCTCCAGCCTCGTCACAGGTACTCGTCACGGACAGTTTTTGCTGTGTGGGTTTTTTGTTTTTTGGTTTGTTGGTTTGTTTTTGTTTTTTAAGTGTGCTTATTGCAAAGGAATGCTTAGAAAAGTCAACGCTTTAGGTTTCTGCTGGATGCATGCTCTGTTCTAGAAAAATAAAATAAAACAAATCCCTTCGAAATGATGGAAAGGAGGGCTTTAGTAATGCATGAATGATTATGACTCTCGTATTTTTACCAATCACAAGAGGAAATGGATTTAAACAGCCACGTAATCTGGTCTGCCTCCCCATGAACGAGGTACCCTGCTAAACACCACACACCCCGCCTTCTCTGACCACAGTGATGTAGTTGACAACAGCGTACAACAGGTCTGTTTTCTCACCCTCTTATCCCACCCAGATAACATCTGGTTGGACAGCCTATTAGCTATTGATGCAAGAATGCTTGTTCTCAGAGCCACCAGGACATGAGCGGGAACCTTCCTGGAAGCCTCATCAAGAGGTAATGCCCACCACACACTCGCCAACTCTGCTGCCACCAACACTTGTCTTTTCCTGGTGTACCCGCATGATTTCATTTCCTACTCCGGTTTCCCCGCCCACCCCCATTGCCTTTTAAGCTGGCGGGAGAATGGGGAGGGGGTGGGAGGTGTCCCCACGGGCTACCCCGTCCATGGACACTTGGATTTTCAAGCAGTGGAAGCTTCACAGGATAGGATCTCTTTACCGTGACCGTGAGATTGCAGCTTTCGCCTACATGGGTGCAGGTGGAAGAGTCATTTAGCTGTGTGCTTGACAAATATAGATGGGGTGAGAAGGTGCAGAAAGAAAAAATGTTACTGTACATTCCTTCCCGCCCACTCTTCTCTTTCCCCACAGCACATCTCTGACTTGGAGAAAGAGCTTCCGTAAACACTGCCCCAACGGGATGGTGTCTGGGGTTGTAGCTAAAGCTCCAGACCTCAGGTACTACTTACTGACCCTGGCTTCTTTTTCTACCTGTGGTCATTGTCCTTCTTGAGCAGGCCAGTTTACCTCTGTGTGGGCTGCCTCTCCCCGCCTCTTCCTATGAGTGTTCAAAGAGAGTTATACTCTCGCAAGCTTTCTGTGTAACAAGAACTTCGTAGAGCAACTCAAAGGTCATGGGGCAGCATTCTGACTACTGCATGCCTTAGAGGGCTGGCCATTACATGCACAGAAACTATGTCCGATTACTCCTCAGTGCCTTACAGATCTGTGCTGGCTACCACTTGTCCGGGGCCTTAAACAAGTAGTTGCATGTACCCAAGCTCAGAGCGGAGGATAAACGGCCCACAAACCAGTCTTGTCACCTTTAGGGGGCCTGTTTATGAAACTGGACTGGTCAGTTGCAGACTAGGGGTAATTACGGCAGCTACAATTCTTATCACAGAAGCTGTATTAAACGTTGGCCTGGGGCACATGTTCATGTACTAACCATTTTTTCTCAAAAAAGAAATCTTTGTAGAAATGACTTAGAGGTCAGAGCCCATCTCCAACATTTTATTGAGTGAAACAGTGAATCCCTCTGTGTCGTTTCTAGCAGCTGACTTTCTGGGCTGAGAACCTGCTTTTCCTCTGGACACACTCTGATGTGTCTGGATTCCTTTCTACTATCTCTTCTAGAGTGGAACCCATGTTTCTGCTTTCTCACAATTGTGCTTTTTTTTTTTTTTTTTTTTTTTTGAGACACAGAAACTCTTTTACAACACAGTTAGAAAAAACATTGCTTCCCCTAGAAACAGTCGCCCTCTCCCCTGAAGAGGAATTCCCTGGTGTTTTAAATACTTAATAACCAACTTTATTAAAGGAACAAGAGCTTTGGTTGAATAATTTTGCAGCAAAAAAAAAAAATTACTCTGATCTAATCCCTTTCAGCGCTTCAAAAGAAAATTTTGGTCAAACATTGGGGAAATTAGCAGCCCTTATAATATGACTGTTAAAAAACAAAAAAAACAGAAAACAACAGAACGGCAAGTTGAAAGGAGTCAATATAAAATGAACTCATAACCTACGTGCATGTTGAGAGTGCTATCACATGGGATCATTAAGAGTTTTATCTCTTATCCAGGACTGGGTCAAGGAAAGGGGCCTGAGGCAGAGTTCAGTCAAAGGTGTTTTTACAGAGTTCTTTTCCAAGGAGTAATCCCTGAGCTACACAGTAATCTAGATACTTGCAATCAATTAAAATGAATGATTGATTCAATGAGACGTTCCTTTGTGGTTTTAAATACAAAACATTCTAAAAGTGGGAATGTAGGGAGGAAATGTTTGCAAATTACACAGACTCCCTGGAGGATCCCCTGGGCTTTACTGGGAGCCGTTCCTGGGGTAGGATGTTGCCCTGGGAGGTAACAAAGTGAAGCTCCGTTATTCAAGAATGAAAAAGCAATCTCAAAAGCTCGCAGTCATCAAGTGGGTGACGTGTACATATGAAGATGCCCTTTCAGGCTACTTTTTGTTTTCCTACTTTGATAGTCATGGATACAGAGAAATATTTTCTTCACCAGGAGAAAGAGCAGGGCTAAGAGAGATGATTAAATAGAGAGTGACTGCATTGCAGAATAATGTGGACACAAGTCGGGCAAGGAGGCTGTTGAGACCTGAGAAATATAAGATATTATAAGATAATCATTAATCGGCTCCAGCCAGTTGCTGCTCTGTGTCCACAAGAGCAAAATAGGACCATGTTTTGAAGAGAATTTAATTCTACAAAGTTTTAAGGGACCTTCTCAAGTTTTCAGTTTTGGTACAGTTCACAAAACAGGACAATGTGGCCAAGCAAAGTACATCAACTGATTCAGTCAACCCTACTAATATCAAAACCCTTGTTTGCATATCAGTGCTACTGCCTGAGAAATGCCCCACTATTTCCAAACCTCCATCAGGCTTTTGCTGGTGTTACCTGACTCACGCGCGGGTAATCCTAAACTAAACAGAGCTTACTCCATGGGGAATAAGCTGCTAAACACCACGTTCTTGGCTGTTAAAGAAGCAGCAAATGGGAAGGTTCTCCCCTCCATCTTCTGAATGTGGTCATATTGGATCATTGCTGTTCTGTCTGTATCAAACATGAGCATCCTAGTAAGGAATCAGAGCTCACACTGCTATGTAAGAAACTTTCCTGTGAGAAAATACTTCACGGCCTTCGTGCTCTTACATTCAAAGGCCTTGGGGGTATGTGCAGATGAAATGAAGTTTTGGAAGATTCTAGAGAATATACCATAACAGTTAGAGCCACCAAAGTCACATTTTATTTTGTTTCTTGAAATTTTATTTGTTTGTGTGTTTATTGTAGTGCTAGTAAACAAAGCTAGTTTACCTAGCACTCTACCTACCACTAAGCTATGTTCCCAGACTAACCTAAAGAGATCTACAACAGATTTTCGTATTTGAAACACTAGTGTTTGTGAGCTGAGGCATTAACGCTTCATAAGCCACATTCTTGTCCTGAGTTGAAATCCAGTCTTCCCAAACATCCCTGGTCTGTATTAGCATTCCAGAAGCTCCAGGGAGAAGCTGGGAGGAAGCCCAATGGCTACATTTGTACTCAAGTACCTTTTTTTTTTTCTTTTCATTTTTTGAACAAGAGGAATATGCCTGTGCCAACACATCACACAATAAAACAAGGATTTGGCACCAATCTCTATTGATTTGGTCAGGATAAACAGCCAAACTAGCTATTTCATGCCAGAAATATGAGTTGGTTTGGCTGGCTCGGCCTGATTTAATGCACAGGATAATAATTAAATGCCATGTCTGGTTATACTGAGTGAACATAGCCGAATCTTTTTCAAGAACTGGTGCTTTCTTGTGTGTTTCACTCTAAGTGTGCATTTTCCTGCAATCCCTCACCACACGGGAAAGCTTCACTGTCAACCCCAGCTTTTTGGAAGGAAGGGAAAAGCAGTTGGCAGATAGTCTCTTAGGAGTGGAGCATACTGTAAGTGAAAGAGGTGATAGAGGAACGCTGGGCACAGTTATGAAAAACAGCAGTTTGAAGCCTACGTTGGGGGCATAGCAGAGGTTAGATCACAACATCGATGAAATTCATCTTGGGACTTCCATTCATTCATTCACTTGCAGCTGTAGTCTGTGTCAGACACCGGGCTAGGCATCGGAGGTACCTGAATACCCAAGTAGATGTGCACTGGGTAGGAAGAGAGAGGCTTCCCAAATTCCTCACCGCATATAGTCACAACATACATGAGCAAATTTCTGTTCCAAGTTCACTGCTTCTCTGTATGCCCAAAAAGAAAGGCAGTTTGGTTTTGGTGGGTTTTTTGTTTTTGTTTTTGTTTTTGTTTTTACTTTTTGGTAATTTTATGTATGTATACAATGTATTTAGATCATATCCACCCTCACCTTCCTCTTGGTTCATATTTTATTTTATTTTATTTTTTCTGAGATAGGGTTTCTTTATGTAACAGCTGTGGCTGTCCTGGAACTCACTTTGTAGACCAGGTTGGCCTCGAACTCACAGAGATCCACCTGCCTCTGCCTCCTGAGTGCTGGGATTAAAGGCATGCGCCACCACTGCTGGGCTGGCTCACTTTTTAGAACTTGATTCCAAACCAGATTTTCTACAGCTGTGGCATCTCCCACCTGATGTCAACTACTCCAGAGTTTAGACCAGCATAGATGTCATCCACATTTCCCCATAAACATTTCTTCAAGTTAACATGGTTTTTACACAGCTTCAAATCACTGCTAGCAATGGAAATTTCCTGTCTGTTGCCTTTGGGCGGAGGTAATGAATTATTGTTTTACAACACTCTGAAGTGACACCACTGCCTGACATGGACTCCGAGGGCCCAAGACCCTCACTATCATGTTTTAAGAAGGAAAAGAGAAATAATTAGCAAACGTCTACAAGATGTTAAGTATACCTTAGCCCTGGGGGCTTTCTCTTTCCTCTAACCCAAAGAGCAGAAAAGTAATTGCTCACTTTCTATGTGATTTCACACAAATGAGGAAAGTTTCTCTTCCTCCAGAACCCTATCTTTACCCCTGGTTGGGAAATACTGGTGTTGTTCACCCATGCCTACAGTTTCTTTTCCAAATGACTGTCCAGATTCTGCCCAGACATTTCCAGGAACAGGAGATCCTTGGAACTCATTTGCCCTTGTAAAACTAAGGGTTCTTTTTGTACCCAAAACAAAAAAAGCAAAAAAATAATAATAATAATAATTAAAGAACCAGGAAAACAAAATACCTACTTGCCTGTAATTCCCTCTCCACATGACAGGCTCTCTTGTGATCAAATATTACTTAGACATTTTTCTTTCCAATACACACATCAGTGAGTGACTCCTGTGGGAGAGGAGAGCTGACAACATTCGAAGCCGACAAGCTGGAATCGCCAGCAAAGGATTCTTCTGACTGAGGACAGAGTGAAAATGAAAGCAGTAAACGGACCTCAGAGTGGGGCACTTCAGCTTCAGGAAAATAAAAGTCACAACAAAAGCAAACTAAGGTTTTGTCATTTAACACAAGGGATCAAAACAAGAGCGTGAGCTCGACAACTTGTAGTTCTGGGCTTTCGAAACATATGCTAAGTGCTTGCAAAAATGGGAGCAGGGGTCAGCTGAGGGAAATTTAATATTTTGAACTCTTAGTTGCCAAGCGTCTAACGTGCATCTAAGGCCAATTTGAATACTCTGGGCACTGATGGACAAGAACTCAAGGCAGGCTACTCATGTCTACTAGTTAGAATAAAAGGCAGCTCTCTGGAGAGAGGAGTGTCTTTAGGCTTCGCTCTCGTTTTTTCAGTAACATGATGGAATGTGTGCTGTAGGCTTGGTGGGAGGGTTCAGTCTGGCCCCTGGATGAGAACTCGTGGTAGCTGTTGACAGTAAGAAAGGCTCTCTCCCTGCACACATGAAAACTCAGCGGTAAGGACCGAGAACTTGAGTGGGTGGGCTTGTCATTAAGTCTGCTGCTTCCACAAGCCTCCTTCGTCTACGATCCTTGCAGTGACCACTTTCCTATTAAAGTAAATTAAAGAACCCGTAAAGTTAATCCAGAAACAGTGTGGAGCCAAAGAGAATTCCTCCCTCACCCCTGGGGGCGATTGGTTTCTGCCCTGCAGCGTGAGATTCCATTTCCTTGATCACAGCTGCATAATTTTAAATATTATCGTTGGTTATGTAACTTCCCAGTCTTTCCTGAAAGACTCAGCCATGTAGCGCACCCTCGATTTCACTGGGAACTGAATACCGCTTCTAAGAGCAGAGCTTTAGGTCACCAAGCTTTGGGCAAACTCACCATCTACCTTAACATCCAAACCCAACTTACGGAGGCCTGGAAGGAGTCGGCCATAAAGGCGCCTCATTTGAAGTCTGTGGGCTGTTCCTATGTCGTCTACTGTTCACAAACGTGTAAAAGAAGGCTGACACATTTCAGGTAGGCAACGCCTGCCTGAAAAAGGAAGTCCTAGGATATAGTGAGAGAAGCCTGCCCAAGGGGCAAGTCAATCTCCTCACTTTTTACATCAGGTATAAAGGAAATAAGAGCAATGTTTATGCCCGTGAGTTTGGGTAGAGGTAAGGTATAGATAGACAAAGTCATTGAAATCTGGTTGTCACAGAAATGGTTATTTTTCCGATATGACTACTTCACTCAATAAGCAGTTACTGAAGCTTCATATATGCCAACTATTATGTTACCAGGGTCTAAGGATTCTTAAATGAAGAAGACAAGGTCCCTATCATCCAAGAGTTATTAGTCTGGTTTGTGGAGATTAATCCACAGTTGGGGTATGGAGGGTAACAGTGACAGGTGGAATACCCTAGCGGGGGATGTTGTGAAAGAACCATAGTGCTACCATCTCTCTCTTTCCTCACCAGCATTCAGATTTCCACATGAGCAAATAATCCTGAGCAGGGAAAAGGTCTTGTTTGGTTGGTTACCTGAGTCATCCACTATTAAATGCAATGTGAGCTGGAGGTGGGGCCCCGTGAGTCCTGAAAAACAGGAGTTTGGAGTCCCAGCAAAAGTCACTATGGGAAATGTGGCCTCACAGAAAGTCAGGGAGAGGGGTGGGTGCCTGATGAGGTTTCAGTGACAGAAACTGTCCCTTTCACAGGGGAGGTAGGAGATGGGAACCCTTGAGCTAAAAAGGAAGTAGAGGCAATGTTGTATTGTCTTGCTCAGAGAGGCACTCCCCGCCCCCAAACCCAGCACCTCAGAAGGTACTATCCAGCTACACCTGGCTCCCAGCTGCAGCTCACTTTCTTCAAGTGCGGCCCGCTGGCCCTAATTATGCCATGTGGAGAGTAGAGAGATCAGTGTTCACTTGGTGTCTCTTGGGTATCTGAATCCCCGAAAGGTGTCCCTGTGCTTCTAATGGGCCTGCTCCCCAAGTCATCCACCATCCCGACCACCTCCCACACCCAGGCATGTACCCAGGACTGACCCTGCCCCAGTTGCCAGGTGACAGGGTGGGTGGGACAGTGATGTGGCCCAGCTACAAAAGAACAGTCAGTCCCACAGAACTGGATGTTGTGGAAAGATTTTTATGATGAAAGTGAAACAATTCTTCGTTTGAAACCTCGAGGTCACAGGCTCAAGGTGCAGGGTGGGATGCTGTGTTAGTTAAAAATTCTCATCTGTGACTTTCAGTAACCTCAAGTTAGCTGGTGGCTCGGGTCATTTCGAGTTTAGAAAACATTGTCGAAAATGTAAAATCCTCCTGTTTTCCTCTAAGAAAAACCAGATGTTTCTCACCTTCGTTATCTATGTGGTGGTCTCCTCGAGACCTGCAGTCCACACAGGTCTCTGGGTGCCTGGGGAAAAATAGAAGACCTTGTGCTCTTGATACCGTAACAGTAAGATCAGGATGAATCCTGTCATGGAGGTCTATGCTTGATTACAGCAGGTGGCTAAAGGGGGCAGGATGATCCTAAAATGGGACATCATTGTGTCAGTGCGGATTCTCTAACAGAAACACCAGTAGAGTGAATATGCATTAAAACAAATTTATTAGGTTGGCTTATACAACAGGGTCCAACAACGGCCATCTCATACTTGAAAGGCCAAGAACCCAGCAGTTGGTCAGTACATAAATTTGGGTGTTTCAGTAGTCCCAATCTGGAACATTCCTGGAGAACCAGTGGTCTTCAGTCCATTTGAAAGCATGATGAAGCTGATTCTGATACTAGCAAAGGAATCAGAAGTGTCAGGAATAGAGTGGATGGACTGGACCACAAGAATGAAGGCCAAGCAAGCAAAAAGCAAATGACTCTTCTTCTGTGTCCTTTTATCTGGGCAGCCACCAAGCGGCCACCCACATTTAGGACAGGTCTTCCTCTATCGGTTATGGCAATCAAGACAATCCCCCACATGCATGTTCACAAGTCAAACTGTTGTACACAGTCCTTGATTGGAGGCTCTCTTACCAGATGACTCTAGGTTATACCAAGTTGTTGATTTAAAGTAACTATCAGAACTGCTTTAGGCCCTCCTGATGACCAGAGCTCGTGATCTGAGAATTACTGTCCCATTCAGATTCATCAGACCATTTGGAGGTAGCACTTGGGCCCCAAATCTCTCTTCCCATAAGAGTTCTTCAATTAACTGGTTCAAAAAGGGGCCTGGAAATGACTGTTTTTTTAATAGTTCTCAAGGTGGTTCTACTGTGGACTCAGGGTTGAGAACTACCGTGTTACAGTTTCTCTAGGACTGTCCTCTGGTTTCCAGTGCTAGGGTCCCCAGGGCTGCCGTTTAGTTACAAACAACTCTAATTAATTCAGCTGCTCCCTCTTCCAGGAAGCCTCTTCCTGGCTTTCCCTTACCTCTGCTCTAGCAGAGTTCCTAGTTCCTAAAGGCATGGGTTTGTTTCTTTTTCACAGTTACTACAACACCATCTGTCTCCACACAGAGGCCTCGGGAGAGTGCTGTGTCTTTGCCTCATCTATCCTTTGCATTGCCTAAAGACAGTTCTTGGCAAGGCAAGCAAGACCTTTGACAGACTTCACGTGCCGCTGTGCCAGCTTTGTGGCCCGCAGCTACCCTGACAGTTTCCTCTTTCGATGTTGTGGCCCTCAGCACTCCATCCTTCCTCCTTGTGTGTTTTGTCTCTTGGCACGACTTCTTCCCCAGCCCTACTGAGGCTCTTGGACTCCTCCAAGATCCAGCTTAGCCTTCAGACCATGCATGAAGTTGTTCTTGCTTGCTTGTAGCTTTGGAGCCTGTCCTGGAACTCGATCTGTAGACCAGGCTGGCCTTGAACTCACAGAGATTCTCCTGTCTCTGCCTCCCAAGTGCTGGGATTAAAGGCGTGCGCCACCACCGCCTGGCTTGAACACTTTGATTTAAGGGTGTGCTAAGAGCTGGTCTGTCGTTATCTTAAAGCTAACTTTCTCAAACTATATTGCAGAAATTTCCAAAATTGAAATATAGGGATCAATATAAAAAGCAAATCTTAGTAGCAGCATTCCTACACCACACACTGAGTATTTATGAAAAATGGAAGCATCAGCCACTTCTATATTATATTTATAACTTGGCTTCTTTTCACTTGAGACTAGAATTTGAGCCATGTCTTGGGACCAAATACTTGACTTATCATATTCATCATATTCATTCCTTTGACTTGGACCCCCAGAAGCCAGACTTTAATGTAGTAATACCTAAGCAAAATAAAATTTCATAACATTGTTGTGAAAACAATTAAAAATGTTTATATATTAAGTTCTATATAAAGAAGTATTTACCATGGGAACATGTAACTCCTATGAGGTACAGTAACAAAGCTGTATTTCCATGAACATAAAGCTATTAAATCTAAGTATATTGAAAATTTCAAATTTTCCAACATCATTTATGTGTATTGCTTCGGAACTGTCAAGTCCGTTTCTGTTAGTATTCAAAAAAATTAGAAGGATAGAAGGAGTGAAGAAAATCTTATGGTAAAAAAAAAAAGTCTTTAAGCTTGAGACAGTTTGATCTATTACCTTGAATCCATTATTTTTCTCCTGAAATGGGCACAGGGCATCATTATTTTATTTTACCAGAAAGCATTTGCATGTAGCTTATAGACCATAGGTGTTCTGTAGGGACATGTCTTGCAGTCACTATATAATTTACCATTAAACAAACATCCAAACTTCAGCGAATGAGATCAACTTCTTGGGAAATGCTGTGTCCATCCAGTGAGAACTTCTGAAACAGATGTGATTGCATCAAGGTGTGTCATACCTTCTATTATTAGAACATACTTTGTGTCCAGAGTTGTCACCTCTGTGGCTTGGCCCTATTCATTAAATGACAGAAACTTACTTCACAGTTGAAAAACAGATTACTTCATTTCTATGAGTTCTCTAAAATTATTGCTTGTTATTGGTAGACTTAGATTTATTTTGATTGCACATATTTTAATAGGTTTTTTTGAGAATGATTCACATGCATACGATTTATTTATACATACAAGTGAAAGTCTACAATGCAATGGCCTTTACCATAATCACAAACTTGCATAGTCATAATCACAATCAATTTTAGAAGAATTTTCATCACTTCAGAAAGAAACCATATTATTTGGCCATCATCTCCAAATCCCTCCATTCGTCTCGGTGCTAGACACACAGTCAATGTTCATTCTTCACACATCTCCGTATCACACATTCTAGACATCTCATGGAAAGAGAACACTCTGCAGTACATGTTCCTTTGTGACTCATTCTTTCACGGTAGCATGTTTTCAAGATTCATTTGAGGTTTTTCACACATAAAAATTTTGTTCCTTTTTATAGCTGATTGATATTCCATTGACTTTTTTCACATTTATCTTTCAATTCATGAGTGGATATTTGAATTGTCCTCATTTTCATTTTGTGTTATTTTGCTTTTAACTATTATAAAGAAGGATGCTATTAATATTTATAAGCATATCTTTTTATTTCTCTTGGGTATGTACAAGTGGAATTACTGGGCTTTATAGCAGTTTTCTTTTGCCTTTAAAAAATTCAGTGTATTTTTTTTTAATGGCTGCACTATTTTATCCACCAGCAGTAGAAAAGTTCTGTATTTGCCACTTTATTGCCAATACTTGCTAGGAACTGTCATTTTGTTGACATATATTTTTGTCAAAGCCAATACAAAACACTACCTCCTTGTGATTTAATTTGGATTTTTCAGATGGTGATATTGAATATCTTTTCATGTGCTATTGTCCATTAACTTGGAGGGATGGCTCTTCAGATACTTTCTGTTTAGTACTGAATTATAATTGCTCTTTCTGTGCTAAAATTATACTTTAAAAAAAAAACACCCTTCATACACAAAATAATGACAGCAGTTGCCAGGTGCATAATTTGTCATAAGATGATCATGATTATTCTTGAGAAGGATCCTTTAGTTAGTGCTGTATGTAAGCACTCATAAATACTGAATACAAAACATAATGCAAAGAAGAAAACACTAGCAAAAGCTGGTAGTTCTAAACTAACAAGCACTTTTGAAATAAAATGTATCCCTTCCTTTAGAAAGTAACTACGGATGGCTTTGTCTAATATGGCGATGTGTGATTTAAACTACATTTTGTTCCTCTAACGCACAGGGAGACTCTTGCTGTCATGCATGTTGTGTTTTAGCTAAAACCTAGACACCTGTGGGACAGTGGTCTTGGTTCATGTACACTTGGCTGAACTTCTTTGAAGTATAGATTCTGAATTTGTCAATTGCATATTTTTATGCAATAGAATCGACTACAGTATGCATTAACGTCTTTAGTTACAATTAATAAAAATGAAGTTAATTAGAAAATGATGCACACAACAGCAGTTTGAATGCATTTATTTACCTCTACTGAGCTATGTGCTTTAAAAAGGTTGAGGTGGACAATTGTGTTATATGACTTTATGCAATTAAAACTTAAAAGCCCCAACCCCAGACAACTATGGGCAACTAAGGAATGCTGAGAAAAGGAAAAACAGCCTTCCCCAGGGAAAAGCCCCCTGTTTCATAAACACATTTTTCATACAAATATATTGCATTCTCTAACCATACCTCCCCACCCTTCCCTTACTCTCTCCTAGCTACTTACATTGATCCCCACAGTCTTGCTTTACCCCCATGTCATATGTATACATACGCACATCTGTGTGGGCCTTTTAGATCTTCATTGGAAGGATGTCTGTTCAGATTTATTATCCATTTTTAGTCATATTGTCTTCCTATTTTTGAACTCTAATCATTTCTTTCTATGTTAAAATTATACTTTAAAAATCAAATACACAGTGGTGGTGCACACCTTTAATCCCAGCACTCGGGAGGCAGGGGCAGGTGGAGCTCTGTGAGTTCGAGACCAGCCTGGTCTACAGAGCAAGTTCCAGAACAGGCTCCAAAGCTACATAGAAACCCTGTCTTGAAAAAAAAAATACACTAGATTACATAGCAATTACTATGTGTGCAGATGTGTGTGTGTGTGTGTGTGTGTGTGTGTGTGTGTGTGTGTGTGTGTGTTATGTAGCTATAGGCAATCTAGGATCCACAAAGGAGGAGAAAAAATGGTGTTTGTCTTTCTGAGTCTGGCTTGTTTCACTTAATATGATGATCTTCATCCAGTTACATCTGCTTTCCAACAAACAATATAGTTTAATTCTTCTTCATTTCTTTTTTCCCCTTTTTTCCTTTCCTTTCTTTCTTTCTTAATGACAAGGTCTCACTATGTAGTCCCAGCTGGCCTAGAAGTCACTATGTGGATAAGGCTGGCCTCAGTACTCAGAGATATCAGCCTGCTTCTGCCTCCCAAGTCCTGGGAGTAAAGGTGTACACCATCATACGTGGCAATTTTATTTTCTTGTGGCTGAGCAAAACCCTACAAGCATTCTAAGTGTTTAGTACTAGCCTACCAATTTAACCTACTTCAGTCAATTTTGTTACTGCTGTTTCTGTGTCTTGTTTAGTTTTCGGTTTTTCGAAAAAGCTTTCAAAGCTCATCAGTTGCTACTTTGAGTTAGATAGCTTTCCCCCTGTCTGGTTATACTTTCTGAGATGAGTCTTTCAAATACTTGAGTTATCCAGAATAAGAAATGTTGGGGGCAGTGGTCAGCTAGCTGTCTCCTAGTCTTCAGTGGGAGGAGGTGGTTGGGGGTCAGAGAAGGTGTCGGGAAAGGCACAAACTTCAGCGTAAAACCTACTGGATTTTGCAGGAGTTCCCACTAAGGAATGTGGATACTAAGACCAGAATGTTGACACAAATCTCATTGGTATGAAGTGGATTTTACAGGCTACCTCGTTCCCTGGTACAGCTCAACTTACAGAATGCTGCTGCTGCTACAAGTTCTGTTTGGGTCTTCGAAAGTAGATTGGATTAATATTCTTTATAATTCTGTTTCTGATGAGTTACAACTCAAAGCCTGTTGTTTTCAATTCAGAAAGTAAGCATTTGTCTTCCGTAGGTCTCCATTGTAAATGTCTTCCAGAAAGGATCCTCTACTAGTGTTCTTCTAGTATCTTTCTCTTTTGAAAGCATAAATAAGGCTTCAAACCCAAATCTATGCAGTGCATCTTAGAAGGATGACCCCCAAAATTGTGTGTGTCCAGGTATGGGTGCAAATACACGTGTGTGCATATGTGCATGTGTGCATCTGTGGAGGCCAGATGTCAACATCAGGTATCTTCCTCCTTTTTTAATTATATATTTTTTTGAGGTTATGACATAATTGCATCATTTCTCCCTTTCCTCTCTCCAAACCCTCTCCTATATTCCTCCTTGCTCTTTCACATTCATGACCTCTTTTTTCATTGTTTGTTACATACATGTATGTATATACATATATATTCCTAAATACGTAAATGCAACCTGCTCAGTCTACGTAATATTGTTCATATGTTTTCAGGATTGACCATTGGCATTAGATAGCCAACTGGTGTGCTCTCCCTGAGGGAAGACTGTTTTTCCTGCTGTCAGCATTCCAGAATTGCCTGCAGTTCTTTGTGTAGGGTTGAGGCCTTCCTTAGGCTTTCTCCTATCCATTTTAACATGTTTTTGGTTGTTGTCCTTGACCAGGTCATGTTTGGGCAGTCCTGTTGGTGAGAATTTACAGTGTAGCTTCTGACGTTACCAGCAGACAGAGTCTCGCAGCACACTCCCTGACCTTCTGGCTCTGACAATTTTTCCACCCCCTCTTACAAAATGATCCCTAGCCTTTGGTTTGAGAGTTGCTTTGCAGATGTGTCCATGGGGACTGCGCTCCACAACTCTGCATTTTGATTGGCTGCAGGGACACCATGTACATGCCTGGTGACCCCAGAAGCGAGAAGAGGGTGTCAGATCCCCTGAAACTGGAGTTATGGATAGTTGCGACCCATGGTGTGGGTGCTGGAAACCAAACCCAGGTCCTCTGCAAGAACAAGTGTTCTTAACCACTGAGAAATTTCTCCAGTTCAGTTTCTCTCTTTTTCTGATGAGTAGGATTATAGGGTGGCTCTAGAGATGCCTTGAATGGGATAATAATCTGATAAGGTAAAACCAGGAGCTACTAGGATTGCATGAAGGGTTAGGGACATGTCTTTTTGTTATTGTTGTTTTTCTTTCTTTTTAATATTTATTTATTTATTTAATGTATATGAGGGACCTATCTTCAGGGATACCAGAAGAGAGAATCAGATCTCATTACAGATGGTTGTGAGCCACCTTGTGGGTATTTGGAACTGAACTCAGGACTTCTGGAAGAGCAGCCAGTGCTCGTAACCGCTGAGCCATCTCTCCAACCCCATTTTTGTGGTTTTTCAAGTCAGGGTTTCTCTGTGTAACTCTAGCTGTCCTGGAACTCACTCTGTAGACCAGGCTGGCCTCAACTCAAGAGATCCACCTGCATCTGCCTAAGTGTTAGGATTAAAGGCATGTGCCACCACACCTAGCTGACATGTCTTTCTATATGTGTGTGTGTGCATATATACATGTGTGTGTGTGGTGTTTCTTATATGATTCTTAGAAAAGTGTAGGTTAATAGCTAAAAGGGAGAAAGGCCTTAAGCATACGCCATGAACTGTGTTAGAATTCTTGATTCTGAGCTACCAAGCGCCTTCAACCAGACTCTAGAGTGAGGAGCCCTCCCTTCTCACGCCTTATCAATTTTTCTATTTTTCTACCCTGCCTCACAAAGTCAGTATTCACTTTAGCTGGTAACAGGGTCCCCCTTAAATTTCAAACTGTGTGTGTACTCCAGTCTGCCGTAAGATGGTGTAGTGTTTGTGTGTAACCTACATAATCCTCCCCTTATAGGTTACTTATAATACCCGTGACGGACTTTCTGTCTAAGCACTGTTAAGGCCTAGAGACTTTTTTTTTTTAATTTGCACATGTTCAGGACAAATGAAAGTGCTTCCCAAGTATTTTCTGTGTGTGGTTGGTTGACTCCACAGGTGTGACATCCATAGACGTGGAAGCCAGACTAATGCATGTGTAGATTACAGGTCATTCCATTATGTTCATTCGAGAAAACACCCCCAGAAGAATCCCTAGTACAATCAAAATGGGAGCTACTAAGTGATCTTTAAGGAACCAGAGCTATGCCAGTAAGGGGAAATGAAAGATGGTCGGGTCTTTCAAAGTTGGTGCCAAGGAGGGCCACATTGTCACCCTTAAACACTGGTTGGTGTGAGTGTCAGAAACCAAATGGATTATTAGTCAGACCAAGGGCACACTGGCTGTACCTTGCATGCTGTCCTTGATGACAAGGGATGTCTGTTCTCCACTAACAACTGGTTTCCTCTGTTTATTTTGCTTCTGCAGATTATCTTTTCTGTGTTGAAATCTACACGGGGGCATAATAAAATACAAACCCTCAAAAAAAAAAAAGTAAACAAACTATCCCAAGCTTCTCAGAAATCTGAATGTTAGGCATTGTTTCACACTGTCCGCTTGCTGCGGTTGAACAAAACCACACTCTGGTATGTGTATGGGCTTTGTTCTTCCGCCACGGGCTTTGCTTTCGGTGGCTCGGCACCAGTTCCTCTCCAAGCACCAGCTACATGATGGCAGAGAAGTGGCTCTGCTTTGAACTTTGTAGTCAAGCCTGGCCCTGCAGCTTGCACCCACGGCTGGGCGCTCTGCAAACCTATGCAAAGGGTCGTGAGGATGCCTCATCCTCCTAGTAAGAAGGGGGGAATACTTGACAGTTTGATAATGCGGTTTATACAGGAGAAAATCCGACATTACCCCTAAGTCTTTGGAATTTTTCTGTTTCAACAGCGCCTAAAAGTCATATTGAAAGGGCTATTTCTGAGAAAACAAAATACTTTGAACCTTGCCTCAGTGGAAGACGGAGTGTGGTTGGTGTGAGGGGGGCAGAGGTACTGGCAAGAATTAAAAGCACGTTATACTCACCCATATTAATTGTGCTATTGGAGTACAAAGGGATAGTACTGTGTCCGTAGCATGTTTCTGGTTGAAATGATCTCCATTCTAAGGCCCTCATGTCATTAGTCAAGCACCCTTTATATATCTGTTCTAATAAAATACAGGGGCTAGCGGACACTATCTATGGTGAAATGTGGTTTCAATATGGTTTCGTTTGTTTTTCTTTAATTACTCTATTGGAAATGTGTTCTCTCTCTCTCTCTCTCATTTCAAATGAGTCAAATTTGATCGTTTTCCTCTTGGAACACCCTCTGGCCCTGCAAGTTCTCAGCAAACACACATTGTTGGCCAGTTTCCATTTTCAGCCTCATACCATTCACAATGAAACGTATTAAGATAAGTTAAATGAAATAAATTGCCTATTTTCTATTTACAAAGGGCAACATTAGCTGCCATGAATTTCACTGGAACAAAGCATCCTTGATCCTTCCAAACAAATGTTTTCACTTTTGACATCCCATCAAGATATACTCAATTTCAAATGAACTAAGAGGAGTATTTCCTCTGGCATTCAAAAATCACTCCAAACATTGGCCAAACAAAGAAGGGGGGCCCAAAGAACAAATGCATCAGTGAGAGTAAAATCTTCCTTGGCAAGTGATTTCTGCCTTTCTATCCATTGTAAACTTAGGACAGACCCTGGTGTGGTGGCCATGCCTATACTCCCAGTACTTGGAAGAGGAAGGCAAGAGGATCAGGAGTTCAAGACCAGCTTGGATGACATAGAACCATCTTTAAAACAAACAAACAAACAAACAAACAAACAACAAACAAAATTTTAAAAAGTCAATGAACCTTCCAGTGATGGTGATTTGTTAGCTATAGAAGAAGGGAGATGTATATTCAACTGAAGGATGTTTCTTTAATAAGAATCCAGACTTCAGAGATCTGTTTTATTCTATATTGTTGCTTGGTTTTGCTCTTTTGTGGGGCCTGCCACCCAGCTCCCAAATAAATCACACACGGAGGCTTATTCTTAATTATAAATGTTCAGCCTTAGCTTGGCTTGTTGCTAGCCAGCTTTCCTTAACTTAAATGATTTGATCTATCTTTAGCCTCAGGGATTTTCCTGTTCTCTTCTGTAAATCTTACTCTTACTCTGTGGTTTCTTGTGTAGCTGGGTGGCTGGCCCCTGGAGTCCTCCTCCTTCTCTGGTTACTTCTCTTCCCTCCCAGATTCCTCCTTCTATATATTCTCTCTGCCTGCCAGCCCTGCCTATCCTTTCTCTTGCCTTGCTATTGGCCATTCAACTCTTTATTAGACCATCAGGTGTTTTAGACAGGCAAAGTAACACAGCTTCACAGAGTTAAACAAATGTAACATAAACAGAAGTAGCACACCTTAAAATAATATTCTACAACAATTTTATAACTAGAATCAGTTTTTGAGAAAGGGCAGCAGTTGCCACAATTATTATCATCTGTAGCAGCTCTTTCATCTCAGTTTATCACGGTAACTCCATGGCTTTTTTGTTTCTAGTTTTTCTTCATCGAAACCTTGATTTGGAAAGGGCTATGGAGCCCTGTTATTTGAATCATCAGTACTTTCCTACAGCATTGGAGTTAGAATGCCATGTGTGGCCTTTTAATTGTCTCATTTGGCGAAAGCACCCACTGGCATTAAGCTGACTGCTTAGTTTGTGTGGGTTCGATTCTTTGAGGACCAATCACATAGAGAGATGCAGGGAATCATGTTTTGTTCTTCTACATACTTACACATTAAGTTCCTTAAGCCTCATAGTAGGTGGACTTTTCTGTCCTGCCAGCCACTCCCCAAATAACCACACAGGGACTTAATATTAATTATAAATGTTCAGCCAATAGCTTAAGCTTGTTTTTAGCTAGCTCTTATAACTTAGTATTAACCCATTTCTATTCATCTATGTGGCTCCAAGGCTCGTTTACCTCATCTACATACTTCCCACCCTGCTTGCTCTGCATCTCATGGCGCCTCCTCTGACTCCACCTTTCTTTCTCCCAGCATTCCTCTGCCCCCCAAGTCCTGCCTAGCTATTGGCAAATCAGCTCTTTATTAACCAATGAGAGTAATACATATTCATGGTGTACAAAAAGATTGTTCCATAGCACTCCTCTGTCTCCTGGGGGCTGGGAAAGTAGTTCAGTGGTAGCATGGCGCTTGCTTAGCATGCACAGAGCCATGGGTTCTATCCTCAGCATAACATAAAGCCAAGTGTGTCAGACCATATGCCTATAAATCCCAGCACTGTGTGATAGAGGCAATTAGGATAAAAAAAGAGGCATAAAGAGCAGGGCTGCAGCCTTTCTGTAATTTGTTACCTGTTGTTTTTTGTTTTTACGTATTTCTATCTTCTTCGGGAGCTTTATTTCAACAGATTCATTCTAAAACAACCCCCAATTATGCTAAAAGGACAAGAAATAATCCACTTTGAGAAAAAACCCTAAAGAAAAGTCCAGATCAGAGCACCTCGAAAATGTGTCAGTCCCAACAGGATAGAACAAAAGCATCCTCTGCCTTCTCAGTAATGGGTAGTAATGGAACCACTTATTCTGTTTTTAGTGCTGGGGTGGAAGAAGCAGAGGTGAGCTATGCAAACTTAGGTTTGTAGAGACTTTGAAAGTTACTCTAATATCCCCGACAACTCATTTCCGTCTTTCAACACTTGAGTGAAATCTGCCTCAGCAATTGGAGATCTCAGTGTTAGTTTTCACAGGATAATAAGCTTTAGACTGTTCCTCCACAGATCACTTTAATGCATTTAGGTTTTTGGCTCTAAGTTTAAGAAGCATCAGTAGTCTACCTTGAGGAATATATTGCTGAGCAAATGTGAAAGCTGAGCTCGGAGATGTCTGTCTATTTTACAGTTGGAAAGCCAATGGCGTCTTCACTATAGGCCTGTGGAGGAACAAGAATAAATATATGGGTAAACGCATACACATCAAGTCTGGGGTGGAGGCAGAAGCCAGACTGATAGAAAGATCACTTTTTGCTGGAATCATTTATCTGCCTCTAAAATGGAAGGATAGCTTTTTTTTTTTAAAGGAAGTTTCCTTTTCCCCTAAATGTAATTATAATAACCATATCGTTCTTTAAAATTTACCAAGAGCCCTTTATTATCATTGGCCAGTCCAGTTTCAAAAATCTCCATCTCTAGGCCTCACACACAATGGAATCTTGAGTTCAGGACCAGCCTGGTCTACATAGTAAGTGAGGCCAGCACGACCTACATTGTAAAACCCTGTCCAAAAAATGAAAAAGAAGAATAAAATAGCCCTCCATTTCCTTTTCTTTTCTTTCTTTTTTTTTTAAATTTATTTTATTAAACAGCTCTTACTTTATAGCTCTGGTTGATCTGGAACTCACTATGTAGACCAGGCTGGCCTTGAACTCACAGAGGTATGTCTGCCTCTGCCTCCTGAGTACCTGGATAAAAGGCATGAGCCACCATGCCCAGTATTTCTCTCTCTCTCATTTCTCTCTCTCTCTCTCTCTCTCTCTCTCTCTCTCTCTCTCTCTCTCTCTCTCTCGTGTGTGTGTGGGGGGGGGGGGGGGTTGAAAAAGAACATAAACCTGGGGAAGAAGTCATCTATTTTAGATTTTGAAAGGAAAAAAAAGAGTTAAAAAGTCTGTTTTTTAAAAGTCATAGATAATACAGAAACTAAGGTTAAGCTAGGAAGTGGGTCCATCCTTGGGTTGCTCCCCGATTGGCCATGCTGGCTAAGTCTACCTCCTTTACTGCTGATTTCTGTCTATGGCCCCCTCCTTCACTTCTGAAAACGCCATGTCAATCCCGATCCTCCGCAGTGAGCTCCCTTCTGGTCTCCCTGGTTTTCCCCCCAATCCCTCTCTCCAGGGTCTGGCTCTTTTCCTGTACACTTTTCTCTGTTACATGAAGCCAGGACAAGCTTTCCAAAGCTCAGCTCTGAGCTTATTCCCACATTGCTTTTGGAATGAAGTCCAAACTTCTTAACAGGTTTGGTGTGGGTCCTGTCTACATTCCATCTCGGTTCTCGTTCCAGCCAGCCACTCCCCGCACTCCTGCCAATGTGTCTACCTGGACTCTTTTCTCTGCTTCTTCACCTGACATCCTGCCTCACTCCCAGGTCTGGCCAGCCACTCGCTCCAGGAATCCTCTTCTACCTTTGCATTATAAGCAGGTAGTCCCACTGTCTGTCTGCCTTCACCTCCTCCACCCAACTGTGACCCGAATGCCAGGACCACTTTGTTCAACATTTGCATCCCTAAGAACTGGCCACTGTAGTTTTTGGAGATTCCTGAGAGCCTTAAGTTCTTTTATAGTGTTGTGAATGTCTCCGCTTTCACTTTCGAAAGCAGTCTATACTGCACAGCAGTTGACAGAGGTTCCTTTGGGAGGGGGAGAAGGGATCAATGTTCCAAGGTCTGCTCGGAACTGCTTCCTTGGGCAGTATTAGACCAGGAGAGAGAGAGAGAGAGAGAGAGAGAGAGAGAGAGAGAGAGAGAGAGAGAGAGAGAGAGAGAGAGAGAGAGAGAGAGAGATTGACCTAAAAGATGTTTTGTTTCTTACTGCCAATTTATGCAATTGGATTTTCTTCCTTCCTTTCTCTCTCCCTCCCTCCTTCCTTCCTTCCTTCCTTCCCTCCCTCCCAGACAGAAAGCTTTGTCATGCTTTTCCTGGAAAGATTCACTGACTCAATCTTTTAGTTAATATCGGTGGAATGCCTACTTAAAGCTGTGGCATGCAATCTGCCCTAGGTTACGGGAGTGTGCCAGTCTGCCATAAAAACAGTAAGCATGACACAGGAGTTTTCTGTCTGCCAGCTAGCTTGCTTCTCTGACAGGCATTTCTGGATGTGAAGAAAGATGTTTTGGCATCCCAGCTCCAACTAGAGTGGGCATGTATACACACATACACACACACACACACACACACACACACACACACACAGTTTGCTCACCCTCAGTACCTAGGACTACATGTCTTCAAAGTTCAGAAGCTTCATTTATACTACAATATAATAGCTGTCTCTCAGTAACTTTCAAGGGGAGAAAGGCTAGCTCTCCCTCTCCCAGAGCTGAGTACCATCGCTTAAAAATAGAACAACGTGTGATTGGTGTGCTCTGTTCATCCTCTGCATCAATAACAGGTATACAGTTACTGAGACAAAGGGCTAGATTCACGTCTTCTGGAGGCCTCCAGAGAATTCCCATAGTTACCCACAGAGCAAGAACTGGGCCAGTGGGAAGTACCCCAACCTGGCTACATGCTACCAACACTACTGTATCACAAGTGGTTCCTTCCAGAGTCACCATAAGACGGAAACGCACAGTGCAAGAAGCTCAGGAAATTTATACACATACGGTTTCCAGATCAAGAATAAAGTTAATACCTCCAAAAGTTGAACTGGAGAAATTAGTAGGGCCACCGAAAGTCCTGTGAAATGCTCTAGGTTAAAGTGCAGAAAACTACGGTGTCTCTGCCAGAGAACATAGGCACAGCTTAGAAAAGCCGTGTGAGAACTCAGATTGAAGTTTCATTTGCTTCTTGAAGCATTTTCTGAGATGGACTCCTTACATTTCCCCATACCTCCCAGAGACCTGGATCCTGACTGAACACGCATGCTCAGGAGCGGTATCCCGTAACAGTCCTGCAAGTCTGCAGTATGGAAGCAGCTTCCCCAAGCAGCACACTTCTCAACAGCTGCTTTCCATTCCTTCATGTTCCTCCCCAAGGAGATGGCTCATACGAGAGGTGTGAACAGGTGCTAGACGTCATGAGAGATGCTAGCCCTCAAGAGTTGGGTTATTTCATGTCTCCTATTTAGAATTTCAGCAGCCTTCAGGCTTTCCATGTGTTCACATGTTCGCATGGTCACAAAAAACTCTCAACTGCTGGCTCCATGTTTCTCCCCTCACCGGCTCTCCTAACCTACTTACTCATTGGTTCTGACAAGATCACTGCTAAATCCTTGGCTCCTGGTCAGATCTGGTAAACGTGCATGAACAAATCTGATTTGGCAGTTAAATCACTCCTTCTCTTGAGATAAGCTTCTCCAGCCAACTGCAGGGGCGTTGCCAGAACACCAACTTACACATTATTAGTTCCAAGTCCTCGTCTCTGGGTCGCCTCTTTTCTTCTGCCACATACTGGTCCTTCTTTCTCAACGTCACATTCTGTGAGACAGATCTGGCAAGACACTGTACTCCCCTGGGTGGTCAGGCTTTGAGAACACATGCTGTGTCGCATTTCTGTCTATTTCTCCTACAGCTAGCATACAGTATGTGGTCAATACATGTATCTCAAATAAGCCAAGGATGGTTAGATAAGAAGATAAAGAATGGTTGAGCATTCCTTGGGTATATGCCCAAGAGTGGTATAGCTGGATCTTGGGGGAGATGGATTCCCAATTTTCTAAGAAATCGCCATATTGATTTCCAAAGTGGTTGTACAAGCTTGCATTCCCACCAGCAGTGGAGGAGAGTTCCCCTAGCTCCACATCCTCTCCAGCATAAGGTGTCTTCAGTGTTTTTGATCTTAGCCATTCTGACAGGCGTAAGGTGGTATCTCAGAGTTGTTTTGATTTGCATTTCCCTGATGATTAGGGATGTTGAGCAATTCCTTAAATGTCTTTCAGCCATTTGAGTTTCCTCTGTTGAGAATTCTCTGTTTAGTTCTATAGCCCATTTCTTAATTGGACTGTTGGGCATTTTGATGTCTAATTTCTTGAGTTCCTTATATATTCTGGAGCACTTGTTCAGCTATGTTCATATCAGCGTTGTTTGTAATAGCCAGAACATGGAAACAACCTAGATGCCCTTCAACTGAAGAATGGATAAACAAAATGTGGTACATATACACAATGGAATACTACTCAGCAGAGAAAAACAATGACATCATGAGGTTTGCAGACAAATGGATGGATCTAGAAAAAATCATCCTGAGTGAGGTATCCCAGACTCAGAAAGACAAACATGGTATGTACTCACTCATAACAGGATACTAGATGTGGAACAAGGATGACTGGACTGCTACTCACATCACCAGGCAGGCTACCTGGAAAACAGGACCCCAAGAAAGACACAGGGATCGCCCAACGACAGAGAAATGGAATGAGATCTACATGAACAGCCTGGACATGAGTGGGGGTAGCGAAGGGCGAGGGTCGAGGGAAAGAGAGCTTGGGTGAGTGGGAGATCCCAGCTGGATCAACAACAGAGAGGGAGAACAAGGAATAGGAGACTATGGTAAATGAAGACCACATGAGAATAGGAAGAAACAAAGTGCTAGAGAGGCCCACAGAAATCCACAAAGATACCCCCACAACAGACTGCTGGCAATGGTCGAGAGACAGTCCGAACTGACCTACTCTGGTGATGGGATGGCCAAACACCCTAATTGTCGTGCTAGAAACCTCATCCAACTACTGAGGGATCTGGATGCAGAGATCCATGACTAGGCCCCAGGTGGATCTCTGGGAGTCCAATTAGCGAGAATGAGGAGGGTTTATATGAGCGAGAATTGTTGAGACCAAGGTCGGATAAAGCACAGAGACAAATAGCCAAACAAACGGAAACTAGATCAGGCCCTCTGAGTGGGTGAGACAGTTGATTGGCCTGATCTGTTTGGGAGGCATCCAGGCAGTGGGACCGGGTCCTGTGCTCATTGCATGAGTTGGCTGTTTGAAACCTGGGGCCTATGCAGGGTCCCTTGGCTCGGCATGGGAGGAGGGGACTGGACCTACCTGGACTGAGTCCACCAAGTTGATCTCAGTCTGTGGGGAAGGCTTTGCCCTGGAGGAGATTGGAATGGGGGGCGGGCTGGGGGAAGGTGAGGGGGGCGGGAGGGGGGAGAACAAGGGAATCTGTGGCTGATATGTAGAACTGAATTGTATTGCAAAATAAAAATTTAAAAAAAAATTGCTATGGAAAAAAAAAAAAGAAGAAGATAAAGAATGTTCATGCTTTCTTCATCATCCACTTAACCTCAGAAGACTCAGAATCCACTTCGGGGGTGAGCTGTGAGGTCCCTCCACTGCTGAGAAGTACACCCCAGGTTTTTCAGGTGCACTGAAAGTGCAGGGTGTGTTGTCCACACCAGTGAGGATGTTCTTACACTTTCAAACTTCCATTCAAAACAAAACTTAAGGTTCATCTGCCTGTCTTACGTTCCGAATCCTCACTCATTACTATCCTACTCATCTTTCCCCCACCTCCCAATTTAAAATAGTTTGCCTATTTGTCCTCTTTTGAAAGATATTCCACAGCATCCAGGAGGCGTTTTGCAAAGTACTGTGGCTTCCCAAGGACAGTTGATAGGCTTCTTGGAGGCATCAACTACAGCCTTTCCTTTATCTCCCTGTCAAACCCTGTATAGCTCTGAGCTATCACTGAACATGCTGTAAATAGTTCGGACAGCAAATGCGTTCATGCTTCATTCCTTTTTCGGGCCGCGTTGCATTTGTGCTCCGAGTTTTGCACAGCACCAAACTGCCTAGCTTAGGTGATTCATTCATTCAGTATTGAGCTCCTCTGGCAAGACATTGATGAGGGAAAGCTCAGTGCTGCTAACCTTGGCCTCCAGCCCCTTCATGTCTCTCCTCTGCAGCAAGATGTTTACACCTGAAAAGTTAAACTGGGGCCCATTGAAAGGTACAGAGAATACTCAGGCTACCGTGGGCTTATTTTTGGTTATTCCTGCTTGGTTTTTAAGAAAATAAACTTAAGGGCTACCAGACTAGTTTCTATACTAGACTCAGCCCTGACTGGCTGTGAAAGTCATTTTTACATTTGGGGGCTCATTTGTGCAGTGGGAATTGTAGTAGCAGTGAGAATCATAAAGACTCTTTGCACCGGGAGGTGGGCTCAGTGGAGACCTCAGCTGTAAGCCACCTAACCTGAGTCTGGACTAGTACCGGTGATAATCACAACTCTTAGATTCTGTTTAGCATCATGAACATGAACTTTAGAAACTTTCCATCTTCCTTGGTGGAGCATGTCAGACCTAAGGTTTATATGTGGAGACAGCCCAGAGAGCAATATGTCTTTAGCCATGGCCCAGGTCCCCCTGGCATCCCCACTGGCCATTGATGGCCAGTTTCAGAGATGACAGTGTGTGTGTTTCTCTGCTGCTTTCAGCTGACATGCCTCCTGAGTCTTCTTCACTATAACTGTGGAGGTTGCTCACTGGAAAGCTAATTCTTGTGACCCCCGCCCCAAGTAAGCAAGTGGCACCTTTTTATTTCTACAGTAGATTTTTTTTTTTTAAAGAAGAAGAAAAGAGAGAGAGAAGGAAAGGGAAAGAAAAAGGAGTTTGCCAAGAAAGCACGTGACTTGGTGAGATCGGGAAGATTTCAGGTTTTGTTAGTGTACTAGGTTTCATGTTAGTACTCTGAAACGCAGCCTTGAGCTGACTTGTGTTAGCAAAGGCCGTGAAACGTTCATTCAGTCCTGGTTACGCCCATAACAAATGGTGTCATTTTGTACATCAGTGAGCCTTTTGGGGTCATTGGTACTGCTTGCCAAACCAGGAGGGCCTGGGCTCTAACTTAGCCCTAGGTTTAGATGGCTAATTTTGACTTTCTGATGACAGACTTGGTTTCCAAGGGTGTTTGTGGATTCCCTGTGGATTTATGTTCTCTGCCACTCTGTTTCCTTTGCATAAAAATGAGGGCAGGATTGGGAATGTGACTCTATGAGGGTGCTTGCTTCAACTTGTTCTCGGCTCTGAGTTCAACCCAGTATCAGATAGACAGATGGATAGATGGATGGATGGATGGATGGATAGATGGATGGATGGATAGATAGATAGATAGATAGATAGATAGATAGATAGATAGATAGATAGATAGATGGGTTTCAGGCAAGTTAAAAGTCATACTGTATGGTTTACTTAAACTGGAACCAGTCTGGACATTAGTAGCTCTTAGTAATTATGTGATATGCAGCTTGCAGCTGAAGCTATGAATGTTGAACCATGTGTTATTGTCACTCAGATCACTCAGCTGTCCACTTTAATCTGGTTAATGATTTTCTGATTGATGGGTGGCATCATAACTTAACCCAGCACAATTGTCCACAGTTATTGAGTATAAACGGCATACCAGCTACTGAACGTAAATACTTAGCATATACACTGTGTGATACTTTATAAAATGTATTTCCTAAAGTTACAAGCTCAGCCTCAAAGTTTTTTCACAAAACATCTTGCATTTGCTCCGTGTACTAAGAATTATTTCTATCATTTAAAAAAATGCTCTTTTACTATAATGACTTTTTGGTTGTGGGATTTCTGATACAATTTATAACTGATATCAGTTATTCAGAAAAATGTAGAATCTCCCTTAATCCCTTTATCAGTAAGACAGGGTTTTATAAAAACAGTGAGGTGTCCAGATGTGGTGGAATATACATGTAATCCCAGCACTCAAAAGGTAGACACAGAAAGATTGAGGCATATTTAAGGCCAGCCGAGGCTACACAGTGAGTTCAGGACAGCCAGGGTTACACACTGAGACCCTGTCTCCCACAAAGAAACAAACAATAACAAAAGGTAATGAGCTAGATTTGTAACCCCACTGAACATTTATATCTCGAGTATTTCAGGTTCCACATTAACCTGGGAACATCCCTCGTAAAATATTCTGGTGTACTTTCCCCAGAAATACCTATTCTGTTTCATATCTTATCAACAGCTCAAAGCCATGGAAAGCACTCATTGGTGTTTTCAGATGGCATAAGGCCCCCACCCCACCCCACCACCAAAAAAAAAAAAAAAAAAAAAGGCTTTCGCTGTAAACGCCTGCGCTCACAATGAGAATTACTTCAATAGGCTACAGTGCTGGATGGAAACCAGCAAGATGAACTGGAGCGGGCAAGCGATGTACACTTCTACTTTTAGATTCAAAAGGCAGTTGCGCAATTACAGGATGGGAGCAACTGAGCTTGGCAGCAGTTCCTGTGACTAAACGCTTAATAAGAACCAACGGTAGGAAGGGACAGCTAAACAGAATGAATATAGCTGTGTGCTTCCATGGTAGACATATTAATGGTTCGCTTTACTCTGCAGTGGACACACTGAGTTGGGAGTAACGTGCTGGGTTCCAAGCACATTCAGGAGGGACTTTGACAAAGCAGACTAGCTATTAAGAGGGTGTTGAATCCAGTCCAAGATACATTTATGGGGCTCCTGTTTCGAGCAGGCAGTGTGCAAACTAGGGCTGGCCGTAAAGCGAGGAAGAGACATTGTTGGTCTCTAGCCTCAAGGACTTGGACACATAAACGGAGAGCCAGACAGAGTTCAGGACAGCCAGGGCTACATGGCCATCCTAGATCACTCCTAGGATCCCTGGTCCATTGGTAATAAATGTAGTTAAATGTAGGAAACTGTCCAATTTTCTTTGGAGAATTTTTTTTAAGAATCCTGATCACCTCCTTGAAAAAAACCTTTAAAATAGGAAAGTGATGGACGAAAGGAAGAAATGAGCGCTGCAGAACTCAAGCAGCAGTCACAGAACCAGCTCCTTTCTCTAGAAAGCCGCCAGTTGGGAAAGTGTTGGCCACTGCTGGTGGAACATATCAGGAAACCTTCAATCCATTGTTGCCCCTGTGCCTGGGGCAGAAACACAGCTTTTCCTGTTACAAGGTGGGAAACGGTCATACTCCGGCAAAGGACAGAGATGGGAAGGCTGACTGGCTCCAGACCTGAGGACTGATACTGCTTTATTGTTTGGCTCAGGTAGCTGGGCGAATATAATCTCTGACTCCCTGGGTGTGTCTGTTCCTTCATAGATTAGATAAGAACAATCGATGAGCTTTTAAATGCTGAGAAAGCTAGTCAGAACCGAAAGGGAGCCACAGCCAAGAAATAATACCGAGAGAAAGGCACCTACTGAACTTGCCTCCTCTACCTTCCCTTTTCCTCTGCTTTTCAGTTTCCCAATCTCTGTTTTTTGTCTTTCCTCTCTTCCTGTCAGTCCGTCTACTCCCTTCTCCCCACACACCCTTCTTTCCTCCCCTCCCAGCCCAAACTCCATCCCCAAAGACTGAATTTGGCACACTCTACCTGATCAGAAAGCGCAACTGAATTTGGCTTTTAAATATATTCTTTTAAAGAGTAAATAAGATTCACATTTAATTTAGGAAGTAGATGAGCAAAGTTTATTCTGATTGATTTAAAAAAAAAAATGCATCTTCTTTAAAATTCCTCATTTCAGGCTCCGGCCGTGAACTTGAACCCCAATCCCATTCCAAATTAGGTTCTGGTTCCAGAATCGTGGCGTGCCAAGGAATGGGGTGGGGGTGGGAGATGGATGGATATGGGTTTGCGTGGCCGTGTGTGGCTCTTTTGACCGTAGGAGGATGCACCCTGGGCTGGGGCCATTGTTGTGCCTCAGCTGTTCTTTGGGGAAGCTGGGCCAGGTTGAATTGGTTTTCAGCATCCATGCTGTTTTCAACTTCTCTGGGGCTTTCACTACACTTCCTTTCCTTCTGGGAGGGACGAGCCTTGCGTGGGAAGAAAAAAGCAACCTACCCCCCACTTGACATCTGCCATGTTCGGCTCTCAACTACACACATCCTCTGGCTAACTTTGGACAAGCGGAGCCCAGTTGTAAAATCCGTTCGTGGCCATTTAGCATTCCGGCAGTTAGGAGACACACTGTCGTGGTCATCTTCATAAAAAAAAAAAAAAAAAAGGCCTGCAGGAAGGTCTATTCCATGACAGGAAACATAACCCAACTGTAAAAAGGGCTGTTTTTGGAAATCACAAACTACTCACCCAGTGGTTGGTTGCCAGTTGTGATTTGGGAGGGGGGAAAGACAGAAGGGGGCCCTCAGCTGGGGCTCTGGCCCTCAAAGAACTTCCCCTCATTAACCCAAAGCCATTGACCGCCTCCGCAGGCCCGTTCTATTAGTGAATTCACCTACTTTCCCACTATTAGGGCTCCTGGTGGGGGCCACTAGAGGCCTACCGTGCAGAGGAAGGCACGTCTTCCCACAAGCAAGGGGATTATTTTCAAAGTCAGCTCTCCAGGTATGACCAGGAGTCTCTGACCACCCTGATGTCCCCTCTACCCAGCACACACTTGTCTTTTTCCTGCTTTTCTCCATGGTCCTGGGGTTTCTAAATCTTGGCAGGAAGACAGTGATTCCTTTGTGCTGGGCTGTTACAATGAGGTAACTGAAGAAAAGGTCTTGGTCTGAGGCTGTCAGCTGTTACTAATCCCTCTTCCCCTGCCTGTCGTGGGTCCACTCGCCTCTCCCTCTTGCCCTGCTTAGCACACATAAAGAAGATAAATTACTCTCTGGTTCCTCTTCCAAAAAGCATATTGTGTGACACATTCCAACACTGTGAGTAAAGGATGGGCTAATGTGAAGGGTAAATGGGCATCTAAACCACCTCACAGGGGGCCTCGCACCAGCAGCTGGGAGCCTCTGAGACAAGAGTTTCAGAGTTGCCCCCTACGACCATTTCCGGTGACCTCTCTGAGACTGACAGGAAGTCCCTGGGGTAGGGTCCAGAGTAAACAGCGTCACCAGAATTACAGGGCTGGATTAGGACCAGAACTAAGAGAGCGAAAGCGTGGGCACTCAGGGATCTCATTGCCATTGAGGCCAAGAGAAGGAGTTTCCAGGCCAAGGTTACGCCAACAGACACTTTGGCGCTGGTATTAGAGGTAGCAATAATGGACCTCAGTTTCCCCTCTCTGCTTCTGTCTATGTGAGTCGAAAAGCAAAGCAAAACAATTGCACCACAGCTATGGCCAGAGAAAAAGAAAAAAGACCGTCTGCTTAGTCCTCGAAATCTGAGGGAAAAAAAAGTGATTTATTTGGCTTTTTCTGCCACCAGTAATATTGTCCGCTCCACTGATTTTTTTTTCCCATTGACCAATCTTTCAAAATGAGTGTTCCTTGTTTACTTTCCTATGCTTCATTTTTTCTAGGGAACACTGGAGCTCAAAGACGTGGTTAACAAGTTTTAGAGGTCAAATTAAAAAATCAATTTTCCTGACAAATTATATACCGTCATATATGCCGTCAAGTGTTAGCGCCGGTTGCTTTCATGTATACAACCTTCTAAAGCTAAATGTCATTCAGGATAACAAAAAGAAAGGTTCCTCGATATGATCAGCCATCACCAGGAAGGAAACTTTGGCTGAGGTTAAAAAAAAGAAAAAGAAAAAAACACGTGAAAATATTTATAATTGAACTTGAAGAGAAAGCTGTAATATCTCTCTGAGTCTTTGTGGAGACAACTTAATGTTCAGGGTGGCTCAAGCCTGCAATCTCAGGAGGCTGAGAGAGAAGGGTTGTCGTGATTACTTGGGCTACATAGTATGTTCTGGGTTAGCTCTGGCTACATAGTGAGACCCTGTCCCAAAAAGGAAAAAAAAGTTCTGGGAAATGACTTACTAAGAAAGTCTGAGGTACAAGCATGAGGATAAGGACCTAAATTTGGATGCCCAGCACTCAAAAGTTGGCCCTGGGGTCCATTCTGTGTTGGCCGACTAATCCTGGGCACGAGGCCTGTCCTGGACTGTGGTTGTGTACCTAGTGATGCTCCACTTGACAAAGCCAATTTTCCCCGGCCAAGAGGTACCAATTGCAAATGGCTTCTTGGTTAAGCATGGGTACTTCCTTTTCTCAGTGCTGGGATTTTGTCTGGTTTGCACTTTTACAGGTCTAGTGCATGGGGTCACAGTCTCTACAAGTTCCTACGAGCACCAGTCCTTTTACGTCTGGAAGACACTGTTTCCTTGGGGTCATGTATTCCCTCTAGCTCTTACAATCTTTCTGCCTTCTCTTTCACATCAGTCTCTGAACCTTGAGGGGAAGGGCAGAGTGCTCCAAAGACTCTACCTCTCCACACATTGTCCAGTTGTGGGCCTCTATATTAATTACCATCTGCTGTAAAAGCTTCTCCTATGAGGGTTGATCAAGGCACTGATTTATGGTATAGCAATGTGTCATTAGGACTCATTTTATTGCTGTGCTCATCTAGCAGGACAATAGTGGTAGGTTTTCCCCTATGCCCATGACCTTTCTAGTCTCAGGTTCTCGGCCACTTTAATGCTGTTGGGTATGGATTCTATCTCTTTGGAATGGGACTTAAATCCAATCAAAAAGTACCTGGTTATTTTGTTTTGTTTCTGTCTTATTGGTTTCTTGCTTTTTTTTTGAAGATAGTTTTGATTTTCAAGGTTTTGTTTTTGCTGAGAAAGAAAGAGACAGACAGATAGGAAGAATAAATGTGAAGTTGAGTGGGTAGGGAGGTAGTGGGAAGGATGTGGGAGGAGTTGGGGAAGGGAAGGAATATGATCAAAACGTACTGTATGGAAATTAGATTTTAAAAGAAAAAAGTTACTATAGTTATATGTACTTATAACTTAAGGGCCATGAGGACAAGGAACAAAAGTAAGAGGAGTGCTGGGGTTTGCTGGACCAGCCTCGCCCAGAAAAAAACTCACAAGCTCCAGGTTTAATGAGAGACCCTCTCTCAAGGGGTTAAGGCAAAGGGCAACAAAGGAAGACACTTGAGTACCTCCTTCAGACCCCACAAACTCAGGCACCCACACACACACACACACACACACACCACACAGAGGAACTTGCCTTCTTTACAGAAAATTCTATGAAATGAAGCTTTTCCCTTATCATAATTGTAAGAATGATAAACGGCGCTGGTTACCGCACGGAGAGGTCATGAGCCTCGACTACCCAGTGTCAGAGCTTTATTGGGAGGAAGAGGGGTGGAGGCAGAAGAACCAGGCCTGGGGGGGGGGGTGCACATGGAGAGAGCAGAAAGAAAGGTGGGGGGGGGATGGAGAACAGAATAGAGAGAGTGGTGTCTGTGTCTGGCTTTTTAAGGCTTCCCCATGAACATGTGCAAGCAGGCTTACAGATCTACACCACGCATGCGCTGATTGCGTGACCACACCACATGCACATAGTCACTAGTGCACACTAATGACGTAAGATGCAAGACCCTTCGCTTACCTCCTGAACTGCGCATGTGCAGTCATGCAGCTGGAGTGAGGGCAGAATTCTAACAATAATGCCTGAAAGATTTCTGTTCCAACCAGGAGCAGACGCTGGAAGCCAGCACCCTGACTCCTTTGACCGCCGCTCATGAAAAGACACTAGTTCCGAGGTCTGAGGAGTATCCCAGAGTCCCTGGTGATGACGAAGAAGAGAAGGGGAACACAACAGTCTGTGGTTCCTTTTTAAAGCCCCTGTTGCCAGCTGAGGGGGGGATATAACCAGTGTTGGTAAATCCGAACCCAGAATGAGAAATGCATCTCACAGTGTGGCCTGGCACATTCCTATCGATAGGCAGGAAGGTGAAAAACATCACCAAACACTGCTCGTCTTTACCACATTTAGTACCTTCTAGTATTTCCTGTGCTATTCTTCTCTGTGAGTTGATTAAGAAAAAATGCGGTCATGACCAACTAAACCAATTTCACAACCTGAGAAGTCAGCACTCACCTTTTGTCCTCACCTTTCTCTGTCTATTTTTCTTTTGGTGTCTGTTTGTTAACTCACTCACTCTTCCATCAAAAGTACGGAAAGATAGAACAGTAGCAATTACTCCTGTGTGCTCGCCTGAAAGAATGAACTAGATCAGCAAGCAGAGAAACTAAGACAGGAGTGTGCAAATGTTCTGCCGCAGAGCTACAGCCCCGGCCCACCTCATACTTTCCCTTTAGAGCTAGAATACCATTAAGATGCCCAGGCTGACCTTGAACTTGTAATCCTGAACTCTCGAGTAGCTAGAATCTACAGGTCTATATACCACCAGGCCCAGTGTGACAACACACCATTCTCTACCAACAATTTGAAAGCTGACTTTTAAAGATGGGCTCAAAGGTGAATAGAACTGTAGAACTTTCGTGTTCTTTACTGTCTAATCTGTAAAGAGCCAGAAGAAAATATTGCAATACAAAAGATGTCCACAGAGTTTTAGTCAGGGATTTAAAATGACTTGCTGGGTGCTCACACCCTACCTCCACTGCCCCTCCCTCTGTGACCTTTTGACCCTCTGGTTCCAACACCTTTGTAGATGACTGTTTGCCCAATACTCAGCAGGAGACAGCTGCTCAAGACACCGGGACTCAATTCTCGATCTACCATATGCACATGAAATAAATGGTATTTTTAGAGTTTAATTCTCCCATCTTTAAAAGCCACATCACCTTGTATTCCCATGAATACGGTACATGTTCATCCTTGAGTCCTCTGCTGTAAGCTTGCCCATCTTAAAATTCTAGGAGGGCTGGAAACAGGCGGCTTTCATTAGATGAGGGCTTGGGAGTGCATTGTGAAGAAGGAACACGTCTAAGAAGAACTCGGAACCGAAGCAGAGCAATCATCTTGAATCAGCAGCTGCCACTGCCCTCTTCTGTCCCTCCTGGGCCTGGTCCAGGGGCCTTGGAAGAGCAATGAAGTGTCATGAGAATACGTGGAGAGACAATTCAAAACAGAAGGCTGCTTTGCATTTCTTGTGCCAAAACCAGAGACTGGAATTGTGAGGGAAGCAGACCGAAACACGTCCATTTGTAAGGCATAGATTTTTTAGCAGATGGGAGAGTGGAATCCATGAAAATGACAGAACCTCGGGAGCTTGGCGTTATTTATGTTCCCCTTTAAAACTTGGCTGAAGACATATTTCATTTATCCAAGTCATACAAAACATTGTATCAAAAGGAAATTTAATTTACGATTCAGAGGTCCACATAGTATGCAGGAAATACTCCTCTCTTCCCCCTTCAAAATATCCCATGAATTTTTTGGTGCATATTTGCTGTACTAAACTGATTACCTAAAGGCTTTCTTCATAAGTAAAAAAGTTATTCTATATTTGCTTCAAGACATTTGCTTCTTATTATCTTCAAGGGCCTGCCACCTAAGACACACAAGTATTTGTAGCAATTTTTTAATCTTTGAGAGTCTAGAAAGCATCCTGTTTAATCTCTTTTCAGTGCTTAACTCTTACATATATTGAAGGATTTCAGGAACGGTTACTTGCATGATAATTGCTTATTGATAAATAGATTTTTCAGAAGCCAGAAAAATCAATGGCCTTCCACCCTCCATTACTACCTGCCTGTCTGCTCTGGACCACTTTTCCGGGAGTGGAGGGAGGGTTCGCTCTGCCAGATCAGCTCTCTAGCTATTCCTTCCCATGACGAGGACTACTCAGCCTGGCCCTTGGGTAGCTCTAAGGCATGGAGAGGAACTGAGCAGAGACTTTCCATAATTACATCCCTATAACAGTGTTCTCAAACCAAGGGCTTTGTCTCAACTCGGCCCATGAAAGCTAGGGAGAGTCCACATGGAGAACAAGAAGTGTTATGTGGGCAACTCCTGAGAGGATGTAATCAGCAAGGTGGTCTTTCAGAGGCATGGCTTGGATGTTGCCACTGCGGTTATTAGCTGTGAAACACTGGGCAAGTCATTCACTTCTCTGGGCTCTTGTTTCTTTACCTACAAAACTGTATCAATGATATCAGCGTTATGCCACGCCATGGAATTAAATGAGTATACGGCATCAGGACTTTATGAATGAGCCTACAGATTAACGTAGAGGTTAATTCAAAGTATACAAACCATATGGGCATGTTGTTGTACCTGGGAGAGCCATCATGATACTTTACAAGAACACAATGTAAGATTTCTTTTGGATTTCAGGATTCTGGTGGCAGGTTTTTTCCTAATACAGATGTTGAGATGTCAAGTGAAAAAAAAAAAAAGGCTAGTGAGATCACTATCTTTACAACTCACTCTGGAATGCGTTTTTCAGACATGTTAGACGAATGCACGGCTATCGTAACGCACTCCCCTACCCAAGTGACTTCTTGTCTCCCATCACCTCAGTGACCTTTTCTCCCCTATATTTTAAACTAAATGACACGGATCTATGCAAACTTTCCCTCTCTAAACATTTGGGACATTCCTGCCAAAGTTTCCTTTTCTACAAAGTGATTTAGTAGTCTCTCTTCCCTTGCCCCAGACTCTCTTCATGTGTGTTTAGTCTCTGCCGTAGAACTTGGTCTCTCACATTTCATCATGAGGGCAGGGGAGGGTGGTTAGAGTTCAGGTGTGGGAGAGGAAGAACAATGTCCTGCTTGCTTGAGGTTTGTCTTCCAGAATTCTCCTATCATTTTCCTGGCCCCACTAGTTTCAAGGCCATTGTGTGAGGAACAAGTTGTACACATCTGTCCTGCTGTTTCCCTGACAACAACAAATGGCCTTGTTCTCGGTAGCGTCTTTAGTTTTAGAAGCCGAAGTATTGCAGGAGCAGGAATGAGCAAGTGGTCCTGTGTAGGACATCAGGCTCCCTTTAGGAGAAGGACTTCCACGGAGAATTGGTTAGTGATGGGATCTTCTTTGGTTGAGACAATAGCAGCCTATATTCTCTCAAAACTAAAGGGCCAATATGCAGATGTGGGCAAGACCTCTTCTTTGATTAATGATTCTCATTTTGTGCTTATTGCTAAGAAAACACCTTCTGATGGTTGTCTTTGTTATTTCAGAATTAGAAAGTATGAAAAGATACTTTCATGTTGGTTTTCATTCAAAGCATGTTTTTAGAAACCTATAAACCATTTCCTAAAGGTACTGTCCCTATAGCTGTGGGTACTATGATAATGCTCCCATCCCTCTGGCCATGGGGAGGGGGAGGGGTACGGAAACCTCCTCCTCTGTCTGCAACTTTGGACCCAATGCTATCTTGACCACCAGTGTTCTCTTTAAATAGCTTATAGGTTGGCAGTCATGGGCAGAAGCATCAGAGAAGACATCTGAAAAGGACTACAGGATAGGAGGCAGAGGAAAAGAAAACCTCCTCTGAGAGGAAGAAAATACTGCCACCTGGTACCTCCTAGCAGAGATATCAGCCATTGCACTTATGCTACTCACTAAGTAGACAGAGAAAGAGCCTTGAGGATGACGTAGTCCAGTGATGTCTAGTCAGGCAAGCCTGCAAGAGAGTGGGCCCCTTAGAGGAAATAGCATAGCAATTACAGCCACATAAAGATATTTTGACACATGAATCAGACCTGAGAATGAAAATGGGGCATGAACAGGTCTGCTGAGAACATATTAGCCCAGTTATAATGTCGCTGAAGCCCTGAGTGGTGTCATCTCAGTAAATGGACACTTAACCCTGGGTTTCAAGGATAAGAGGTCAAGGTCACGCACTAAAGTCAGTCAGCCTCCTCATCTGTGAGAGCTGTGGCTGGTTGTGTCAGGGGCATCACATTTACAAAACTTAGTTACATAAAGTCTAAGTTTGACTTTCCATTACACTCTACTTGCTATTCACTAGAACCTTAGACTTTTGGTGATTATTAAGTAAATGCTTATAAAAATTATAAGTGATACAATTCAAATATGATTGGAATTATAAATGGAAAGTCATAACTTCAATCTCTCCTTCAGTACCTTTGTGTCAACATTTTTAGACAAGTTTAACCAGTTACTTAACAATCATGGATACTTTTTTCAACGCTTACCCTAAATATGTTTGTATAAATGTGGGCACTGATATCTATTATTGAAATACACTAATGGGTCTGGAGAGATGGCTCAGAAGTTAAAAGCCATGACTGCCCTTCCAGAGGACCCAAGTTCAATTCCCAGCACCCACATGGCAGCTCACAACTGTGTAACTCCAGTTCCAGGGGATTCAACAACCTCACACAGACATACATGCACACAATAACCAATGCACATAAAATAAAAGCAAATAAATCATTAAAAGAAAAAGAAATGCACTATTACCTTTTAATACATTTATAAAAACACAAACAGTAACTAGTGGGGCTGGACAGATGGATTAGTAGTTAAGAGTGCTTTCTGATCTTCCAGGGGACCCAAGTTCGGTTCCCACCACCCATACTGGGCAGCTTAGCTTGTACCACTGGGAGCCCTTAAAAGCCATATGTCCTTTTCCACTGGACTAACACTGGACTTCCCCTTAAGCAGACACTGAATATGTCTTTAAAACAAGAAGAAGGGGTATTTTTAACATGTCATGAGGTGTCCTATGGGACAAGGAAGAGGGAGGTGGGGTATAAGAATAAGGAGAACTCCACAAAGAATAATTTTTTCAACTTTATTAAATGAGATGAAATAAAAGAGCAGAGATGTGGTATGAAAACTTTGGCCTTTAGAACCCAATGTTTGCCTGAAAAACAAATTGAAGATAGATTGGCAAGTGCTTGTATTAAAAACAAATGTTACATAAAAGACATCCAAAAGACTCCATAACACACATATAAAATAATAACTCAATGGCAGCTTATGTATGTGACTCAACACAGTGCTTAGACTTGGGTAAACTTACACTATCCTGATGGAAATTTATGCTCATACTCTCATACACGAACACACACTACTCACACGCGTAGGTTCCCCCAACTTATAATAACTAAGGGAAGAAATCAATCACACCTCAAGCTTTTAGGAAACTGGTGTCACTTGGTCCCATGAAATCAATCTGGAGTAGAACATGGGTGATCACATGTTCACTGACAAATTCTCACAGTTGGTATTTCTGGGAGGGATGAAGGGAAGCAGGTGTAGAAGGAAATGAGGTTCCCATTGTCTTCCACTGGAGAATCCCTCAAACTGACTTCCTGAAAATCTTCTGTTTGCGTTCCCCAGGAATGGCGGCCCTAGATAGTAAGGCATCAGGGAAGATGGGCATGCGAGCTGTAGTCTATTACATGACTACCACCATCATTGCTGTGGTGATTGGCATAATCATTGTCATCATCATCCATCCTGGAAAGGGCACAAAGGAAAACATGTACAGAGAAGGTAAAATTGTACAAGTGACTGCCGCAGATGCCTTCCTGGATTTAATCAGGTATGTCCTTGTAACCCGACCCTAGGGTATACACTGACCACACACTTCTTATTTTGGGAAGCCAACCAAACTCTCAAAGAGGTTATCTGACAGGACCAGCCCTGTCAGGCTTGAAGTGGAAGTCACATTTCTCCCTCCTGCTAACGGAAGTTGATATTGAGGCTCTGTCTTCTGATCTCATGCAGAAGAGGTGAGATGAAAAAGAAGGAGATGATCTGGAGAGTCCTGCTGTGGGATTCAAAAATCTCATCTCTGAGTTGTCTCCACGGTGCAGTTCATCCTGGATTAACTGGATAATTCTTGATGTTCTTTCCCCAAGTCTTGCTCTGTAAGATAGTTTTTAGCAAAGTATAGTGTGGTCCTTAGATTCCCTGGCCTGTATCATTGTCCAGTACAAGCCACAGCGTGGTTCAGCAGGGACTTCCGTGTTCATCTGACCATTCCTGACTAATGTTCCCTCTTTTATACTATTTGCAAAGAAAGGATTTGGCAGATCAGTATAAAAAGTCTGAGGATGCTCTTCAATAGTGTATTATAAACAAACAAGATGCTGATTACAATTGAGTCTTACCCAACACTTGAAATGGAGTTGATGATCATCAGAGCAAGACAAAGTTTGAGCCTGACATTTTCTTTCTTTCTTTCTACATACCTGCCCTTGGATCAGTCAGATCTTAACAACAAGCACTCTATATATTCAAAAGTAACTCTGAAAGTCAGCATGGCTGTGCAATGCTTTTGTTTGTTTTTGCTCTTTTAGGGAGCCTGCCATGCATCTCCCAAATAAATCACACATGGAGGCTTATTCTTAATTATAAATGCCCAGCCTTAGCTTGGCTTGTTTCTAGCCAGCTTTCCTTAAATTATCCCATCTATCTTTTGCCTCTGGACTTTTATCTTTCTCTATTCCTGTATACTTTTCTTTCTTACTCTGTTGCTGATTGTGTAGCTGGGTGGCTGAGTAGCTGGCCCCTGAAGTCCTCCTCCTTCCTTTCTTGTTCCTTCTCCTTCCCTCTTTCCAGATTTCTCCTTCTATTAATCTCTCTGCCTGTCAGCACTGCCTATCCTTTCTCCTGCCTCGCCACTGGTGGTTCAACTCTTTATTAGACCATCAGGTGTTTTAGACAGGCACAGTAACACGGCTTCACAGAGTTAAACAAATGCAACATAAACAAAAGTAACACACCTTAAAATAATATTTACAAGAGTACAAACTATAATCTCTGCCCTGGGTGACTGTAACAGGAGAATCATGAATTTGAAGCCTGCCTCACCTGGGCTGCATATCAAGACCCTGTCTCTGAACAGATTCAGGGAGGCCCTAAGGTATAATGAGACAAGTAGGAAGCTGAACAGGGCAAGGGACTGATGGCATATGATATACTTTTTTTTTTCTCTTATTACCCTGTAAGCTGTCAGCAAATGCCACTAAACAAAGCCAAAAGGAATCAGAAAGCCAGCAAATCCATATGCTGTGTTCCCTACGGGTTAGATCCTAGAGCTCTGCACGGAATGCTGGATGGATCTAGCAGGGCAAATGGAGGATGTCCTAACACAGGCCTCTAGATTCCTGACTGCTTTGCATTCTCTAACTCTGTGGCCCTAGTCCTTCCCATCAAAGCTTAACCTTTTCTTCTCTTTACATCTTACCTGCAAAGACCCAAAGTTGCCTATGCTCGATAGCCACTCCCAAGGGTTCCCAATGGTTGGTCTGAAAGAAGCTTCTTCAAGGGACTGATTCTTGAAAGCCTTTTCATAGAGTACATCCCAATGCTCTAACTGCCTTCTATTCCCTGCCCGGTGAGAGCAATAACAAAGATACATGTCCCTGGGGAGAGGTGGAGAGAGGATAGGGAAGGGCAAATGATATAATTATATTATAATTTCAAAAAGTTAAGAAGTATTATAAAAAAGATCCCTGCAAATTAGTAACTGATAACTATGTTTTTATTAAGTTCATGGAACTAATTACAACTTTTACTATGTTTCCTATGAACAAATGGTTAGTTCGGGTTAGGAATATTATATTGTCCTTTTGTGTCACTTTTGCCTTTGAAAATTGAGATCTTGTTATCCCCGGCCTATATCTGTTGGCCCATCAGAGCATCGTAAGTTTCTATCCTTGGCCCCAGTAAAAAGTGTGTGGCTCTCCTGCCCCTTCCTTCACTTGGGCATTTATGTTAGAAGTTCTTTGAATGTACGCTTGTGTCATAGAAAAAACCCACAGAGCGAAGATTGGAAGGAAAAGGACACTGGAGGGTCCAGATAGCAACAAGAAAGAGTCAAACAATTATAGCCTTAAAGTATGAGTTTGACAGCACACAATCTCTAGAATCTCCAGTTCAAGAGTCCTGTCTCCTCCCAGTCTCCCATCGTAGAGTCTTAATGGTAGTTCAATCCACTCTCCTCCTTTGTAGATGAATCAACTGAGACACAAGTGGTTGTCTTTGACTTGGCCAGTGCCACATTCCTGAGCAAGACTGTTTCTCCTCCTCAAATCATCACTCTGATACAATCTCTGAGGAAGTGACAAACCTTGCCACAGAGGCCTCAAGTTCAAATATTGGGTCAAGCTCTTCACTGACTCCCAAAGAGCTGGGACTCTCTGGGATGCTGTCTCTATCTCCCTGAAAGCTTGCAGAGGAAAATAGTCCATGGTGCAACTAATCATGTCTTTTGAATCATATCTTTTGATCCCTAGACCCATAGCACCACCACAACATAACCACTTTTGGATATGTACAGAGTCAGCCACCCTGCTGATGGAGTAATCATCTCTGTTCTGTTTCTTCCAAGGAGGGAGGTTTAAATAATCTAATGGCTGAATGAAAAACTCCCATGGGCTAAGAGGAGGATATTTGGGTTGAATTGCATGGGCCATACTTAGGAATAACCATGTATCCAGTTTCAAGTCACAATGTGTGTTTTTCCGTTTGCTACTTCATTCATTACCTTAGACACAATGGTGCAGTATTTAAGAAACAAAGTTCCTATTGGGGAAGTTTTGCAAATGACTGCTGCTTTCTTTGCAGGAACATGTTCCCTCCCAATCTGGTGGAAGCCTGCTTTAAACAGGTAAACGCTCTCCAGCTGCCAAGTCACCTTTTAAATTCTTCTTTGGGGACTGGAAAGATGGCTCAGTGGTTATGAGTACTGACAGCTCTTCCAGAGGATCCAAGTTCCGATTCCAGCATCTATGTCCAGTGACTCACAACCCAAGGAACTTCAGCTCCAGTAGATCCAACATCCCTAACCTCTCCAGGCACCTGAATTCACACACACATACCTACACTCACACATACACACATACACACACACACACACACACACACACACACACACGGTTAAAAATAATAAAACATAAATACCTCTTGGACATATCAAGCCAGTAGGGCCCTCTTCTCTTGCCTTTTCCTTCTCTACAGTAAGAAATACTTCTGGCCAACTATACAGAAAGCACCAGGATTACCTGGGACACTTAGGTAACATGGTCCTTTACTTGTGTTAAAGGTGTCCTAGTTGCCAGGCACACTCATATTACACACAAACAGCACATTTAGTCTATGTTATCTTTAAGAGGACTAATTAGGAGGCCCTCTCTTTCTTCCTCTCCTTGGGTTCCCATGCAAAAACTCACCAAAGCGAGTAAATTCAAATATAAATAAATGTACTAACAACTTGCTTTAAAGTTAGACAGATTATTCTGGTTTCTGGGCTTGGTTTAAAAATCACCGGCCTGCTTATTAAAAGTCTATGAAGAGTCCTAGGGATTCTAGAGAAGAACCATATTGGAAAGGAATGGTATCATCATTTATGAAATGCCTGCTGTGTGCCAAGCACCAATGTTCTTTTTAGTCCTCCCAGGAACACAGTGAGTAGCACTGTCTTCACTCAGGAGGCTGCTCATTTATGAGAATGGGGGGATTACGTAATAAGCACAGGTTCTCACAAGTAGTAAATGGCAGACCCAGAATTCAGGTCTGTGACTTCCATCCTCTTCCTACCGCTCCATGTTGCTTCCTAGAAAGCAACCCAGAGACTCTACCTGGAGGTCATGGTGAGGTCCAGCCCTTTCTGCCCCTTATCTTAGCAATTCTTGGCTCTCTACCTGATGGGTACAAATATCTTCTAGTATTGGGAAATATAGTTCTTCCTCACCTCACTTGATTAAAAAAGCTCTGTTGCCCAAGCTGTGAAAGGGGAAATATACTGTAGATTAAATGCTACTTCCCAAACACTCCTCTCCGTGGTTCAATTCACCCAATCTTTCTGCTTGGGATATACAAAGTAAAATCAAACCCTGACCTCATGGAGAACTGGGTTGTACACATGTGAGACACCATCTTTCCCCCTCCCTTAGACTATTTGTAAAAGCTAATGCACAAGCAGATTGCAAGATCAAAACACACTCCCTTCTTTTAAAAAAAAAAAAAAAGCCAATAGAGCGCAGGAGGATCACAAGCCTAAGGCTAGCCTGGGCTACAGAGTGAGTTCAAGCCTACCCTTGGTGATTTAATGAGGCATTGTCTCAAAACATAAAGCAAAGGGCAGGCAAGATGGCTTAGCTGGTAAAGGCATTTGTCACCAAGCCTGATAACTTGAAGTCAGGCCCTGGGACCCACATGTTGGAAGGAAAAGAAATGACCCTCCCAAATTGCTCTCTGACCCCACATGTGCTCCATGGCATGTGCCCATACCCCCATTAGATAAATAAATGCAACAAAATTTTAATTTTATGCATGTGTGTGTGTGTGTGTGTGTGTGTGTGTGTGTGTGTAACAAAAAGAGAGATGTGGACACAGACTAGGTGTAGGGTGCTTAGAGAGCGCATTCAAGACCCCGAGTTTAGTTCCCAGGACCACAAAAGTAAAAAAAAAAAAAATGCTCAGGCAGCCAAAAATCTAACTTCCTTTTTTCAAGAACTACAGCAACAATAAAGAATAAATCCCTTTCAATCCAGCACACCAACCCAGCATCGTGAGTCTGTCTGTTCATGAGCTGGCAATGGATGACATCAAAAATGCTGATTTCTAGATCTGTTAGACGGGAAAAGTGCTGACCTTTACAGGCTTGTGTTTAGTTTGGGTGCAATTGCAGGACTGTGAGGGGGAAGCAAATGTGTTGCCCTAAGATCTATTTGGCTTAGACTAGAGTGTAAATAAGGTTTCTGGGGAGGCTCTAAACTACATCTAAAGGTGAAGAGTAGGAGGCTTAAGACCGGATGACCAGGCCTGAAAATGTACCCTGGAGAATCCACAGAATCCACAAATACCCCAGTGAAGAGACTGAGAGTTGACTGTTAATAGAATTTTATGTGTTTTTAAAATGACCAGCAATCCACCGTATTGACAGCTGACCAGGGCCTTGTTTGGAGATGGTAGCTTTCCAATAGACCAGAAAGTCTCCTGCTCATTCTTGGTACAAAAATAGCCGAGTACTTCATGTGTGGCCATGCCTTCTTCCTTAGATTCTAAACCCAGTCAACGATCACACACTGCTACTCACTGTTGCTTTAGGACCAGTGCTATCAAGGCCAGGGTAGGGATTTCACTTTTCTGGAGATCATAGCAGGATAGGCTTAACTGTGGCCATAGTAATGTTCTCAGCACTTGCTGACTGGATTATCTACACAGGAGTTGTGGGGGAAGGGCAAGACTTGGCTTAGGAGAGAAGTGGCATGGTCTTAGAGCAAGAAGATTATCATCACCACTTACTAAGCAGGGAGCTACTAAGAATAGGAATTTATGGCCGGGTGGTGTGGTGCACACCTTTAATCCCAGCACTCAGGAGGCAGAGGCAGGCGGATCTCTGTGAATTTGAGGCCAGCCTGGTCTACAGAGTGAGTTCCAGGACAGGCTGCAAGCTACACAGAGAAATCCTGTCTGGAAAAACAAACAACAACAACAAAAAAGAACAGGAATTAGGAATGACCCGATGATCAGTTGTTTGCGATTTTTTTTTCCTGTCCTCTGAAGTTTCTAACAAGTCTACTGCTGAAGGGAATTGTCACTGAATATCATTAGTCCACATTAATGTTGTACTTTACATTTTACACAATGCTGTCCCTTGTGGTGCTTTACTTGGCCATTGCCACAACCCTGTGAGGTAAAATCAGTGGCTATCCCGTTTCACAGCTGTAGGATATGAAATGAAGGATGGTAAGTTATTTGTGCATGGTCTCCATAGAAGACAAAAGGACTTAGGAATATTTGAATTTGTGGCTGTTTGAAAATCTCATTAGAGTCATTTCACGAAGACTTCAGAAGAAAGCAAAGGTGTGTGTGCGCTGAGTCTGACGTCTTTAGCCAGATAGTCCCTCCTTATTGTAATTTGTCATGTGTTTGGGTGTATATGTGTGCATTGTGGTTCATATGTATTTCAGTGTGTCTGTGTCTGTGTTGAGAAATAGGGATTTGCCACAATTTAGATAGATAATACATGGGTAGGTGTATAGATACTGTCCATAACACTGTCCTTTGAATACAAAATAACATGTATCATGACAGGAAACTTGGACAGCAAGGAAGTATAAAAAGACAAATAAAAATCACTTGATTCTTGTTGTGCTTCTCATTTTTAAGTTTAAAACCAGCTATGAGAAGAGGAGCTTTAAAGTACCCATCCAGGCCAACGAGACAGTCCTGGGCGCCGTGATCAACAACGTGTCAGAGGCCATGGAGACCCTGACCCGGATCCGGGAGGAGATGGTACCGGTTCCTGGATCTGTGAATGGGGTCAATGCCCTGGGCCTAGTTGTCTTCTCCATGTGCTTCGGGTTTGTGATTGGAAACATGAAGGAGCAGGGCCAAGCCCTGAGAGATTTCTTTGATTCTCTTAACGAAGCCATCATGAGATTGGTAGCGGTGATCATGTGGTACGTATTTCTATGTGCTTCCTAGCTGTGTATAAGATCCCTATTGCAATGGGTGTGTGCTCTGTTTTGAGAAGGATGCCAATGAGTCAGACAGATGGTAGCAGTGATCTTTTCCTGGAAACCACAAGAAAGTTGGTGTGTTTCTGGCACTGCAGAGGCCCTGAACCTAAATGTACTTCCTTGTTTTGGAAAGGTTCGACTTCCTCACCCCATCCGCCCACTCCACACGGGCTTAGTTATTCATTCACACAGTTATTGAGTTTCTACTCCATGATAAGAATAGAGGGCCCAGCATACTAGCCGCAGAAACAGAGAGAGCAGACAAGGGCACACTGGGTCTCACACACTTTTAAGGAAGACAAACAATGAGCAAGCAAATAAATATCATATTCCTGAGTCATAGTGTGGTGGAAAAAAAAAGTAAAAGGGAGGAGAAGACGTGTTGTTTGCTTTAGGTGATACAGAAGGCTTGGGGTGACATTTTTGCTCAGATCAGAATGACTAGGCACATCCAGTTGTACAAAAAGAGCATTCCCAGGAGGAGAAAAAAGCAAACACAGGCCCTAGAACATTGGAAGGGGGTGGGAAATGAGTTTTCCCTTCTAGCTGAACCCTAAGAAAGAAATCTATGTCGCAGAGCTGTAGCGGCCTGCAAGAGGATTCACAGGAAGTATTATGGACTGCTCAGCCACAACTTACAACAGAACTTCCTTTAATAAAATTCAGAGCAGGGGACAAAAGAAAAACTAAACCCACAGGGGGAGAGCATTGACTTTGGAGAGTAAACTGTCCCCAGCACGGAGAGAGCCCCTTGCTTGGCGCAGGCCTTATGTGGGAGTTGCTTTTCTTTCATCCTTTATTTTTAATATCTAGGGTCCTTCTTGGCACCTGGGGCAGGAAGGCATCAATCGCTGAGAAGAGCATTCACTCAGCAACATGATTAAAACTATCCTTTGTCTCTAATGCCCCCGAAGCCCATAGAAATCCACTTTTTAGGAGTTTGCACAAGACGAATATGAACTTGGCACAAAGACAGGTCAGAATGTGGTCCCCACAGGAGCCTTCAATTGGAAGGCTGCTTTGAAACCCTGGCCTGGCTGGAAGTGGACATTTATCTTCAGATTATTAAAATGCCTCCACCTTTCACCCCTTCCATGAAAGGAGCCCATTCAAGGCCACTGAATGAACCTCACATGTAGCTTTTCTAGCTGTACATTCGCCTACACACTCGACATTGAATTATTACATTTCTGAGAACAGGTACTTCTGTGACTTCCTGGCCTGCATTTTTTAAGGACCTTTGAAAGGAGTGTTGTATTGCTTGAGCTGCAGCAGCAAGTCCTCCACAGTTCCCAGCAGACCTTTCTCCTTAAGGGTGATTGGCTTCTGCGTTTGGCAGTGTGGTTCAGCCTAGCGCACACATCACGCGAAGGGAGTTGAAAGTCACCCCTTTGAGCAAGTAGGGTTAGTCCAGTATGTGTGAGTCATTATAGGGTCATTTGCCCGTTCTTGCAGGCGCCGTGAGTAACAGCCTGTGGATAATTACTTAATGCAAATGCCTGTAACCCAACTGCAGTCGTACATCCACACACTTTATTAATTTTAATAGCTCTGGGTTTATTTTATGGTCTTCTATTTATGGTAAGTGGTACTAGTATTTAGTTTGCATAGTAACATAAAATTTCCTGTGAAAGGAAATTTACTTAAGTATAAAAGGTGACTTGAAGAAAATCACCAAGTAATATTTTAAGTGGAACATAGCTATGAGAGAAAGCAATAAAGTGGCCCTACAGCGGGGCTTCTCAACCTTCCTAAAGCTGCAACTCTATAACAAAGTTCCTCACGCTGTGGTGACCACCCCCCAACCATAAAATCATTTGTGTTGATACTTCATAACTGTAGTTTTGCTACTATTATGAACTGTAATGCAAATATCTGTGTGTTCTGATGGTCACAGGAAACCTCTGTGAAAGAGTTATTTGTCGTCCTGAAAGGGGTCGTGACCCACAGATTGAGAAACACCATTTTAGACTAAGAAAGCTGACCACATGATGGCACAGCTTATAGGGCATAGCGTGCCTCCTGCTTTAGCTCGGGAAGCAGGCTGTGGTATGGAAAACGTTCTGGAAAGGGTGGATATTAGTACAGTGGCCTGTTCCAGGTGCCTAGCAGGAGTCAAGAGGGAAGGGGAACTGCAGGCATCTGAAGACCCAAGCAGGGCCCCAGTTGTGTCTAGGAAAATGGAGATAAGAGAGCCAAAAATTCTTCTTCCTAAGGAGGGGAGAGGGTGGGATGTCCTAGAGCAACTCAGAATAACTTAGAAATATCTGGGGGATTGTGTATTTTAAACAGTAAAGAATGGCATCTGTAGTTTCTACAGGACTTTGGAAATGCCCTGTCTTTCCCTCTTCATTAACCCCACCCACTTGGTAACTTACGTGCAACAACTTATAGGGATCAGACTTCTAATTGAGCATGCGCTGCTTTCCATAGGTATGCACCTCTGGGCATCCTCTTCTTGATCGCAGGGAAAATCGTTGAGATGGAAGACATGGGCGTGATTGGGGGGCAGCTGGCCATGTACACAGTGACAGTCATTGTCGGCCTCCTCATTCACGCGGTCATTGTCCTGCCCCTCCTCTACTTCCTGGTAACCCGGAAGAACCCCTGGGTTTTCATTGGAGGTTTGCTGCAAGCCCTTATCACCGCTCTGGGGACCTCCTCGAGGTACGTGCACGCGTAGGGCTTACTCCTCTGAGAAAGTGTGTCTAAGCCTTTACCTTGGACCTGAGCTTCTTGGGTTGGGGGTAAGTAGAGGCATTTCATTCAGGGTTTTAAATTTCGGGAATATTGAACTGGCTCTTTTCACTTCTGACACTGATCATACCTCCTTGGGATCCAGGGAACGGCTGTCTGTAAATCCTTTTGGGGGTGAGGAGATGGGGGAGAAGGGGAAGGAAGACCCTTTTCCTAGCCACTGGCCTTTTGTCTTCCATTGATGTCTGCCTGAGAGGAAAGGGAGGAAATGATGTGGTCCAGGCATCCATCTGTGGTACGGGAATAATCACAAGTAATTCCTCAGAGGAATCCAGGCACAGAAGAGTGGCCACATGACCCTGTGAGGCCACTACACCCCTATGTAGACACGTGCTGACTTAGTCAGGACATGAGAGAGGAAGGAACTGTCTGTGCCAAAGACCAAAGACAAAACGCGGAACTCTTGGGGGCACTCAGCTGACATGCCCTGTTTTGCTGTCCTCAGTTCTGCCACCCTTCCCATCACTTTCAAGTGCCTAGAAGAGAACAACGGTGTGGACAAACGCATCACCAGATTCGTGCTCCCCGTGGGGGCCACCATTAACATGGATGGGACCGCCCTCTACGAGGCTTTGGCGGCCATTTTCATCGCTCAAGTTAACAACTTTGACCTGAACTTTGGACAGATTATTACAATAAGGTACAAGAGAAGATTTTCTACTCAATGTTTCCTTCAGAATGGTTTCAACCAATGATTGAATGTGCAAAGTTGGCAAAGAACTTGATTGGGAAGGGGCTCCCACATAAACAGGAGGTTGGAGTGGGAGGGAGCAGTTTTGGGTTTACGTATTTTTCAGCTATTTTAACTTCAGGTGTAAATATTCTTTCAAATAATGCAGAAGTGTATGACATGGAAAGTACAACTTACCTGTTACCATATTCAATCTTTCTGTTAGGTAACCATTGTCCATGACTGATTTCCAAAGACCTTTTCCAGTGCAAAGACATGTACACACTTCTTTTTTAGTAATTAACCGTACCACACATACCATGTACCCCTTTGTGGGGCAGCTGCCCACCAACCCCACAGTTCCCCAGAGTTTCCTTGAGTGAGAGCAGCAGGAAATATTAGACAGAAGGATTTAGAGTGTGGAGATAAACAGATAGAAAATACAGGATAACCTTGAGAGGGCCTGGAACCTATTCCAACGGGCCCTGACTCTCTGTGCCCTAGGGTATTTATAGAAATGCCAAGGGGTGGAGCAAAAGACCTCCCCCCAGCACAGCCAAGTGCAGACCATCTCAGACACCTGCACTCAGGCCCGTGGTCCAATCATCCTCTATGTGGACCTGCTGGGTAAAGCCACGAGGAACCCGAGAATGGGCTCCCACACCCCTAGATTGGTTTGTTTATCAATACAGAATTTACAGATATACCTAGCTCATTTTTAATATCTACAGAAATGTATAGTATAGAAAAATTCTGTTTTAGAAACATTAAGTTATGCTCCAAATTTGAAAACATTAAACTATGTCTATAGGTAATATTGGAAAACAAAAATACCCTTGAAAACTGGATTAGTTTATTCTCTTGAGTTAGTTTTTGGACAGTATAAAATAAATGACAGACCACGCAAGGAAGGCAGAGAACTCAGTTTTATGGAGAATCATTTAACCCGTACTTAAGGTGTCCAGTGAAAAGCACTTTTCCTTTTTTGTGCTTTTCTCCAATCTCTTAGTTTCCTTCTGCAGGGGCAGCTGTCATTCCTGCCAAAGACAGCCCTCGCGTAGGTACAGATTTAATCCTGTGTCCTTTCTCACTACCGGAGCAAACGCAAGGAGCCGGAAGGACCAAGTGCAGGAGGCTCTAAGACTCCAAGTTCAGAGCAGCTGCGCCCTTCACTGCTGTGGGCTTGAACTTAGCTAATATTAACAATATTAGAAATCAAACCTTGGTTCCCACAGTTGCTCCTTAGTGAAGTTTCCCTAGATACAGAAAAGTTGAAACAATATTACAATCTCCTCTACCTAGACCTACAAATTAACATTTGCCACGTCTGTGCTCTCCCTCTCTCGTTCCTTCTTTCTTCCCTCTCTATTCCTGCCACAATATGTCACTTGTACATCATTCATCTCCTAAGAATAAATAAACTTATTCTACAGACCCACAAGAAATAATCTCAAAAGGACTTCCAAAATACCCATCCTATCGTCAGAATTCCGCAGCTGCACCCCCCATGTCCTTCTCAACTCTCTCTCTCTCTCTCTCTCTCTCTCTCTCTCTCTCTCTCTCTCTCTCTCATCAAGATCAAATCTCGATTTTATGCCTTCAAGTATGTTTTTGGATCTCTTTGGAAAAGAGTTTCATCTCTATCACCCACCCCACATTTTTCTTATGTGTATTTAGAAATGTGTTATGTTCTGTATTTGGGTGTGTGTTGTTAGGAAGGGGTAATAGCTGCAGTGTACACAGAGTGAAATGATGGGGTTAGGCTATTATGATCAGGGATTGTAGGCTGACCGGGCATTGGGATTGTAGGCTGACCGGGCATTGGGATCATAGGCTGACCAGCAATTGGGATCGTAGGCTGACCAGCAATTGGGATCGTAGGCTGACCAGCAATTGGGATCGTAGGCTGACCAGCAATTGGGATCGTAGGCTGACCAGCAATTGGGATCATAGGCTGACCGGGCATTGGGATTGTAGGCTGACCAGCAATTGGGATCATAGGCTGACCAGCGATTGGGATCATAGGCTGACCAGCGATTGGGATCATAGGCTGACCAGCGATTGGGATTGTAGGATCTCCAGGGATCAGGAGCCCCAATATAACCACACAGGAGGCTGGAGATCAGTGTCTCAGTGCCCTATAGCCTGTTCTCAGACACACCTTGGCATATTGGCTGAAGAGCCCTGAGTTAAGATAAAGCTGCAGCTGTATATGAGTTAATAAAGAAAAAGGTCTCAGTGACCTAAACAAGGTACAAACACATTTCTCTTTAAGGTTGACTCCACAAAACCCTCAAGGCTGGTCGGTGTTCCACAATGTAGGAAACGCAGGCTGTAGTTCCCAAGTTTCTAGGTGGCCCCTTCAGCCAGGGGGCCGTGATGGCTTTTCACCACTTAAAATGTTTGCCCGCAGGAAGAGGGGAAGTCAAGTCGGAGGCTGGCCAGTCACTTCCATCTATGTGTCATGATCCAGAATTTAGGAGGCTGGGAAGTGTTGAGTTCATTCTAGGTGGCCATACAAACTAGCCGCTCTAGTGCCCCAGCAGGGAAGGAGTATGGGGGAATCGTAAGCCATTTAGATCTTGCCAATACTTTATTATTCGTGAGGAGACAGTTTCACACTCTCACATCACTCTATCAAATAAGTCTTAGACAATTAACACACATGTAGCTGGGTCCATACTGAAGACACACACACACACACACACACACACACACACACACACACACACACACACACACGAGACAGAGAGAGAGAGAGAGAGAGAGAGAGAGAGAGAGAGAGATTTAATTATAGCACTATAGAATTTCGCTCAGAAATCATTCTGCTTTTGAATTAGTGAATTTAATTCTGTAGCGACAACAATCGTGGAAACTTAGCCTCTTGAGGAAGGCAATTATGAGAAAGAAATTGTCACTACAACCCTATGGCACTTTAAAGCACAGATTCACCTGTGAGTTCTCGCACGTGCTAGGCAATTGCTCTACCACTGAGTCACCACCCCCACCCCCACCCCCACCCCCGCTTCCTTTTAGACCTTACAAAATGATTGTAAGAACATAGAAAAGGATATAGCCACCAATTTCTTTACTTAAAAACGGTCACAGTAATCAAGCTCACTTCACAAGGGTCGTTGTGACGATCAAATGAGGCAAACCATGCCCGGCCTATCAGCTGACACGTAATAAAAAGTGCATGATCGATTTTAGTTAGTATGACTGTTAGCTCAGTGGATGATTCTTATTTACATAGTTCCATTTTTCTATAGCAGATCTTCCATTCGAGCGTGGGAATGTGAGTTTTGCGAGGTACTCTCCATTAGGAGGCATTTGTAAACTTCTCTGTTTGGGTCCTTCTGTCAACAGCATCACAGCCACGGCTGCAAGCATTGGGGCAGCTGGGATTCCTCAGGCGGGCCTGGTCACCATGGTCATTGTGCTGACATCTGTGGGCCTGCCCACGGATGACATCACACTCATCATCGCAGTGGACTGGTTTCTGTGAGTATCGGGGACTGTGTTCTGACTCACCCTGTAGCTCCCACCCACAAGCCCACCCCACTTCCCACACCCTCACAATTCTAGAACAACAAACAGCCTAATGGACCCGCAGAAGAACAGAGCGAAAGACACACAGGCTGGAAATTAAATCTTCCTTATGACCTGGTCCCCAGTCCTTATCTCGAGTCCCAGCCTAACATGCCATGCAAACTCCCTCCTCTCTCAGCCTGTAGGGCACATCTGGCTGCTCTCCTTCCCACTCCATAAAGTCACTCAGAGTTAGGAAACCTACTGTCTGCAAAGCTGACATCAGTCAGCCAGGCTCTCTCTGGGTTGCACAACACATCCCCTCAGCAGCTGGAGCTACAGACCCCACATGCCAGCTCCAGTCCTTCCTCCTTGTGCTTCCCACAACAGTGGAGGTAATTCAGGGCAGATGTTTGTGTCTGAGACCCATGAGGTGAGGGATAGCCCTGCAGACAGAGAGCTCATATCATCTAGTGGAATTGATCTGGCACTCTAAGGAAAATCCCAAGGAATGTAGCCTCCACATTCTTAGATCCCCACCATGTAGGGTCTGTCTTCAAGCCTTCTTCTCTCACCCTTCCAGGGATATTGTCTGTCCCTAGTCTCTCATAAATTCCCATCTACTGGGAAAAAAAATTTGTTTAAGGGATGCCCGAAGAGAGTATCTAGGAAAACACATTGGATGTTGGAGTCTACATGGGATGACTTCACTAGAGCTAGGAAGAGTCCAACAGTGTGCACCAAGGCCAGGGGACAGAGCATGAGTTCCTGGGTTACTTGGGTCATCACCACAGGCCCCGTGACAGTATCAGCCTACCTAACCACCAGAGCTTCCACCTCCCTAAAAGTGGAGATACCCGTGTTCTCTGCCTCCTGTTGGCACTAGGGATTACATTCAATGACAGGTAAGAAAAAACTCAGTCCACGATACACCTCTGAGACATCAATTGGCACCAACACTTTGGGGATGTAGCTCAATTGGCAGAATATTTGCCCAATGTGCACGAGACTCTGTCTTCATTCTCCAGCACCCCATAAACCGGGAGGGGATGGATGGAGGACTGTGCAAACCTGTAATCTCAGCACGTGGGGAGTGAGGTCAAAAGGATCAAAAGTTAGAGGCCATCCTCCTAAGCCACACAATGAGTTCAAAGTCAGCCTGGGCTAAATGAAAACTTGTCTCAACAAAAACAAAAGGGACTTTGGTAGAATACGAGCTTCCACTCTCAAGATTTTTTTCAATCTTCATGCATAAAACTGATTGAAATGGGCAGCATATTAAAGGTATATGGTTTACACCCATTACCATGGTGTGAAAACTCACGCGTGTTTTCATTTCCTTTAAAAGCCAGAATAATAATTCATTATGGGTTGACATAAATAACAATTTTTTGTGTGTGAAAAATAATCACTAGTAGACGAGAAGAACGACACTGGGTTACATTTTGTAAGTCCCCTACACGTCCTGCTTAACATCAGAGAGCTGCAACTGTCCTGACTACCTCTGCATGCAGTGTGCTATGAGGTTGCACACCATGTAGTCCATGCAAGATTTACCACAAATTCCTGAGAAAATAAGAGTAAAGGAAGCAAATGAGACCATAGCGTTCCTATGAAATGGATTGTATCCCAGGACACCTCCCCAAGGAGCCTCTGTACCATGCTTTGAGAACCATTAGTCCAACGGCAGGTGAATGGAGGAAAGAGAAAATGTTAAATGGAAACAGAGAAGGGGACTGGGGAAGTGGCTCAGTCGGTATGAGAGTTTGCCGTGTAACATGAGGGTCTGAGTTCCATCCTCAGCACAGTAAAAAGAAGCAGGGCGCACTGGCACACCCCTATACTTCCAGCGTCGGCACTGGAAAGGCAGAGACAGGAGGACCTTTGGGATTGGCTGGCGAGCCAGTCTAGCTAGATCGGTGAGCTCTAGGTTCAACAAGAGACCCTATCTCAAAAAGTAAGGTAGAAAATAATTGAAGACCACACTGCTGGGCTCCGCACATGTGTGTGTGCAGGTGAGCTCACACATACACACATACACACGCACGTGCGCGCTCGCACGGGTGCACACCCACACACAGGGAGTGCGTGTGTGTGTGTGGGGGGGGGTCAGCCCTTACTGTTCACCTTCTGTTTATAGCCAGACTAATCACTGAAAACTTACCATCTACTTGTCCTTACAACTTTTGATAGTGACCGTTGAAGGTGTGTGTCAAGTATGAAATCATTCCGTTGGAGGGGTACACACTACAAAGAGTTAAAAGATGCTTCTAAAGCCTCCTGCAGTTAGCCAGTTCATCCTTAGAAGCTGGGATCTGGCCGGTGTTCATGGGACCCTCTCTTTTCCTCCCTTCCTGCCCCACCTGCAGGGACCGCCTCCGGACCACCACCAACGTGCTGGGTGACTCCCTCGGAGCAGGGATAGTTGAGCACTTGTCGAGACATGAACTAAAGAACCGAGATGTTGAAATGGGGAACTCCGTGATTGAGGAGAACGAAATGAAGAAGCCCTATCAGCTGATTGCCCAGGACAACGAACCTGAGAAACCCGTGGCTGACAGTGAAACCAAGATGTAGACCAGCACAGGAGTGCTTTCTCAAGCACCAGGTGTTGGAAAAACTATTCTGCAGTGTGTCCATCTCATTGAGTTCGCTCATGCAGTGAACCCCTTCTCATTTCCTCCCTACTCCGATAGGATTGGAAAAATCCAAAAACAAGGGAGGGCACATACATACATAGGTTTCAGACCACATTTGGAATTTTTAAATCGCTTCATATTATTCTTTCCAAGTAAGTTATTGGAATCAAACATCGTTTTGATATTACAAATTTAGATGGCAAACAATCCTAAGTGATTGTTTTATAAGTAAAAGCATTAAACAAATGATAAGTAAAAAAAAATTTTAGAATCAACTTTCAAAATTTAAAAACCCTTCAGAACACAATTGAGTTTTAGTCTTAAAAACGTAACAACGTAATGAGCGATTATCAGTTATCTTTTGGGTAGCAGAGATGTTTCCCCATTTCGCCTGACACTTCATCAGTACCAGGGCAATGCCCACACGCACAGCCTTGAGGAAGAGCAGAAAGTGTGGTCTTGAGTGAGACTCATCTCATGCCTTGGCCTAAGTATTCTCATTCTGAAAATGAGCGACTCCTTTAGACACACTGGGCCTCTCTAGCTGAGATTTCTGTGACACCAGGAAGATCCTGCCCTGTATGACATGGAGATCTCAAAGAGGACACGTAATAGAAATGGAGAGTTCTCTTTAAGGGCAGGCTGTGTGTGGCTCACTAGGTCCTGGGTCCAAAATGTTGGTTTTATATAAGTAGACATGTGGAAGGCCATTCCAGGAGTGGGATTATTTGTGGGGCCCCTTGCCTGTTTTTGTTTGGTTTGTTTTGTTTACCAATATTAGAAGCACTCACTTCTTGGGTATTCTCCCCAAACCCAAGGGATGGCTCTAAGAAAGCTTCCCGCCACTCCTCAACTGACAATTAGATGTTTAGGAAATAAACTGAAGACTAGCAATTAGCAAATGTGCTCATGGTCTTACTACAGAACACTAAGGAGCAGAGAAAGAACAGAGCATGGCCCACATTACAAAGGGAGGATTCTTTATAAAGATCAGGAACAGCTGGTCTTCTTTCAGAGGAGTAAAAGGGAGAGAGACATCTCGGCCCTTTTTGTTAACCTGAACACTTCAGGTCTTCAGTTTCCAATCAGTCCCCAAAGAAATGACATATAATGCCACTTCTTTCATACTTCAGAGTCAAACAAATGAGATTTCTGGGACATATCCACGAACTGGATAGATGTTCTCATCTCTGAAAATGTTTTCTAGTTTGGGGGAAGTTTTGTTGTTGTTGTTTTTGTTTTGTTTTACAATTTAAACAGAAGTGCTTAGAACGAAAGAAACAAGATACTTCTTTGTATAGAAATGGCACTTGGCAAATGGTTTGAAATTCTCATCTAGAACGGAGTTCGCTTTAGCTTTGTTTGTGGCCCTACAAAAACATGGTAGATGAGTCAGCATGAAAGTAACGTCAATGAGGACACAAGAAAAGACAGCAGGGGCATTACTTTCAGGCAAGGCAGCTCCCAAGTTTAAAAGAGATTAAGTATCTTTACCCCCTTAGGAATATTCAGTCGAAGATACTCATTAGGAGCCATCAGATAGTACCAGCTGCTTTAGTTTCTGACCGAAAATGATGAATGGACATAATCATGCTAACAAACTGAGTATCTAGAAATGCGTCTCCCAATCTACAATTAGAGATATTTTATAGAGATCTTGAGCATTCCACGCATATAAAGGTTAACACTAGGCTATGGTGGAGTAATCATTTAATAACGGCAAACTCTGTTTGGGAAATACACTACAGAAGTTAATATATGTGGCAGTGTTTTTTAGACACTAGTAGAACAAAACTTAATCATGTCAAGTTAATGCTGTTACCCCGTGTGAGGTTTTTTGTTTGTTTTTGTTTTTTGTTTTTTTGTACTAACCATTTCTTATGAAAACAGATCCTCCAAGGTAATCCCTTTGCCAGTCTATCAGAGGCTCTGCCTACGCTTGCACCCACTATGGACTGGAAAGCATTACTTTGTAGATGTATTTTCAATAAAGAAAAAAATAGTTTTACATTAACGTACTTGCATGTTGTTATTATTCTTTTTCCCCATTTATGTAAATGCTGTAGTGAGCACAAGGCATGCCGGGGAAAGATGCGACTCTGGACGGTAAAATCTTAGCAGAACCAGCTGGGGGGAGTCACCCGAGAGGCAATACATTCTGTAGCTCACCTCCTAGAACGGGAGGCCAAAAAGAGGAAGAGAGGTGGGATGCACGATGCTGTGACAACTTGCAATTAGTTGCCCAGGTCGGATTCCGATTTCTCAGATAAAGGAAATCATTTCTGTGTTGGGAACCAGAACAGCGAACGCTAGCTACCATGGCACTCTTTGAAACAGTGATTTCCTGTCTGGCCTTCGAATTAAATAGATTTATCTCTGTGGTTACCGCTGCCATTTAGGAAAAGAACAGACTTAGATCCCAAAAGGTATTTCAAAAGCAGTCCTAGTTACTAATAACCACTTACGGAGGACTGTTTTCCCTCCAACTTCTTAATAAAGGATTGGTGGACAGTATCATGAAATCTCCAGCCTGAAGTGCCAGCGGTAGATTCTTTAATCTCTTCGGCTACCAGCAGGGGGCAGTCACCTACAGAAAAATTTCCTGCGTAGAGCCCATGGAGTTTAGGCCATCTTGGCAAGGCTTCGGTGGGATTACAGCGCCGAGAATTATAAAGTTTTGTACATTTTGCATTTTCCTTAATTTTCATTAGTTTCTGTATAGGCTATTAGGATGGGAGTTTTTACAAATCACTGTATTTGAACCTTTTCCCAAGGCATAGATGATGTTCACTTGGCCGATTTGGGACTAGGAAGGAGATTGCTCACATCTAAAAATATCAAAACCTGGTCACCCTGGAGAGAGCGGTTTATCTGCAAGCCTGCGGAGTCTTCTGGACATTGGATTGCGTTCTGGGAGGTGCCACAGCAGACCACCCCCCTGCTAGAAAGTACTCGCTCCTTAAGCAGTTTATCTTCGCTCTGCATCCTAAGGTGGAGGCTCTCCCCAGAGCCTGGTCGGTGAGACTGTGGAGAGGTCACTGTGGCTGAGGAACAGGGCACCTCAGTCCCAGTCTAACCAGAACGAGACGGAAACGGGTAGAGAGCCCCACGTGGGTGGTCATAAATCTGCTCACAAACAGAACTATGAAAAAGAAAATCAGGCTAACATTTTTCACTGTTTCTAAGTACATATATTTAGCTTTGGGGTTTTTTTTTTCCCCCTAACATTTTTAAAAATGTCTAGGTCTTTAGAAGATAGGGTCCATGTCTTCCTTTTCCTGTCGTAAACCTGTCACTCCACACTGTCCAAAGCAACAGGAGTCCTTCCTAAGGGGGAGGGGGATCACCGCCGTTTGTGTGAGTCTGAACGGAGCTTGGGGGGCAGGGTTTGCTTCCCCCTGGAGGGGAGCTTTGTGGGCAAGACCCCGCTGGGGTCCGGAACACAGGGCCTCTTTCCGGGCAGCCCGCTGGGCACTTGACCCGAAGCTGCTGTCAGTCATCAGGCCTCTGTGTTAGTGGGTTGTGTCTCCTCTGCTCCCACGCGGGTGGTCCCAGATCTGGAGCAACAATGCCGAGCTCTGTGTGGCCTCCTCTCCGGGCCAGGGCAGCTGAGAGGTGTCCCGACTAGGGCACATTCTGAATGAATAAGCCCAAAAAAAAAAAAAAAAGGAACGGAGAGGAAAGGGACCACGAGTAGTGTCCCAAGGGAGGAAGTGAAGAGAAATCCGGGGAACATCCGCTAGCTATCACGGAAGCCCATTCAAGACCACCACGGAGAAGGCTCTGGCCTGCTGCCGGAGAATTCACCTGAGTGACGCCTCATTCTGAAGTCTGCAGTAACAAGCGGGCTTAATCTGTAATAAGCCATCAAGTGCCGGAAAATTCCTGAAGGTCTTCTTTTCTCGGTTTCATTCTGCCTCCCTACCTGCGCAAAATCTCTCCAAGAGGCCCCATTTTCCTAGGCATCGCTTTTCAGGAACCCCTGCACAAGTGGTTCTCAACCTGTGGTCTCGACCCTTGCACGGGTCACCTAAGACCCTCGGAAAACACCGATATTTACATCGCGATTCATAACAGTAGCAAAATTACAGTTATGAAGTAGCAACGAAAATAATTTTAGGGTTTGGGAGTCACCACAACATGAGGAACTGTCTTAAAGGGTCTCAGCATTAGGAAGGTTGAGAACCGCTGTCCTGGAGTGTAGCGGATTCTCGTTCTCCCATATTCTCTCTTTCTTACTTTCTCAGCCAGACGCCAGCACTCTGAAAGCAGCCTGGCAACACCTCCCAACCATTGGGCAGGGGCCTTCTACCCACAAAACTGCTGCTCCAGCTTTGACTTTTAGGACATTCGCATTTCATTAAATTCTACCCCTGTAAATAGAGTTGTCAGATGAAACACAAGACACTCCATTAAACTTGAACTTCAGATAAGTAACAAATATTGTTTTAGTCTAAGCATTAAATAATAAATAATATACTGAGGATGCAAAACGGGGCACTGGACATTCCATATTATTTGGTGACTTGGGAGGCCCACGTACAAGTGAAAAGAAAATTAGAAAAACGGTTTCTAAATTTATTTTCTGTGCATTGATGTGAGGGTGTCAGATCCCCTGGAACTAGAGTTAGGACAGTTGTGAGCGGCCATGTGGGTGCTGGGAATTGAACCCAGGACCTCTGGAAGAGCAAGCCTGTGCTCTTAACCACTGGGCCATCTCTCCAGCCCTAGAAAATGATTTCTATTTGCCTCAGCACAGTTTTGGATGTAATATGTGAAGGAGTCTGTGTGTTGGGGGAGGGGGTCTTCTTTATCCCCATTTCCATTTGTAATTGCTCATCGACAGGGAAAACACTCTTTAAAACGTCCACTTCTAGAACTCTCTACCGTTTATTTCTCTTGGCATCATTAGCACTGATCATGTCCTTGTGAATCTTGTGGCCGCCCTCTAAAAGCCTGACGGATCACCTTCGGGGCTCTGCAACCTCTGTCTTAAATAAGTTCAACGATGTTTAGCTCATCCGTGCTGGAAGTATTTGAAGGCTCACGTTTGCTTTGTTTTGCTTCCGTCTCATTTTCCCCTTCCCTTCCCTCCCCCTACTCCCTCTCTGTCCCGACTCCAACATAGAATACTTTCCGAAATCCATTAAAACACAGGCATGTCACTAACATTGCTTTCAAGAGACGGAGCACTTTTCTTTTTACTTGGGGGTGGCTTTTAGAAAAGTACCTGCCTGTCTGTCATCCTGTCCTACTCAAACCTGACTATTTTCCAGTGGCCATAAAGAGGGAAATGGGGCATTTTTTTCAAAATCTTTTCCAGAGACTGTGAATGGCATTTACTCTGCAGAAGCCCCTACATTAAGCCAGGCCTGGGGGCCAGGATGAGCAGGGACCAACCGGGACTGCGGAAGGAAGAGAGAGAGAGAGTCACATTCTCCCCAGTGATGGCAGGCACTCAGTGGCTTTCGAGACCAGGGTGGATCTCCTGGGAAATGGCGTCAGCTGGCAACTTAGGAGTCCTTCCTCTAACTCTGGAGGTTCAGGAAATCATAAAAAAGTCCCGGAAGTGCCCAGCCAGGAGCTTTGAGACATAGCCATTGGGAGAGAAAATAAAGACGATTTAGGGATCCGCTTAGCTCAGTGTGAGCCGATCGGATGGCCTGTCCTGGGGAGAAACGTGGCCGGCCAAGATTCTGTCAGTAATACTCCTCTGAAAATTGTCACCCAGATCGACTGCATTGAAGCTACAGGAGCCCAGAGAGCCAGTCTTGTCTTTAAGCCCAGAAGAACTGTGAGCCAAACAAACAGAAAACACAGCTATCCTCAGGAAAATGTAACGCCAGGCATGGTAGTGTATACATCATACCAGGCATGCATGGTGGCTTATGACTCTTATAAAACCCCAGTGCTTGGGAGAATGAGGCCAAAGTACCACAAGATGGAGGCCAGTCTGGACTACCCAGTGATCCTATCTCAACTGGAGAGAAGAAAGAAAAGAAAGCTTCATGTCTCCTAAAATTTAAAGGCCTCCAACTTTCAGAGGTTGTTTAAACCCAAATGTGGACACAACAATGGGTAACTCTCCACCATAATACCTCAGTGAACCCATCTGTACAAGTGGGGGTCAGGTAAAGCCCGGTATCTCCAAACCTAGCTTTCACATCGGCTTACCATATGTTGGAAGGGATGTTCATAACCTGAGCCTTAGTTAAATGGTTCCCTAACATTGGCACATTATAAAGTCCAGCTTCTTCATCTGAAATGAATGTAATCATTCCTTTTGCAGGGGGGGTGGCAATGGAGAGTAAACGGAGTACATATTCATCATGTGCATGCCTGTGTATGTTTATCAAATTCTCAGCTCAGTTCTTGGCACTCAGGATGACTCTTAAAAATGTTTACAACAAAATAGGCCAGTAAAGGCAGAAAAGGCCTCGGGGTGGCACTGAAGTGGGGTGGTGGGGGGTGTGGGGGAAATAGCAGCGGTGCGAGGCTCCACCTGAGTCCACGGGGGGGACTGGAAGGAACTTAATGGGAAGACTGTAAACCCAGCATCTCCTGGGAGAGAGGCTGTGGGGAGGAGTCCCGTCACCCCTGGAAACCAGCATTTCCAAAATTTGCCAGGGCTCTTCAGGAGGGGCCCAGGCGCTGCTGCACGGGGGTGGGGGTGGGGGATGGGGGCCGGGCACACCAACAGTCCCTTGCCAGAGTCTGCCAAGCTTTTGTCAGGCCTGGTTCTCTCAGCGGCCTGGCGCTGCATGGTGGTTCTGTGAAGCGCATAATTCAGACACTCTGAAGAGACCACCCAGCTTCCTCTCCCAGAGTCTCCCAGAGAACAAAACTGCCCCTCTGTGTGCCGGTGACCTCTGGCTCTGCCGGCCCCCTTCCTCTGTCGTCCTGTCCTCTCAGCCAAGTAATGGAAAAGCCAGTCAAGCCTCCCCTTGGTGGGAACCAGGGGATGCGATGCTAAAACTACCCAGAGAGGAAGGCCACTCTTGAGCCTGGAATACTGCTGCCACCACGTGGCCAGGGCCTCCAGCAGGCCCGCCCGGAGCAGCACACCGTCTAGAAACACCGAAGGAGGGCTGTGGGTTGAGAAAAAAAAAAAAAACAACTCAGAAGTCTGAATGAAAACTGAACTTGATGAAGTCTGTGTCTGCGGCGTGATTCTCAAAGTATAGGAACTTAATAGAAATGCCCTCCTAGACCTGGAGTCAGACACTGGAAGGTGGTACCCAGCAGTCCGCTTTAACAAGACAGTTGCACACCAAGGCTTTAGGACCACTGATGCCGAGTCTGAGAGGGAAGAGACTGTGGAACTGACCACCAGCGTCCTTTTCCTTCCTTGGCGATGTGCTCCGGCCCTTGGGCAGGTTGCTTAACATTCCCACGCCTCTCTTTGCTCATTTTTATTTTCTGGGATTGTGGAGGAATAGATTAGATACAAAATTGAGGGAAAGTCCCTCTTGTGTATATATATGCTTGAAAAAAAGGATCTTGTTCAAGGGCTTACTATTCTGAGCTAATAAATTTGCTCATGTGCCAGGCACAGAAATGGGCACTATAGATAAAGCTTCTCCCTTCGTGGAGCTCTATATTATTCAGGTGTAAAATAGATTTCTGAGGACTAAACTACGTCTCCCTTCCAACATTTGCATATGAAATTCAACCTCCACAGACATGCATGCTCAGCGCACAGGCCACATATCTGAAAGCCAGGAAAGGACCGCTCGCCAGAAGTCAACCATGCTGGCACTCCAAGAGCTTTCAGCCTCCAGACTGTGCCCGGTAAGTGTGTTTCCTTCAGGTCTCCCAGTCTGTGGTGTTCTGTTACGGCAGCCCAAGCGGACTGAAACATGGGATAAGTATAGTCACTGTTAGCAAGAACAACAGTAGAGGATGAGACCAGGAGACGGACTGGAGAACTGTGAGTACAGGGTGGTCCAGGAGGCTTCCTGGGGAAGTCTTGTGTAAAAGATCTTAAGGAAGTAAGGCACCAGCTTTGGCCTCGGAGGGGAGAAAAAGCTTGTGGTAAGGCATCTCAGGTGTGCAGTGTGGGCTGCCCAAGAAGTAAAGTACCACGAGAAGCCGGTGAGGCTGGATGAAGGGGATGGAGTCAGACAAGGACCAAGGCTCCATCTGGGAGGGTCTTATAAACCACATGGAGGAGGTGGACATTGGTCTACCTAGGGTGGGATGCCTCTGGGCATGAAAGGCTAAAAGATCCTTTCTTTAGATGTAAATGTGCCTCCTCCAAAATTCACACATCGATAACATTGGGCCATTAAGACCTAAGTAGGCCAAGGGCCCTTCTCCTTCATGGACAGTGACTAGGATAATAATGGCCCTTATCAAAGAGGCTCCCTGAGGCCTTGGGTCGCTCACATTCTAGCCTTCCACCTGGGAGGGCAGTGTTCTTTGCTTGCAGAGGATGAGTTCCTCACCAGACTTTATCTTCAGTTCTCTAGCCTCTAGCATTGTGGGAAGGTAAACCCTTGCTCTTTACAAATTCCCCAGTGCCGAGTATTTGGTTATAGCAAATGGGACTGAGATAATACGTCACTTTGCTGTTTGTCCTCCAGCTTGACTATCCCAGTGTTTGCCCAAATCTTCGGGGTAAGTCAGCCCACTTTCTATAGAGATGGTTGGGATCCTTTAACACTGTCTCCTGTTCTTTCTGCTCCCTCTCTACATTCTTCAACCAGCCCTGGCTGGCCCATCAAGACAGGGCCCCTTGAGACTCCGTTTCTCAACCCATCATCCTCATTTCACAAGAATGAGAAAAACTCAGATGGGGAAGTCACCCTCTGTCAGTCAGGCACAAGACACAGTCAGGGAATGAGGTCAGGGCATACCTCATTCTCCTCAGAAACTTCCCTTGTGGCATCCTTATTTTTCCACCCATGCCCACAGCTGAAAGGGCCGGGTTTTTGCATTGCCCTCTTCTCCTTTTGCACAAGAACCCTGTGGTCTGGCTCAAGATAAGTAAGGCGGGAAATGAGGGAATTTAGCAAATGGGATCCTTCTGTAATACCTGCTCTCAAGCCTGTTGCCTTGAGACAAGATTCTATTTTGAGAACCAAAATCTGAGTACTATCGATTCCTCTCTCCTGTAATTATCCCAATTTCTTCAGGCAAATGAGTGGCCTTGGCCAGCTTGGCAGAAAGTATATTCTGAGAAGTAAAAGAGAAAATTGCATCAGCTCTTCCTCAAATATTATGTCATTGTTATGGGGCGGCGGCGGCGGGGGGGGGGGGGGGGGGGGGGGGCGGGGGGGGGGCCTGGCAGTAGAGATTTCTTCCCTAGGATTCTTTTTCATACAAGTTTTTTTAAAAAACTCATCTCCTATCTCCTAGTTATCCCTTGGAGATTTATTCACTTATGAAACTATTTGGGCCTTTTATGTCAGGCTGAGTTTTTCCTCCATAATTTATTCCACACATCCCTCCCTTGAAATCACAGGTCACTTCAAGTCAGGCCACCAAGTCACATTGGACTTCTTGGACTTTGGAGTCCCATGAGATAAAAGGTTAAGAGCCCCTACAGAAGAAGGAGATGTGTTGCTCTGATTGGTCAATAAATAAAACACTGATTGGCCATTGGCTAGGCAGGAAGTATAGGCGGGACAAGGAGGAGAATGAAGCTGGGAAGTGGAAGGCTGAGTCAGAGAGACATTGCCAGCCGCCACGATGACAAACAGCATGTGAAGATGCTGGTAAGCCACGAGCTACTTGGCAAGATGTAGATTTATAGAAATGGATTAATTTAAGATATAAGAACAGTTAGCAAGAAGCCTGCCACGGCCATACAGTTTGTAAGCAATATAAGTCTCTGTGTTTACTTGGTCGGGTCTGAGCGGCTGTGGGACTGGCAGGTGAGAGAGATTTGCCCTGACTGTGGGCCAGGCAGGAAAACTCTAGCTACAGAGCTGGGCCATCCTGGACATCAGATGCTGAAGGAGCTTGGCCCCACCTTCCTGCCCTGGCATAGATTGTGTCTGGATCTTCTCTGGTTCTTTCCTCATAAAAAGAGCCCTAGTGAGGAGAGGTGGCTTCATGTCAAGTTAACGGGCATCTCCTCCAAGCCTTCCCCCAAAAAGATGGAGGAAACCTTTGATATAGGAGAGAAGTCTGTAGCCACTGGCTTCTCGTCCCGATGGGAAGCAGCAATGGGATGTCGGCAGCAGCCCCTCTTAAACCCACTTCCCACTGTGCAGAAGGAAATTAAGGGTACATCTTAGCAGAAGGAAAAAACTCCCTCGTCCTTCGCCTCCTACTCACATTGTCCGGCTCCACCCGGTGCTGGCTGTGAGCTCCTGAGACCGGGAGTCACCCCAGCTAAGTCTGTGCACTGGCTTTGTGGCCTGAAGCTCCAGATCACATCAGAACCTTTCTCTTTTCCTTTTTTAATTATTTATGTATTATTTACTATTGGAGGTCAGAGGGCAGCTTGTGAGAGTCAGTTCTTTCCTCCCACTGTTTAGGTTCCAGGGATTCAACTCCAGCCTTCGGGCGTGAGAGCAAATGCCTCAGCCCGCCGAGCCATCTCCCCCCAGCCTCCTCCTCTGACACACTCGACTCCGTGCCCTAGTAACTTCCCATCTCTGTACCCAGCGTCTCCCCTTCCTCCGGGGAAGCAGCATTAGAATCAGCGAAGTTGGTGGAGATTTAATCAAGACACTCTTGGCTCATGCCCAGCACCTACAGTGCTCAAAAAGCTCTATCTTTATTAGGACTAAAATTAAGCAGGACCTCATTGCACATCTCTGGTCACAAGGGCTCTGTGAAAGGTCAGCGGCTCCAAAGACCCTTCCATCCTACCCCCACCCCCCACCCCCCCATTCCCTACCCCCCACCCCCATGTTGTCAGTACCAGTGTCCTCACAAAGTGCTGCTTCCCTGTGCTTAGTCCCCTGCGAACAGTGCTACCACAGGATGGCAGCAGATCGCCACCATTGTGCTTCCCAGCTCTAAAGCTGGATCAGTCCGTTGAAGTGAGTTATTTAGCTGGAATATTATTATAAGACAGGTCCAGGGAATTAATGCTCCGGTGAGGAGGACTATTTATCAACACATCACAAGAAAAAAGTAACACAGATTAAGACTCAGAGGAGCTGGAGTACAACAAAATCCCCTGCTCAGGGAACTAGGAGAATCTCAAAACGGGGGAAAAAAAACCCACAACTTACATAAACTCCTATAAAACAAATCCTAGGTCCCTATTGTTGTCGGTTCTCCAGATCTTCCCCACCACCGGAGACTCCCTCATTACCATCTTCTGAGAAAGGCATCTGACCCACCAGTTCCAGGCTTATGATAATTATGCACTAATTCATCGATATGTGGGGTGTGCCTACTACTTGCTAGACAAGCACTGATTCTATCAAGGAAAACGAACAAGCAATGACATTCACATGATAAGAAGAGGGTGAGACAGGGCATCCCAGGGAACAACTATGAACCAGGTTTGTCTTCAACCCTCCAAATCTCAATGGGGTAGTTAGTCAGGTGTTCGGTCCCAAGCACCATGATACAGGGACCACATCAGGACTACTCCACACCTACAAGTCTCTGGGCTCTGGTGTAAGTACTCAATCTCCCTCGCACATCAGAAATGCCCTGATTTAGTTAAATTATAGTGTCTCGTCGTGTATAGTATAGAAATCTTCACATACAGAAGGGGAAAGCAAGTCCTAAAAGCCTACTGCATGTCAACACCCACAGCAACCTTGTTAATAGGCCTTAATTCATTTACCTGACTATGAGAAAGTGGAGGCTTGGAGGATAGGTAGTTTATTCAAGGTCAAGTTGCAATTTAAACCATGTCTATGCCCAAAGCATGTAGTGTGGTCTACGCTAACCCTGGAGGTTAACTCCAGCTAAACACTGCACACCTAGGATTTCATCTAGAACATTCTGTAGGTTTTGAGGCTAGTGGGCCCTAGATAGCACTTTTAAATGAAGGAATATAAAATCATACATATGAAAGACCTCCTGCTTTGAGAAATTTTCAATCACTTACATGTATAGGCTTTTACTCTAAGTTATATTTCATGAATCACAAGCCTAAAGCTTTAGTTCCAAGCTTTTGCTGATCAATCACTAATAACTGATCAACAATTTTTCATCTTATGGACCATAAGAGTTTGAGGACCTTTTGGTTTCCAGAACTCATGGCTTTCAAAGGTTCATCGTTTAGAGACAGGTTCTACTTCAGGGAGTAATGTTGTAAAAAGCCAAATGCTTTCCTACCACACGTTTTGCAAATTCAATTCTGAGTTATGTTGTTGTGGTCCTCTGTGAAAGGAAAAATATCAACTCAGGACCCCCCAAGGCCAAGTTCTCAGACCAAGTTCTCAGCACAAAGATTTATTGGCCCCAGGGGGACAGAGGACAGGGAATAAGACATGAAGACAAGAGATAGAGGACGAAGGAGAAGGGGAAGGGGACAAGAGAAAGGGGGCAGGGGTATTGTCCCGGGGAACAAAGGACTGTCTCGGGATAGAGGAGACAGACATGGCCCACAGGAAAATGGCACTTTATAAAGATACAAGGGGAAACCCCGTGTTAGGATGAGGTGTTTAATTTTAACTGGGCATGTTCATTAGGTGAGCCAAAGGCAGCTTGTGATTGCTGGACTTGAATACTTTGATAGCTGGACCTTGTTAGCCTCAGGAGGAGGGACAGGCCAAATAAGGGAATAGACCTTGGTGCCGAGCTTCAGAAATGCAATCTAACGGAACAGAGGAACAGACAGAGGAACAGGAAGAAGGGCAAGGCCTGCCAGAGCCACACACTCCGTGGGCTGGTGTCCCTTCACTCCAGTCTACTCCCCCCAAAAGCATCCCACACTCTGGTAAATTTGAAGATGGCCACCACCAGAAGGCTTGCTTTATCTGCTCAATGAAGACCTGAGCGCACTCTGGAACTACCTCGTGAGACAGAACCCGAGAGCAACCCTTTGTCAGCACTGACATCTGGTGGCTGTGGAGAGGCCAGCATGTCAACACCCAGGGAAAAGGTATCAACTCCAACTCCAACAGAGTTTCACTCCTCCTAGACCACCTTGCTTCTCCATGCAGCTGTACTCCACAAGGTCACTTATAGTCACACAGGGTCAGGGTCACCTCCTGTCATGTGTTCCTGAGTAAGCTAGTCAAACTCTCTATGAGTCCCCGTGACATCATAGGAAGAAGACCATCTATGGTGAGAATCGGTATTTTATTTTGTTTACCCTCCAATAGCCCCTCAATATCAAGTTCTGTATATCTTTTAGCCTTCCTAGAGCCCTTATTAAGTGTTGGGCACTTTGCATGTATCTTCCTGTGTAGTCTTTTTGTTTGTTTGTTTGTTTGTTTGTTTGTTTTTCGAGACAGGGTTTCTCTGTGTAGCTTTGCGCCTCTCCTGGAACTCACTTGGTAGCCCAGGCCGGCCTTGAACTCACAGAGATCCGCCTGGCTCTGCCTCCCGAGTGCTGGGATTAAAGGCGTGCGCCACCACCGCCCGGCTCCTGTGTAGTCTTTATGAAGCCCTGGGAGATGGTTATATTACCGTGACTCTCGTCTACAGGTGAGAAAGCTGAGCCTAACTTGTTCTCAGTTGTAGAGTGAACAGATGGTGAACTTGGAATCCCAACCAGGAAGTTCTGATGTTACAGTCTTTGGCCT